>NC_090278.1:68139603-68477103 GCF_040414725.1 Anabrus simplex | reverse complement strand
CTTAAGGCCATTAGCAAATCAACTTCCAGGAAGAAAGCTACCCTCGGTTGCCTTCCTGACCTTGCCTAAGACATGTAGTAACCAAACATGCAAATACCAAAAACATTATCGGTTCAAATTACATGCAGGTCCAAATTACCCGGACTTCCTCTAAAATTATTAAGTCTTCGTTTCAAGTGAACTTTTAATATTTTTTAATTCTGGTACCTCTGTTCTATTTGCAAAATTTAAAAAAAATTGCCTTCTATTTTAAATCGGCCCGCCATCATGCCTAAAGTTTCCAATGTGGTGCAAGAGCTCTCACAAGTTGGAAACCCTGGGAAAGAAGGTAAACTTAGTGAGGTGAGTAGCAAATATACTCCAGCCTGCACAACGGTTATGCTTATAGCCCTGCGCGGATATACAAAATTATATCCGCATCCACACAACGGTTATCCTTGAAAATTAAAATATTTAACTACAGTATATTACACTCAAGGTACTGAAACGGGTAGATTTGTTAACATAATACAATAAGGCCTGACACCTGGCACCAGAACCCGTACAGTCACAGGTTTATGAGGAATTTTCCCTTACGACAGCTACCGACGTATTGAACTTCGTTCCTTCCTTCCATTAATTGCAGAGCCAGTTAGGCTCAGGTCGGATTTACGGCTTTATGGTCGCAACGCTCTTTATATATCACTAATTGTTCCATACCAATGTTAAGGGCCGCATCACCACAAGCAGAAAGAACAGTATACCTGAGTGAAAATCAATAAGCGTCATTATTTAGAAATTACCACCAAAATTATCCGCACTGCCATACAGTTTGTATCCGCCAAGATACTAACTTCGCGGATAACCGCGGATATCCTCATCCGTGCAGGGATCTGGCTATGCTATGAGATTTGCATTAGCGTTACGAGTATGGTCCATCAGAGCCCCTAGAATTTATGTTACTCTCCCAACATTACGGAAGACCGGGTTGCCCGACACTTCCTACTAATCAAATTCGTTTGCAATCTAACCTATTTGTGTCCAAAAATCCGGGGTGTAGTGAGAAGTTAGCACGATGTTGAGCCTAGTTGAACTCGTTTAGTTGCTGTTACGTTTCTGATCACGGTTGAAAGATTTGATTTACTACGTGGATGAAGCTAGCTTCAGTGAAGAGCTTTGGTGGGGGGGGAAGGGTTTGCGAGGGGTAGGCTGTGAAGTGATGTGGAACCAACTGTTATCGCATTAAAATCGTAGAGAGGATGCGTTTAATAGCCGGCGCAAACCAGCGGAATTTATTTAACTGACTCTTGTTCATGAAGAATCGGTTTATGTCTGTTAACTAGATTATTCATCTCGGTAGGTAACACCTAGAGGTTATTAACTGATAACATTCACTTATTCACAGTCTTCTTTTTAACATTCAATCGATGATATTGCCTATAAACAGGGCCTTCCTGAACATTTTGTTGTCGCGGGTCATTAACACACTTCACCCTCTCCCCACCCACAAACACACACTGCTAGGAAGAATTGAGTTGGACTTAGGGTTTTACCTGCTTATCCTATTCATAACGAATGATTTATTCAACCTTCGCTGCCCTGTTTTCCTTCTATGAGAATTCTTGGTCATGGCATTTATCTGACACTTGACTTTGACACATTCTTTTAGGCATTCCGGTTTGATTACTGTATTTTACGGTTTAAAAAAAAACAATTTCTATTGTAGAAGTGACCGGCTAAGCCTCCGTGTCTCAGGAGGTAGCAAGTCGGCCTCTCACCGCTGGGTTCCATGGTTCAAATACCGGTTACTCCATGATGAACAAAGTGGAGCCGGGACGGGTTTTTCTTCAGGTACTCCGGTTTTCCCTGTCATCTTTCATTCCAGAAACATCCATTTCATCTGTGCGTCATTTATCATTGCCTCAGAGGAGTGTGACGGGCTTCGGCAGCCGGAAAATTTCCTATCCTCGCCGCTAGATGGGGTTCATTCATTCCATTCGTAACTCATTCAAATGACTGGAAAAAGGCTGTATATTTTTCAAGGGTCAGGATTCATGGCTACATGGTTAACGTGCTGGTCTTCGGTCACAGGCGTCTCGGGTTCAATTCCATAATTTGTCGGAAGAAAGCAAAATTGATAAAGGGGTTTCACAAGGTTGTTGTCTTTCACCAACGTTCTTTAATATGTATACCTTGAGGAGATAATTCGAATATGTTATCAAGGTAAGCAAGGTGTTAATGTTGGAGGAAAGAAAATTGAATGCATCAGAAACTGAGAAAATGATGAATATCATGCTGGAAAAATTGAGTATATCGCGTGAAAACTTTCGTATGGAAATTAACAGAATGAAGACTAAGGGAAAGGTAATGAGCAAGAGGAAGGATTTAACAGCAAAGACAGTTCACTCGGGTGAAGAAATAGAACAAGTATTTGCATGCGGATATTTAGGAAGCACATTCAGAAGTGATCTCTATTGTTTGGAGGATCGCAATGTCCAAGGAAGCAAAGGGTACTGATGAGTGGATCAATGAATATGGACCTTCAGAAGTTAGTGAAGTGCTTTGTATGGAGCGTTGGACTTTGAGAGGGGAGGAAGGAAGAAGATTGAAATCTTTTGAAATGTGGGGATGGAGAAAATGGAGAAGATCAACTGGCATGACAAATTAAGCAGTGAAGTAGTATTGGAAACAGTAGGTGAAGAAAGGACGACAATACTGGAAAACAATTCAAAAGAGAAAGGAGAATTGTTTATTAACACAGGCATTGGTAGGAAAAGTTGCAGGGAGAAGTTTGAGAGGAAGAAATAGGTATTCGATGATGGACAGTGTGAAAATTAATGGAAGATACTGGCAGACTAAAAGGATGGCAGAAGACAGATCGGCTTAGAAAATGAATGCGAAGACCTGCTGGTAGGCAGAAAAATGATGATGAAGATGATGATGATGTTGATAATACATTATTCAAATGCGGTCCTAAATTTTGACCGGTACTATACTCCTAGATAATTATGTGATATAGAAATTTATCTGAGGATGACAAGAGCTTTTGAATGAAGGAGGTACAAAGAGTGAAGGATACAGAAATACAAGACAGATAAGCAGCTCAACAATATCACTGCAGCATGTACGGTATTTGTATACAAGAGACCATGGATCTGGCGCCATTATTGAGCTGCGCCATCATGAGGCCATGAAATTTTATTCCCGCGATTACTGTAACAGTATCTCTACTGAACGGGGCGTGGACCTCCCAGACGACATTACATTCCCATTTTTATCTTCACTGATGAGGCCATGCAACTTGCAGACTCTCATAGAGTAAACAGTAACAGGAAGAAGTGATAGAATGGTGTTCCAAGATGGCCAATGCCCGCACGTTTTATATTCGTAATTTGTTTTCAATTACTATTCCATGATTACAAGGGGATTCATATCTCGTAATGATGTTCTCAGTTTTCAATCGATCACTGATCTGCACTTTGAGCTTTCACCAGGCGTCAGATTCTCTATCGAATATTAATCTGGTCTTTACATAATCGATTTTAAATACATGTAAATTTATCGAACAAATCCTCGTCGCTCTTCCGAAAGACACTATGTGATAATATGTTTGGAGAAATACTGACCAGTATGTTACAAAGAGAGAGAGAATTCTTTGACAATTTGAACGAGACCAGTTTATTTGTAATAATAATAATAATGTTATTTGCTTTTTTACGGCCTTCGGAGACGCCGAGGTGCCGGAATTTAGTCTCGCAGGAGTTCTTTTACGTGCCAGTAAATCTACCGACACGAGGCTGTCGTATTTGAGCACCTTCAAATACCACCGGACTGAGCCTGGATCGAACCTGCCAAGTTGGGGTCAGAAGGCCAGCGCCTTAACCGTCTGAGCCACTCAGCCCCGCCACAAAGAAAGGAGCAGACGCGAAACATATCTTCTAGTTACGTATTAGAGGTGAATGTGACAAGTTGTATGCATACCAAATGGAACCATCTGTGGTCGTTAAGTTGTTAGTGGGTTTCATCGGTATTTGGGAGTGTAGGGTAGATCACATAGTTTTTGAACAGATTAGAAAACAGCTACTTGATGAAGACGTTTTTCTTGAAGAGTCATCATCATCATCATTTCCTCTTATCCAGCTCCTTCCGGATCGGGGTATTTATGGCACTTCTCAATCTTTCTCTTTCCTTCCACGATCTTAACCCAGTCTAAATTTCGTTCTCCTATTCAGCTCTTCTCTGATTCAATCCACCTTGTTCCAGGTCTTCCTCTTGCTCTCTAGCCCTCGTATTCTGCCTCCACCATCTGTCTTGGAACACACTCTGTCTTTCCTATCATACACTTAAGAAAATGAAAATTGCAACACCATGAAGGCATTGATCGTTCGTGTTGATTTTCAAGATATGGAACGATGCCATGTAGGTATGTAAACGATCAAAGTTTCATACCCATTGGATTGTTGCTACAGGTCTCCCCACGTGATTGGTCGCGGAGGAATCAACTCCAGTATACGGACTCTGGTGTAGCGTAGTTGACTTGCAGTCTGTGCAGTGAAGTATTCCCCGTCAAACATGCCTCGACGACAGAGAAGAGCACGCTATCAACAACTGTCACCGTTTGAGAGGGCTCGGATTATTGGGCTGTGTGAGACTGGATTATCGCTAAGGACTGTCGCTGCTCGTGTTGGCCGACAGGCATCTACGGTACAACGTGTATGGCAGCAGTGGTCAAATGAAGGTACCCACACTCGTAGACCTGTCACAGGCCCAGCGCGACAGACAACTGTGCGAAGGGTCGCCGCATCATTCGGATGACCCGGATGGAACCACATGCAACAGCAGCGCAAATTCGAGCAGCTGTGGCACCCCACGTTACACGAGAAACAGTTGGTAATCGCCTGCGTGCAGCTGGCTTACGAGCCCGTGTCCCTGCAGAAGGTGTTCCATTGACCCCAAAACTGCAACGTGTAAGGCTGGCCTGGTGTCGAGAAAGATAGACGTGGGTCGACGAATGGCATAGGGTCATCTTTAGTGATGAATCGCGCTTCTGTCTTGTCCGCAGTGATCGCCGGAATCGTGTGCGCCGACGTACCGGGGAGAGGAGCCGCCCAGATCTTATTGTCGAGAGGCACACAGGGCCTACGCCAAGCATTATGGTCTGGGGAGCTATTGGCTTTAATGTGAAATCACAATTAGTGTTTGTTGAGGGCACTATGACTGCTCGACAGTACGTTGATAGGGTACTCAATCCAGTGGTTGTCCCTATGATGGCGAACATTGCTAATGGGATGTTTCAGCAGGACAATGCCCGGGTTCACACTGCACGCATCTCCAGAGAAGCTCTCCACAACATTACAACCTTAGAATGGCCCGCCAGATCCCCGGACCTCAGTCCTATTGAGCATGTGTGGGACATGATGGGTCGACAACTGGCCAACCGTCCTCAGCCACCCACAACTCTGGAACAACTGACCCGTGCAGTGCAGCAAGCATGGGCCACAATTCCTCAGGAAGCGATCCAGGGCCTTCTTGACTCTATGCCTCGACTAACTCACCAATGTATTGCAGCTCGTGGTGGGCACATCCTGTATTGATTGTTGTCCAAACTTGCGGTCAGAGGGACCTGAAAGTGTGAAGTGAGAGAGCGGACATACATTGCAGGGAAGGGAGGGAGCATTGACGTTCGACTGTGATTACGAATCTCTCTTCCAGTACTCAGCGATGTGTTGATTGGGCTAGATTATTTTTAAAAAAGACTTTAAAATCGCAAAAACAACAACAACAACAACAACTAAAACTGACCTTTAAAGATATTCCGGTTTGATTTATACTCCGCTCGATATAAACAGTATGTTTTATTTTCTTATATTAATTCATTCAAAGAAAACTGACACGTTATAATTTTTGTGTTGCAATTTATAAAGTTACAGGGTTTAAACGTACAAGCTACGTTTTACAGTTCCTTGGATGGGAATGACAGTATTTCCAATTTTTAAAATGTAAAATTCCTGTTATTCATTAAGAAAAAGGTAATATAATTATATAATGCAACACTGATTTTGTACAGTGTTGTATGACTTCAACTGTTCACTGAATTTCTGAAAATAGTATTTAAAATTTCACAGGCATCCGGTGATAAAAGCTAGCCTCTAAATGGCGACAGGGCGTATCATCATGAGTGTAGACATAGATATTTACAATCCAAGATCAAAGTACAACAACAATATAAATATATGTAGCAGATAGATGCACAGTATACTTTCAAGTAAATAACGTCACTAATTTTATTCCCGGTAAGCATGATTGGATTGTTAGTGAGTATATCAGATAATTTAAACCCAAACAACCACAAGCCACAGCTTATCCACCTTAATAGTGAAAATTGTAATTAATTACGTACACTGTGAAAATGTTTGATGTTGTAGGCCTAACGCTTTATTATATCCTGTCAAAATTCATAAACTGCAATAAACAACAATAACTTATTTTTTTTTACAAAGTAAATCGAAAATGAAATGGATTTCTGCTTCTTTCCTTCATTGTTTTCTGCCTCCATTTCAAACTCGTGTCACAACGTCACTGTAGCTGAATAGCACACACTCAACGCCTGTCAGCCCGGTCACTTACAATGCTGGGTGCCCAGCGTGAGCACTTCTGTTTTAGACAAAAGCATAATTCAAGTTTTTGAATTCTAAGAATGGAGATTTAGGTAAAATCGAGGACAAATTGTCCTCGTTATTACACCCTGGGTTGTACAAAATTTCCTGTACTTGAGGCAAGGTGTATGTTGGCCAAACATGCCAATCCATTAGAACTCGCATCAAGGAACACCTAAGAAATATCCGTCTCAACCAGCCAGAAAAGACAGCAATAGCTGAGCACTCCTTATCGCCGGTTCATGATGTCGTGTTCCAAGATGTTCGAGCTCTTACGCACATTAAACACTACAGGTCAAGTATTATATGGGAAGCTGCGTAACAATCCTAACAATTTCGACAGGGACACCGGCTATCAGTTAAGTAATACATGCTTGCCAGCCATTACGGATTTATGTGTGTAGTCTCTTGCCTATCCCTTCTATATTGTTTTTTCGTTTCGGTGTTTTCCAATTTCTTACGCTCGTCATCAGCAGTTAGTTCATTCCAAGCTGTGTGTAAATGTCCTCATTCATGATGATACGCCCTGTCGCCATTTAGAGGCTAGCTTTTATCACCGGATGCCTGTGAAATTTTAAATACTATTTTCAGAAATTCAGTGAACAGTGAAAGTCATACAACACTGTACAAAATCAGTGTTGCATTGTGTATTTATATTACTTTTTGCTTAATGAATAACAGGAATGTTACATTAAAAATTGAATGTACTATCATTCCCATCCAAGGAATTGTAAATCGTACCTTGTACGTTTAAACCCTGTAACTTTGTAGTTTGTAACACAAACATTATAACGTGTCAGTTTTCGTTTGACTGAATAAATATAAGAAAATAAAACAGACTGCTTATATCGAGCAGAGTATAAGTCAAACCGGAATATCTTAAAAATGTCGGTATTTTGTTGTTGTTGCGATTTTAAAGTTTTATTTTAATAATCACCGTCTCACATCATCATCCACATACTTTTTTTCCATTCTTCAGCTCTGTTCTATTCTATCCTGGTGTCTTTCGTTACTTTCAATTTATTTATTTCTATTTCTTCTACCACGTTCATCGCTGATTCGTCTGATGTCTTCTCTGATACTTCTCAAGCATGCACGGTGTTATAGAGCATCCCATTTGGCGTTAATGTTATCAGCTCCCGCTTGAAGCGCTGTGCCAGCATACAGCGAGCCACCTGGTGACCAACGAGCGTATCACTACATTTCCAACGGTAAAACAATCCCAAATTCGAACCCTCTTTATTGTAGATGACTTTCTCGAGAACAGTCGAGATTTTCTTCTCAAGACGCGGAACAAAATTCTCTGCGAAACGTAAAGAGGCTAAGGCGACACTCCAGAGATAAAAATATAGTTTTACCTAATGCATGGATTTTTCACGAAACCTTGTGGGAATGTCATCTACATAAAAGTAGAAATATCACGAACTTTTCTTTCATATACAATGCATAGTTTTTCCAAAATGTTTTTTGAAATTTTTTATTCCATTTTTCATGAAATTTAATTAACATGTTATGTAAATTCGTAATTAGGTAGATAATACTTCTTTTTAAATCCCTAGGTATCAATTTTTCTGTGCATAATTTACGAGTATGTAAGGAGATACATCGTACTAATGTTTCGTGTAATATTTACGTTCTAAAATTTGGGACTTAAAAGTCCCTACTACTTGAAAAATTATGCAAGCAAAAATTCCACACGCAAGTTTCTTAATACAGCTGTGATACATATACCATAGAAATTTTGTTATATTTGGCAGAATATTGTGGGAGAAAATGGGATTTAAATGTAAAATTACAATTGGCAAACAAAGCATTATTCCAGTAACAAGTTGTTTGAATTCAGCGGAATAAATTCGTAACAAAGAAAAAGAAAATCAATTCTTTCAATATCAGTCACAAAAAATCACAAAAATGATATAAATATGGATTTTATCTCCGGAGTGTCAGTTTAAAATAAAATAATTTTGCTATTTTTTATTTTTTATTATTCAATACTATTCCCAATGCATTGGAGAGCGAAGCACAGTATGAAGTACAGTTTGGAATGTACAGACAAAAGTGGAATTTTATTTATATAGGCATTTTGATATTGGTGTTTTTATTCGTGCCTCTCGTGAAAAGAAAAGCCATGAACCATTCAGTGTAACGAGAGCGAGGTGAAATGCGATTGATAGACAGTTTATATGGGCTGGATATCAGCTGTCACGAGCATTTGAATTTCAAAACGAGCTGATACATGGAACAGCTTCTCCTGTATAACAAGAACTTTGAATATCCAACTGATTTGTAGAGAAGGCAACTGGGAAAGTTTGGTGTTGAATGGCTCAGTAGCAAAGGCCACCAGCTCGTGAGCGTGCAATGGGTGTGTTATGCCTGGGAAGAACGAAGCAATATTAGCAAGGCTACTTGTAGTAAAAGTGTGCAAACAAAAGCATAATTCAAGTTCTTGAACTCTAAGAATGGAGATTAAAATAACTTTGCCTTTTCCCCATTCAACAATAATAATAGTAATAAAAAAAATTATCTAAAAGCCTGAAAATACAACACTACAACACAATAGTCAAACCGGAATGCCTGTACGCTAGTGAGTGAATGTCTAGTATTGAATTACAAGTTGAATAAATTATAAGTACTAGGATGAAAAATTATGCGAAAAATACTCGGTCCGCTAAGAACTACAGAACTCTGAAAATCAAGAAGTAATGATGAAATATACCGGAACATAGAAAACATAATTTGGAAGAGGCGATTGATATTTTTTGGGCATTTACACAGAATGAATGGCAACGGGTTAACCGAACAGATCTTCAAATATCTTTGGAACAAGAAGTCAACAACAACCTGGCCTCATGAGGTCAAAAAAGATTTGGAAAGGAACAACATAAGGGAAGAAGCAGCAACAGAAAGAGAGAGAGATTTTTAGAAATAAAGTGTTAAAAATGGAAGGATTCCAAGGTCGGGAGGAAAAGAAAACAGGCTCAAAATGGTCCGAGGAGATGAAACTGAGGCATAGTGAACAGATGAAGGAGCATTGGTGAAAGAAGGAACAAGGGGTGTAATGGTTAGTGTGAGTAGCTGCCACCCCCGGAGGCCCGGGTTCGATTCCCGGCTCTGCCACGAAATTTGAAAAGTGGTACGAGGGCTGGAATGGGGTCCACTCAGCCTCGGGAGGTCAACTGAGTAGAGGTGGGTTCGATTCCCAAGTCAGCCATCCTGGAAGTGGTTTTCCGTGGTTTCCCACTTCTCCTCCAGGCAAATGCCGGGATGGTACCTAACTTAAGGCCACGGCCGCTTCCTTCCCTCTTCCTTGTCTATCCCTTCCAATCTTCCCCATCCCCCGCAAGGCCCGTGTTCACCATAGCAGGTGAGGCCGCCTGGGCAAGGTACTGGTCATCCTCCCCAGTTGTATCATTCGACCCAGAGTCTGAAGCTCCAGGACACTGCCCTTGAGGTGGTGGAGGTGGGATCCCTCGCTGAGACCGAGGGAAAAACCAACCCTGGAGGGTAAGCAGATTAAGAAATAATAATAATAATAATAATAATAATAATAATAATAATAATGGAGAAAATCATTAGGGCAACGTTACCACCAGGAGCAGGACTGAAGCTAGGGTACAAGACAGACAAATTGAATGTCTTGACGACCTCACCATACTAACTAAGAGTACAGAGAAGGCATTTTAAATACTATTTGTTCGGGACGTCGACCTATAGAGATCTTTTGCCCCTACTTCCACCATGTGATATGAACCTGCGTGCAATTGGACTGGAGGAAGTGTAGAGTGTTGAATGAGAGGAACGGAACGTTAAGGACGACACAAATACCAGGTCCCCAGGCGAGGGATATCAATCAATTAAATTTAAAAACCCTGACCCAGCCGGGAATCGAACCCGGGGCCGCCGGATGACAGGCGAACGCGTTACCCCCATACCTCGGGGCCGGACACACAGAAGGCTACTCGCCACCTGCAGAGCCTTCACACTCCAGCGGCTAGGGCTGGGTTGAAGATCAACATGAGTAGGACTGAATTCATGACCAATATCAAGGAATCTCCTTCTACAATACCACTATAGACACCACCATCAGAAAGGTCCCAGCGGTCAAGTGACTAGGAGAGCGGAGTACTTTCTCTTAAAACAACAATCACCACCACCACCGCCTCTCTGCAAACCAGAGTAAGAATCTAGCCATAGACACCAGGTGCACAAAGTTTTAGAGGGCCTGTCACACCTGCAGAAGCATCTACGCATCAAAGTACCTCTCCAAGAACCTCAAACTAAGGCACTACAATGCAGTAGGAAAACCATCTGTCCTCTACGCCTCTCAGTGTCTCGTGATGACCAGGAAACGCCCTCTCAGGAAATTCAAGAAAAGGAAGATCCTGAGGAGTATACTGGGGCCCGTAAGAGAAGATGAAAACACCTACAGAATTCGGCACAACGCTGGCATCAGGGAGACATCGTCACGTGTCTAAAGAAAGGCGCCTAACTCGCATGAATCTCTGCTGACTTACTGGCAGAAACTTCACTGTGGCAGGTAGAGGGAAGGCACCCAGGAATACGTGGATATCTTCGGTCCAAGTTGGACCTGGAACAACTGGGGATCCCGCATGCGTCCATACATGACCACCCACATTTTCGGCAAGCGATCCAGCGGAGAGTTTTCCAACGTCAATAACAAGGAAGTTCTCTCTTCTCTTGGATAATGTTCAGTACCTCAGCATTGGTCTCCTTCTCCACCCAACTTACCCGTTGCAGCCGACGCCAACACCACATCTCAACGGCTTCATGCCACTTAATATCACTCTTGGTTAACTCAGGACAATACAGCGTAACAGACCAAACATAAGATTTCATTATTTTATTACGTAAGCTGAGGGACATTGTTTTCTGACATAGAACAGACTGTTTATCTCTGAGCTTGCTTTGCTATTCGTGTTTTTATTTCAGTGTAATACTGAAGGTGTATTGTTATGGCCTAGCCAAGGTATTTGAACTGTGCTACCTGTTGTACAGGCTCACCACTGATCATCACGTGCAATGGACGTGGGTTCCCACTAAACATCATGACATGATTTTTGTTTTATTAATATTAATTTTCATATGAAATTCCTTAGCTTTTTTATTCAGGTTTTTTGTTAGTTACTTTATGTCGCACCGTCACACATAGATCTTATGGCAACGATGGGATAGGGAAGGCCTGGGAGTTGGAATGAAGCGGCCGTGTCCTTAATTAAAGTATCGCTCCCAGCATTTGCCTGGTGTGAAAATGGCAAACCACGGAAAACCATCTTCCGTGCTGCCGACATTGGGATTCGAACCCACTATCTCCCGGATGCAAGCTCACAGCCACGTGCCCCTGACCGCACGGCCAACTCGCCCGGTTTATTCAGATTTAGCAACATTTTGGATAAAGTTGTTGGACTAACCGCAATAAATTGTTTCAGAAATATTTCATATCATTATGTAATTTATCAATGAATGAATCAATCGATCAATCAATCAATCAATCAATCAATCAATCGATCGATCGATCAATCAATCACTACTGATCTGCATTTAGGGCAGTCGCCCGGGTGGCAGATTTCCTATCTGTTGTTTTCCTAGCTTTTTCTTAAATGATTGCAAAGAAATTGGAAATTTATTGAACATATCCCTTGGTAAGTTATTCCAGTCCCTAACTCCCCCTTCCTATAAACGAATATTTGCCCCAATTTGTCCTCTTGAATTCCAACTTTATCTTCATATTGTGATCTTTCCTATTTTCAAAGACACCACTCAAACTTATTCATCTACTGATACCATTCCACACCATCTCTCCACTGACAGCTCGGAACATACCACTTAGTGGAGCAGCTCGTCTCCTTTCTCCTAAGTCCTCCCAGCCCAAACTTTGCTACATTTTTGTAACCTTTGTAATCCTTTACATCCTTACTATTAAGAAAACTGTATTATTAATTAAAATAACCGAGATGTTGAGGCATTTAAACGTCAGAATGCAAATATACTAAAGCGAACAACGAGTATACTCTTGCCCGGACAACATTTCTGCTATGAGATTTGCATACATATTAGGGGCCCAGCCTATTAAAACTCCTACAAGTTATGTTACTCTTGCTACATTATGAAAGAGCAGGAGAGACGACAGTTCCCACTAGGAAGTTTGCACTCTGACGTATTACCGCCAAAACATCCTGGCTCTAATAACTAGAGCATATATTAGACTCTAAAAGAATGCAAACTGTTCTACAAAATGCCATAAAGTCAAGTCAAGTTGGGTGCTACACTCAAAACTAAACAAGTGGCTGCGTTGTTTGTATCACGTAGGTGTATTTCCCACTCCTAACCCTTTCCTATCCCATCGTTGCCGTAAAACCTATCTGTGTCGGTGAAACAGAAGCAAACTGTAAAAAAAAATCCACAGTTCTAGCAAGCAAGTCAATTTTGAAAACATCCTACGATTTTTAGGAAAATAAAATATAATGTAGCTACATACGACAGTGATGAGGAAAAGGAGACTGATGATTTATGGGCATATCAAAAAGAATGAACCCTGAGAGATTGGCCAACAGGATACTTCTTCTGCAGGAAATGTGGAGAGAAAAAAACAGAATGGCTTACACACGTGCACAATGACTTGACATAAATAGGTATCAAGGAGGAGGAGGAGGAGGAGGAGGATATAAAAGAAAGGACATCATTTAGGAAGAAGGTTGCGGGAATGAGGGATGCGGCTGAAGAGCAATATGCGAAGCCACGGAACATCTCGGTGGAAGAACGAGCAAGAAGAAGTCAAAGACTCAAGAATCTTTGGCGAGAGTGCAAAGAGAAGGGTATCAGTCTGCGTGATAGAAAGAAGATTATGTGAACGTGGTCGTATTGATAAATAATTATGATAATAAAGTATTAGAATTTTTTTTATTTATTCCTGAAATTTACAATTCTTTTCTTAATCATTGTTATTAGCAGTTTGCCTTTTTCTACTAATACGAGCGCTGATGTGAGTCAATGCAGAGTTTCACTTAAACTCGTATTGCTACATATGGTGAGGAAATTTCTTTAAAAAAATCTAAAAGATGCCTGAGGTTTTTGAACTAAGGAACACATTACAGAAAAAAATATGTAAATAAGTTCGTTTGGCTAGGATTTGAATCAAAAAAGAAAAAGAGTAAAAAAACAAAGGATTCTAGGCTCTTTTTCTGGAACTGATTTCCGAAATTTGTTTTTTTTAGTTTGATAGAGCTATCCAAGACTCGCAATCTTAAACCTTTTCGGGCCCTTTAGCCCTTCAACTTTCGGGAAAATTGAGGAAAATGCTTAATTTTACGTTTTTCATAGTATGGGGTCCCCTACTTTCTCTGCGAAGAAAGAACCAGAGGGAGAATAGGAAGAATAATGAAGGTATGGGCCAAAGAAAGACAAGGTCCACGAAGGGCGTGAAAATGAATAATTCCCTTTGCTTTCGCAAACCTAATAGGGTCGGATTCGGAAAAGAACAAGAGTTGACAAAGGGATATCGGATAGGACAGTTTAAGCCTGGCACAAGTAGAAACAACGCCAGACTCAGGTATGGGAACCGTGGTCCCTCCTTTTAGTTACTTCTTATGACAGACAGAAGATAGCGTGGATGGATTTTGACGCCCACAAGAAGATGGCACGAGATGAAGAGGTGTTCCGTACATGGCAGGACATCGACAGATGTGTTTTAAGACGGACTGAACTGGGATCGAACCTTCCACATTAAACTCACAAGACCAGTGCTTTACCGCCTGAGCCACTCAGTCCGGTGCCACAACAATCTGCTGATTCATCGTTGTCATGGTAACCGCAAGTTGAACGTCGCGCCGTCGGCTTGCAATATTTCTCAATCCTTTTCTGACTTTATATTCCTTCAGCAATTAATTGTCTCTTAGAAACAGAACGGAAAGACAGAGAGGGACGAAGAATGATTGCGGTGGTGATGGAATGGGGTGGAGGGTAGAAGTGGTTCACTCCTTCCTTTAACTTCATTTGAGTAAGAATTCTAATTGCTTCGAGGGTTCAGAGTCTTGTGTTTCTGGAGATAACTTTAAAGTTTAAACCACTTTCTCTTTACCATCCCCCATTCTTCTGACCGATATGCTTTCCATTCTCTTCTCTTTGTCCTCTCTTCCTTCTCCCTTCTGCCTCATTCCGTCTCCCAGACTACAACTCTCCATCGTCTTCTTCTGTCTTCTATTACTGTGCTGCTTCAGGGCAAATTTATTAACTGGTTTATATCATGAAATTGCTCTCTGCCTGACATTGCCGCATCAATTACATTCTATCAAGTTACTATTCCATCCTTCTGATCGGTTTTCTATAGAATGAAGTTACAATGTTACCACCATGAATCTCTCTGCCTTACTAAATTGCCAGGCTTCTCTCCAGCAGATATTTCACAGTGCCAAAAATATGTCATAAGAAGATACCTTTACAAAGATTATTATATGATGATGTACGTGTTTTAATGGATGCTAACATCTAAGTTTTCGATCCCTGGTGGTACAAGATGAAACAAAGTTAAATAATAGGCTAAAATTTAAAATTTACCTTCTTACTATGATTTTTAAAAGGATAATAACGAGGAAAATTATTTTCAATTTAAGATAATCAGTGAATATAATTCGCAGTGCCTTATTTTGCTACCAAATTATTCAAAACTAAATTAAAATATAAGAAAACTGAATAAGACATTCCCTTTATAGAGAAATTACGTATTTCGTTCATGTTAATAAGTAGACTTTCACGACCACTAAATTACATTATAATATTAATTATGGGATATTAGATCGCGTAATGTTAATAATCTGCTGACGCGTTTCGATCCTGCGACTGGGGTCGTCTTCAGAGCAATAACGAATAACTATCAGTTTCCCGCTGGCTCACGGATGAATTTGCAAAGTTTCGAGTTAATGAAATAAAGCACGTGATCTGCTGTGACAATAGAATGTAATAGTATGTCAACAAAAAAACTTGAAAATACATCACACAAAAAAAGTGAATTAAACGTTCCTTGGAACAACACTACACGCCAAACTGTTAAAAAGTCCTTCACTTCGTCATGGAGACAAATGTACTCATAACTTTTCTCAGAATCTACCAATTTAAGTAGTTATTACCTGAGAAGAAAGCGCTTCATCTACACTGAGTGGTTTTAGACCAAAACGAACTGTGTACCTCAATTAGAACAAAAGATATGATTGCTTGAAAGAAACAAAAAATTGAAAAATCAAATAATGTGAGGAAGGCGGAAGTTAAGTGATTTATAGTACATGATGACAAATCTGTGCATGAATACCTTTCAGTTAAAAAAGAATAAAGGAAATCGACCGGACAGAATGGCCGGACTGACTGACTTTAGTTTTCATAATTTTGTTTAATATATAGATGTATTGGCAACTGTCACTCCATAGTAACCAGACTCAGAGAGACCCTGTTAGAAATATAGTTCATTCCAGAGCTCCAGAATCAAGGAGAAAGATTTTGACGATGTAACTATGGAGGGTAGGCATGATCTATTCTGTATATAGCCATCCATGTTGTAAAAATTATTCGGGTGTTCAACAATTTCTATCGCCTCATGAATGATTCTAGGTATAAAATTTTTCTCTTTATAAATGACAGAAGTTACATCAAAAAAGATTTGATTGCCATTAGGTATGGCATGTTCTACCACAGCAGACTTCCCTGTCTGGCAATGACGTACGTGTCTGCGATGTTCCTTAACCCTACATATTTCGACAACATTAACCGATTCACGGGAGCAAGCAATTGCCTATGATGATATTAGGCTTGAAAATGGTATTGATATTGTGCCTTCTG
This sequence comes from Anabrus simplex, assembly GCF_040414725.1. Classification (NCBI taxonomy): domain Eukaryota; kingdom Metazoa; phylum Arthropoda; class Insecta; order Orthoptera; family Tettigoniidae; genus Anabrus; species Anabrus simplex. Next base: position 68,460,625 of record NC_090278.1, on the reverse strand, counting down.
AGAGAATATTGCCAATCCTCTCCGTGACAGATTGTACGTATGGCAAGAAGCCCAGACTCAAAGGTCTAGAATCTCGTAACAATTAGTCTTTTGGCTTAGGCTGTAGCACTTCGTCAATCTGTTTCCTTGAATTACAATTGCTACAACGGAAAGAAGGCCTCTTCATGGCTCCCAACGGAGGGGTTCGAACACACTATCTCCCGAACGGAAACTCACAGCTGCACGCCCCAGACCGCACAGCCAATTCGCTCGGTAATCAAAAGAATGAAAGCATAGTTTAAAATAAAAGAGCAAATTAAAACAAACAGAATATTCACGTTTAGACACGATGAAACAGACCAATATCCCTCATAAAATTCATGACGAGGTCTGCTTACTGCTGGTCATCTTGTAAATTGAGAGAGATTGCACTCCGAATTTTAGACTACGGCACAGATCGACCAGGTCCACGCACTCCGTAAGCATGTGTACCACGGTAAGATGAACGCCGCAAGTTCAAAACGAGTAGTCTTCTCCCTTAGAATATCATGTCAACTGAACGAAATTTTACAAGAGAAACAAAGGAATGATTATGATTAATAATAATTTATTGTAATTGGCTTTACGCCCCACTAACTACTTTTTACGGTTTTCGAAGACCCCGAGGTGCCAGAATTTAGTCCCTCAGGAGTCCCTTTACGTGCCAGTAAATCTACCGACACGAGGCTGACGTATTTGAACAAACTAATTTAGTAGTAGGAAGTGTAGCCTAGTCCGCTATTCCGTAATGCAGCAAGAGTAACATAACTTTTAGGGGTTGAAATAGCCTTTGTCTTCTCATTCTACTTCTTTTTTTACCGCTTTCTCCACAGTTGTCGGGTTTCGGGTGCGAACTGTGTCTCACAGGTGGATTTGGCACTGTTTTAGGCTGGATAACCTTCCCGACGCTAGCCCTATCTGGAGGGATGTAATCACTATTGAGTTCTTCTGTGGTTGTTGATAGTGTAGTATGATGTCTGAATCACCATTACCATCATCATCATCATGAATTCTTTCCATGCCGGGCTGAGTGGCTCAGATGGTTGAGGCGCTCGCCTTCTCACCTCAACTTGGCAGGTTCGATCCTGACTCAGTCCAGTGATATTTTAAGGTGCTCAAATACGTCCGCCTCGTGTCGGTAGATTTACTGGCACGTAAACGAACACCTGTGGGACTAAATTCCGGGACCTCGGCGTCTCCGAAAACCGTAAAAAGTAGTTAGTGGGTCGTAAAGCAAATAACATTAATTAGTATTCATTCCTTCCAGCGAGCTGGGTAGGAGGTTTAAGAACAATGTGCCTCCAGTTATTATGATCCTGGTATGCTTCTCTTCTCTCTAGGACATTCCATGTTTCTCCTCTCATCTCTTATCTGATCTAACCACATTTTTCTAGAGAGTCCAATTGGTTTTCGTTCCGGATCGATCTTTTGGAGTCACCTGCATCCGCTTAACGTGTCCTAACCACTTCAGCCTAGTACCAAATTAGTTTGCATATTACCCTTCTGACTCCAGCTTGGCAGGTTCAATCATGGCTCAGTTCGTGGTATTTGAACGTGCTCAGCCTTGGAGCTAGCACGAAACAGGCTCCTTAACTCGGTCCATGAGATGTCAGAGATGATCTGTATTTTCGTGGATAAACCCTGTCAGGCGCGTCCACGCCTCGGAGGTGGGCAACGGTACTGTAGTCCAAGCAACAGTAGCGACCAAGTTCTGGTGGGGACCCAGTCCGATGGGGTATAGCATGAACCGTGTGCACAGGGATGCATGTGAAGACCTTAACGGTAGTAAAAACATAAAATGAAACATGTCAATACAGCTGAACTGGTGGAGGAGGCAAATGTTATTGCAAATCGCATATCAAAACTGGTGTTCCGGATAGCCTGTACTTGTTTCTTGCTTCAGTAAGTATGCGGTCTAACCCTATAGTGCAGGACCTCTCAGGGTGCATGCACAGACGCATTGCGCAGCGCAAGGTGCAAAAGATGACATTGCCAGGTGGACTAGAGTGCAGACTCCCACTCCTGGATCTTAAGCAATAGCGTTTTCTCTCTCTCTCTCTCTCTCTCTCTCTCTCTCTCTCTCTCTCTCTCTCTCTCTCTCCCTCTGCCTGTCTCCCCCTTCCTCACTTGTTCTGCAGCGCTGCACCATGCGAGTAGAGTTGAGGCGAGTTTAGCCGAGCTTAGCCGAGCTTAACCGAGCCACCCCGAAACATAACGCTGTTCAGAGTCGGGTCGATACACAGTGCACAAAACCTCTGCGCCTCGGTTTGCACGCGTGAGATTTCGTACTTTTGAGAGGCCCTACTATACTGCATGAATCTATTTATACTCACAACTCCGGCGTGAAACAATTGATATAGGGAGACTAGATTTATGTAGCAACACACTGACAACAGATTTTTGACGTATTTCATCATACTGGTGAGCAAACAGGGAAAAATCCGGGAGTGTGCAGAAACGCTACATCATGCATTGCGAAGTACTTATGTACAAATGTTACCCAAGTACAGTATATGAGGAGTAGTATTGGTGTATTACTCGCAAGAATGTAGAAGACAAATAAACTGATTTTTAAACACTTAAAAGAGTTTAATAAACGGATGCTGGGTGCAGAAACAATACCGGTCAATTGTCTGAGAAGATAGGCAGCCAAAGTGGATTTTCAAGTGTCAGTGGGGAAACCAGATTCTTCACCAACATCAAAGAAGCTAGCAGAGAGATACTACAAGAACGAGGTAAAATCAAGAGCACTGAGAAATGTATGTATCTCGGCGAATGAAATGAACCCACCTTCTCAGAAGGAGCATTATTATCCATGAAATTCAACAAGTTGGAACTGGCCTCTCGACTGACAAACAACACTTAACAAGAAATGCCTGTCACTCAACTTGAAACTGAAGCACTACCAGGAGCTCTGTATACCATGGAGTATCTTTCATCGGACAGAAGAGGTCTGATGGAGAAAGTGAAAGTCAAGAGAGAGTAGAATTCTCAGGAATATCAATATATCTGTGGTAAGTCAGAATATCCAAATCTATTCATGGCATAAAACACCCCCACTTCCTGAACCTGAGCCCATCAGAAGGTCTGCATGAACAATACTTTTGTCTAGCTTTACCACAGTCAAACTCGTCCCGCCATTTATATGTACGTAGGCAAGGCAATATGTATCTGAAATTTTGCTCTAATTGTCTTTAGGTTGGCTCAATGGCGTTGTGTGGTAACCAGCCGCTAGATGGCACCGTTGTCTGCATCTATGGTAGGTTTCAGCGTTATCAGATCAGTACAGTTGAGTCGTAAAAATGGCCACGCCACTTTCTGTTTGCACCAAGGAAGAACAGAGCTCCGCAATCTGAGGGTGCACCAGGAGCGTAAATTCATACAAGACTTTCAGCACAATACGGAGACAATGTTTTGCCACAGCGGATGCTTCCATTCCATGCTCTGACGTTTGCTCTCTGGTTCGAAGTGGGTGAACCCATGTTTCATCTCCAGTGATGATCCGTTTCAGAAACATTTCACCTTCGTTAGCGTGACGGTCCTGTAGGTGCTGACTCACACGATTGCGCTTCTGCTCTTCATTGAGTTGTTTTGAAACCCATCTCGAACAGACTTTGTGAAAGTCAAGCATGTTATGCAGAACCATGGCTAATGTGCATATGATTTGCCACGTCATCAACAGTCACTCGTCTGTTATTCACGATCATATCATACACTTGTTCAATACTGGCATCAGTTATGCCTGCACATGGACGCCCGGACCTTTCCTCATCCTTCATGCTCGTGCGACCCTTTTTGAACTGTTCAATCCACAGGTAAACACATCGCTTGTAAAGTCGTTGTTCCATCTTATTATAAGCCTATTTCTTGTTAGGACCACCATTTAACAAATATAAGTAAAGCAAATCTGTATCAAACGCATGATTTGTGGTGGCCATTTTGCTTTTAACCTACAGGTAACAGTTTAACCCAGGTGAAAGTGGAGGTTAACTTAACCGTAAGTTAAAATTAACCCTCCTTGATGAAACAGAAATAATAGGCAAATTTGGAATTAAAACTGTATAACTCGGGGTAAAGATTTAACCCACATTGATGAAACCGGGCCTGACTGGATGTAAAAGATATAAATATGAGTTTTCAGCCATTATACAAATGCCTAACCATTAAAGATGGCGACAACAGCTATCGCCGTAATATTAACCCGGCAACGGGCAAGTGGTAAAGAGATCCCTCATTGCTTCATTTCGTCATATCACACTGTACAGTGTGTTTCGGCTCGTGTCTATACTTCTAGGTATTCGAAGTTCATTATTTTCAGCATCAGCCTGCGATTGCTGCTTGTTGGTGAAGGTCCTTGTTTTCGTTTGCGGTGCAATGTTTTAAACCTCGCAGTACAGTGAGAACTTCCCTCAGTAGAAATTACTCAAAGGATGTTCCACCAATAAACGTGAACACGGAAATGAAAATAACAAACTACAACAATACACTCAGGGAATTATTATTATTATTATTATTATTATTATTATTATTATTATTATTATTATTATTATTATTATTATTATTATTATTATTATTATTATTATTATTATTATTGCTAGCGGCTTTACGTCGCACCGACACAGATAGGTCTTATGGCGACGATGGGATAGGAAAAGCCTAGGAGTTGGAAGGAAGCGGCCGTGGCCTTAATTAAGGTACAGCCCAGCATTTGCCTGGTGTGAAAATGGGAAACCACGGAAAACTATCTTCAGGGCTGCCGATAGTGGGATTCGAACCTACTATCTCCCGGATGCAAGTACACAGCCGCGCGCCTCTACGCGCATGGCCAACTCGCCCAGTATTATTATTATTATTATTATTATTATTATTATTATTATTATTATTATTATTATTATTATTATTATTATTATTATTATGGCATTAGTTTCACGTCTTAGTAACTACATTTTACGTTTTTCAAAAGACTCCGGGATGCCGACATTTTTTCCCTCAGAAGACTGGTGTATATCAGTAGAATAGCGTACATTTGTAAATAAAATAATTTAAGGCTATAATAATTCTTACCAAAATAAATCCATAAAGATTTAATTAAAGGAATTAAAAATAAAAGTGAACTATAAAGATGATTGTCTTCATTTCATGGAGGGGGGAATTTCACCACATGCCCTCTCCCGTTCCTAATAACTTCGTGCCCTGTGACAAGTTAAAAGAAACGTTTTGACAGACAGAGCTGCAAGGACGGTGTTGCCACATTCCTGCATTACTTTCTCCTTCCCTTCGCTTCCGGCTCACTTGTTGGTTCGTTCAGACCGCTGTGTTCTGTTGTACGTAATGCAGCAACTGCAGCAGGGTTATCTCCATGGCAACCGCTGTGAGTTTCCCTGGCAAACATACTCCCTCCTCCCTTCTCCCTACCCAGACAGGCAGTAAACGGAACTCCCTCTAAGAACTGTCGTAACGCATCTTTCAATATTACGATTGTATTTTCGTATAAAATATCCCCCATGCTCCTGCCTTGCAGTGCTTCGTATGATATAAGGAAGTGCTTGTACGGAGTGAAACTTGGTCATCAGTTCTCTCCTGAGATAAGCTGGCCGGCCCGCATGAGGTTGTCCGGCAACAGGTGTTGTAAAGTGAGGTTAGGTTAGCTCTGACTGGTCCGGGCACCCTCATGTTACTGTAATTCTGTGGCTGCGGAAGGGAAGAGTTGGGTGAGATGAACGGATAACACGAAGTTCTGGATCTTATTTGAAGTTCAGAAACCGAGCTATTGAAACTGAACCTTGATGTATAGTTTCGTCTAGTCCGCATATATTCTAATCTATAAAGGATGTTCACCAAACATTACCGCCATAGAAAATCAATGAAAAAAAAACGGGGTCGTCACGAGAGTGTGGTAAGAACAGCGGTCGCCCCATGTACTATGAACTAGTGATGGGATAATCGAATACTTTTAATAATCAAATAACGTCCATCCGATTACATAAATAATCCAATAAATAACTGGATGAATTTCAAATACCATTCAGTTGTATCGCATAGAATATTCGGATGTGTCGTGAATCAATTTTCGATTTAAGTGTGTCGGATGGATAATCGATTGGAATAAGTGAATAGATGAACTCTTATGAAAAGTACAAATACGCCTTTTTCCAAACGTATCTCCAAATGTTGAAACTAAATGAGTGAATTAACTGTCTTAATAATATCGCTTTTCATTTGATTATTTCGAAAGCACTCACTATTCAATTGCCTCATTCATTCGAATGAAGTTTCGAATGAATAATCAAAAAATAATCGGATGGAGAAAATATTCACTATTCAACGCCTCATTCATTCGAATGAATAATCGAAAACTAATCAAATGGGAAATATAATCGAATACTCGAATAAAATGAAATAATTGAGTAATCGATTATTTTGTACATGATTATCCCATCACTACTAGGAGCTAGAGGACGCAGCGAAATGCCAGATTATGTACTGTCAATTCTCGAAAAATGATAATGCACGGACACAGAATAAATTTGCCTAATAATCTCCGGGGAAAAGCACAGAATTATTGATATGATTTGGGGATCAGAAGACGAGAAAGCGAGTACATATTCTTCGGTTATTCCCCTCTTAGTAGCCTCTTGCGAAATTCAGGGGTGCCGAGAATATATCCATTCACTCCATCCACGGACGGGTAAAAGATTTCCGATAATTCGAAATTAAAATAACTTATAGAAGTAAATCTAAAGTAAAATCTTATCCTGATCTCTGTATGCCAATTCCTTTAAAACTATTCTTTATTTTTGCGTTAGTTTTCCAAATCGTATTATTGTAATATAAACTATAATACTATTTGTAATTGGAGTACAACACTGTTACAGGCATATATAATAAATAGAGGCCGGATTTTTATGCATTAACTAGCAAGATACCCGTGCTTCGCTACGGTATTATACTGAAATTTATAATTGAATGCTTATCGTTTTATATATAACCCACCAATATTCGCGATCTGACACGTTTTCTGAGAGATTACGGCAACGTTCCTCCCATTTTTCAATCTTTTCTCCAGCAGTCGATTTCGTACTTCCCGGGATAGGTCCAGGTATTCCACCCGGTCAGTTGGGTCCCTAAATCTTTGCCATCTTTTCCTATAAGCATTTTTAATGTGGATCAAATCCTTGAGGGGATCCGACGTGGTGTCGTCTTGGGTGCCTTGGCGGTACTGAACTTCTACTTGGCGTTCTGCTGTCGTTGTCATTGATGACATTATGACCAGCACCATTGTCGCCCGTAGGCAAGTGCGCAGGACTTCTGGCGATACGAATGACATACTTCCGTGCATTATTGACCTTATTACAGAGGTGAACAATTGCGCGGTCAATCATATATCTATCGTTTATTTCAAATATGTTTAAATTTTTGTTTATAGCCAGAAGAATCTACTGTAATCTAAGAAGGTTCTCCAAAGGAAAAGATGGCTCTTGAAAACGAACCCAGGAGAGATTAAAATTGATCGGTTTATGATCAGAGTAAGTACATTGAAAATCCACAGCCTGTTTCCAGTCATTCAACCGGGTCAGGAATGGAATGAATAAGCCCTGCCGAAGCCTGTCGCACCCCCGTGGGGGAATGATTAAATGTATGACAAATGAAATGAAATGATATTGGAGAGTGTTGCCGGAATGAATGATGACGGGGAAAACCGGAGTACCCGGAGAAAACCTGTCCCGCCTCCGCTTTGTCCAGCACAAATCTCACATGGAGTGACAGGGATTTGAACCACGAAACCCAGCGGTGAGAAGACAGCGCGCTGCCGCCTGAGCCACGGAGGCTCCTTATAAGAAGATTAGGAACAGTAAAATCAATTGGTCTCACCTCCGTTTTTCACCCCACCGCGGTTAAGTTGACTTACCTCCCCCCCCCCCAAAAAAAAGAAAACGTGCTCCATTATGTTTAAAGGAGATTCCAAATACCAATGCTCACGTGTGTTGAGTTCAGTTTTGAGATATAAGTATTCCCATAAAAATAATTCACTTTTTTCACTTCCACACTCCCCGCCCCCCCCCCCCCCCCTTAAGTGAATTTTTCGGCAAAAGCACTTGTTTCTTTAATAGTAAAGTATCTTCTAAATACCGATTATCTTCAGTTTTTGAGATATGTGTCCTCATGAAACGAATTCAACTCCTTTTCACACTCGCCCCCAAAAATGATTCTCCGCCCCCCCCCCCCAAACGCGTCGTTTTATTTTTAAAGAAGATCTAAATACCAATTTTCACGTCTGTAACAACTTTAGTTTTTATTAGATGTAAGTATCCTCATACAATTAATTCAATAAATATTTCAATTTTTCACACACACACCCCCCTCCCTTCATTAAATTTTCCGAGAATACCAATTTTTACGTCTGCAACATTTTACGTTTCTGAGATATATTGTAGATATAGTCTTTCCAAAAATTCACCCCAATTTGTCACTCGTGTTTAACCCCCATTAATTAGATTTTCCAAAAACAAAAAAAATAAATGTTTCTGTATTTTTAAAGGAGATTCCATATACTAACTGTCTGGTCTGTAATATCTTCACTTTCTGAGATATAAGTATCCTCATTAAAGACATTCAACCCCTTATTCGCACTTTTCACCCCTCCTATTGGGATTTTCCGAAAACAAAAAAATACGTGTTCTTTTATTTTTAAAGGAGATTGTAACATCAATATTTACATCCGCAAACCTTTGAAGTTTTGAGATATAGATACACTCATTTTTAAAACACACCGCCCCTTCACCCACCCCCTCACTATTTGGATTTTCCTAAAACAAAGAATACATGTTTCTTTATTTATAAAGGAGACCCCAAATACCGATTTTCATATCTGTAACATCTTCAGGTTCTGAGAAATAAAGATCCTTATTAAAGGCATTAAACTATTTTTCACCCCTTTTCACCCCTCCTATTCGGATATTCCGAAAACAAAAAAATACGTGTTTCAACCCTCCACTATTTGGATTTTCCAAAAACAAAAAGTACATGTTTCTTTATTTTTAAAGGAGATCCCAAATACTTTTTTTTTCCGGTCTGTAATATCTTCAGTTTCTGAGATATAAGTATCGTCATTAAAGGCATTCAACCCATTTTTCACCCCTTTCCGAAAACAAAAAAATACATGTTTATTTATTTTTAAATGAGATTCTAAATACCAATTTTTACATCTGTAAACTTTTAAAGTTTTGAGGTATAGATACACTCATTTTAAAATTCAACCCCCTTTTCACCCCCTTAGCGACGAAATATCCAAAAATCCTCTCTTAGCGAGCACCTACATCTTAATATGAATGTATCCACAAAATGTCATTTCTTTATGTCCAGTCGTTTTGGCTCGGCGATAATGAATCAGTCAGTCAGTCAGTCAGTCAGTCAGGACAAGTTATTTTATATAATAGATAGGTTAGAATGCAAACTTACTGAAGCGAGTAGCAAGTATAGTCTACTTTCACAACGAATATGCTATGGGGTTTGCATAAATATTAAGGGTTCGGCCCATCAGAACCCGTTTAATTTATGTTACTCTAGCTACATTATGGAAGAGCAGGTGGCCGACACTTCCCACTAACCAAATTAGTTTGCGATCTAACCTGTTACTGCGTAGAAATTTGGTCTTTAAACAAATACATTAATTAATTAATTAATTAATTAATTAATATCACAGACACCATTCACAGGAATAGAATTTATTTCTGTATCCCCGTATGAATCCTACAAGGCTGATCAATAGGATCTTTAATTACTTTCTCAACAACAAAAAATGCAAGGAGGCGTGGTTCACCGAGGTATAGAAAGACTTGCAAGAAGTGGGGATAACACAGGAGGATATCCAGAAATGTATTCCGGTGAAGAAGAAACTCCAAGAGCATCGTGGTTTCCAAGAAAAGCCAAAAATAAAAACTGGCAAAACATGGACTGAACTGAGGAAGAAACAGCATAGGATTGGAATGCGGGAATACTGGGCGAAAGGTAAAGCCGAAGGGAAAGGAAAACGTCGGCTGAAATAACGTGGTCCGTACATGGCCGAAACGACAGCAAGATGAAGAAATAAATAAATAAATAAATAAATAAATAAATAAGTAAATAAATAAATAAATGCAGAGCTTAATATTAATCAAGCCGCCATTACTGACAGAAATGCATACCGTTTAATAGTCAAAACTAAACCTTTCCTAACATCCCTTACATCAGCTAGCCACAAAGGAGCCGGGAATTGGTCAGAGGAGCGCAGGAAATAATTCAGCGAGAAAATGAAGGAATACTGGGTCAACAGGAAGGCTCAAGAGGCCACTAAGAACACAATCCAGTACGCTAAAAGGGGCAGACGACGACAAAAACATAGCTATAACACAAGCACCGTGGTCCACAGACGGCCTAAACGCAAAAAATACATTAATTAATTAAAATATTAATTAATTCATTCATTCATATATTCATTAATGTAACATCTAAGTCGAACAATATGGCAGCTGATCCTGCAGACAACAGTCACAGGATAGTGCCACCTATCAAAATCTACGTCCAACAGAATTTTCGCTGATTTAGCACGCAATTTTCTGGCCATAAAAATCCCGAGATACGTAACGTACTATGAGAAAAATTCTGATGCCCTTGGTGACGTAACAATGTGTAAGGGACTTCGCTGTGACCTAGACGAAACGTCAGTCAAAGACAGTGGAAAGTTGTTAACACGGAGCTATTTCTACCTACTCTATATAGAAGGCAGTGTTCTGGTAATAACGTGAGGAGGATAATGACGACGAACGCTGGCTGTCTGGTTACCGCGATATCGGCTTCCTTTCCACGCACAATTGTTTACGGTAAATTGATTAATTTGACATAGACCCCGCCATCCTAAATGCATATTCAAGGTAAAACATGATTGCAGAGAGAGTTATCATTATAAAGACAGATTTAAAATAACTGGTTCTAATGTCAATAGGTGAACGCAATAAAATCTGAAAATTATATTTTGAGGGAAAGTCAGTGAGTATCCGCAATCAATTTTATTATTTATTACAAACTAGTACATACTTTTTATTGGTATTATGTTACAAGATAGTCGCCCTGATTTTCAGTGCACAAGTTTTACAAGCTTTCTTATATCCTCTGTAAACAAAAAAGATTATTGGCTGTGCAGCAAGCTGCGTATGTACCGTCTCCTTCACCTGTTGATCGGAGCTGAATCGAAGGCCTCTTAGAGCATTTTTAAGTGGACCAAACAGATGGTAATCCGATGGGGGGGGGGGGGGGGGAGATCGGGACTGTACGCAGGATGTTTCAACATTTTGAAACGCAGCATCTGAAGAGTGTGAGCGGTACGGGCGGTGGTGTGCCAAGCAGAAAAGAACTCTTTCCGACAATCAGCATCTGCGTTTGTTGCTTATTGCAGGTTTCAGCTTGTTTACCAGCATGTCACTGTAGCGTCCGCTGTTCTTAATTTATTTGTTTCGGAACTTTCTCGAACAGACTTTGTGAAAATTAAGCTTGTTATGCATGATTTCATACGCAGAACCATGGCTAATGTGCGTATGGTTTGCCGCATCATCAACAGTCACTCGTCTGTTATTCAGGATCATATCATGCATTTGTTCAATATTGGGATCGGTTACGGCTGCAGATGGACGCCCGAACTTTTCCTCATCCTTCAAGCTCGTGCGACCCCTTTTGAACGGTTCAATCCACTTGTAAACACTTTGCTGTGGCAAAACATTGTCGCCGTAATATGAATTTCCGCTCCTGATACACCCTCAGACCACAAAATAAACGGATTGCGGAACGCTATTCTTCATTGGTGGAAACAGGGTTTGGTGTAGCCATCTTTACTCGCAACAGCGCAAGCTCTACTCATCTGATAACGCTGAAACCTAACACAGACGTAGACAACGGTGCAATCTAGCGGCTGGTGAGCACACAACGTCGTACAGTCAACCTAAAGACAGTCAGAGCAAGACTGCAAATACTTACTGAATTGCCTACGTACAAATGCTACCTGCTAAAATTTGATTATCACTAATATCACTATAGTGGTCGCGCGGATCACAATGATGATCCAGCCGTTTAGATTTTCGCTCCTGTTTTTTGGTATGACTGTTGACCATGAGCATCTGTGCCCCCATCCCCTCCCTGATAACGCAGTAGTCTGCTAACCTTGACTGATGGTTGTTGCGTAATAAAGCAGTTTATTCTTGTGGATCACAACTGTGGTCCATGTGACCACTAGCGTCACTTCTTTTGACTTTGTTTTCATTTTCTTTTTTCTTTTTTCCTACGGGCTTTACGTCGCACCGACACAGATAGGTTTTATGGCGACAATGGGGTAGGAAAGGCCTAGGAGTTGGAAGCAAGCGGCCGTGGCCTCAATTAAAGTACAGCCCCAGCATTTGCCTGGTGTGAAAATGGGAAACCACGGAAAACCATCTTCAAGGCTGCCGACAGTAGGATTCGAACCCACGATCTCCCGGATGCAAGCTCACAGCCACGCGCCCCTAAGCGCACGGCCAACTCGCCCGGTACTTTGTTTTCTTAATAATAATAATAAAAAATTTTATTTGTTTTACGTTCCACTAACTACTCTTTTACGGTTTTCGGAGACGCCGAGGTGCCGGAATTTAGTCCCGCAGGAGTTCTTTTACGTGCCGGTAAATCTACCGACACGGGGCTGTCGTATTTGAGCACCTTCAAATATCACCAGGCTGGGCCAGGATCGAACCTGCCAAGTTGGGGTTAGAAGGCCAGCGCCTTAACCGTCTGAGCCACTCAGCCCGGCACTTTGTTTTCTTATTACGGTGTGTAATCTCGACTCATATTCATATATCTACTCCATTTTATGAGATGATATTAATTATTATATAAGTACAAAATGGATGACTATGAGAATATAAATCGATGGCTGAATGAACCAGACAGTGAGGTACCTCAAAAATATTACGGAGGAAGTAAGTGAGACAAATCACAATGTCCGGTAATGTTTCAGGTATTTTTATAAATGCATACATAATTATATTATATTGTACAGAAAATAAAGTTCTTTGCAAAATGCATAATCATAATCATTGAATAAATAGTATAGAATAGCCTTATATCACAAAGAAAGTACCGATCGCAATAGTGATCCGCGCGACCACTGACGTGACTTTTCTTCGTGCGTTAAGGGGACCCGGTAGGGTATATATTTACAATGTTAAATGTGCTGTTTTTAGGTACATTTATCTCAGAAACGGTTCACACTAAAAGCATTTTTTCTCATGCTTTCTTTATAACTTCTTGCGTGTTTTAACACAGGGGTTTATTCATTAGAGATATTCGTCTATTTTTTTTAATTTGTCTATTCAGTGCAACATTTTTTGGGGAAAAGATCGCTCACTTTTTAGCCCCTTGTTTCTGTACTAAACACTTCTCTCCAAAAACGTTGTGTTAAAGTGTGTATATTATGACTTTATGTAACATCTGAAAGTTTAAAGATTGTATACTAAATAGTTTTTGAGCTAATGCTCCTTTTGTTCAGAAAAAAGTGAACTTGCAGAAACAAGGCTTCAAAGTGTTTCAATGTAATGCTGCCCCATATGCTGGATCATCTGGGTTGTATTGCATCTCATCTTCTAGTCTTCTTCGCACAGCTTTCTGCACCTTCAGCCTTCCTTTTCCGTTCACAATCTATTTTCTTCATACTTGTTATCATGTGATACGCTGGAGAGATACCCAATTTTTCTAAGGTTTTACACTTTATGATGTTACCTTCATATATGTAGCCACAGCATCGTACACTCCAAAATGCAAGGTATTGACCTCTACAAAAACTCTCTTGGGAATTCGGGTCCATATCAAATTATTAACACTCTCGTTGGGGTTCTGGGTTCGTCCTTGAAGGCACTTTTCAAGAAATTGTGGCTCTGCTAGATCTCTAAACACTGGTCTTATGAATAGGCTAGCAAATGTCACAAATACCCATTATGTTACATCTACACACATATACCACCACTGGGCGGGAATATGAGGAGGGAGCCAAGGAAACGTGTATTGTCGTTGTCAACAACGACATCTCCCGGCATTTAAATTTACCGCGCCCATTCAATGTTGTCTTGGAAATGCCATACAAAGCACTTATAATTAAGATATGACCATGAATGATAGCTGTAATGAAAGAAGAAAGTCTCTAGATTTTTATAGAATGAAAAAGTAAAATTTCCATTTTTTGCCGAATTTCACCCTACCGGGTCCCCTTAAGAGGTTCGCGACAACAGAAACACACATAAAAGAATACGAAATGACAACACCTCACCTACGCCCAGCAGAGTACACTGACTTAGCAAATGTCATGGGATAGTCACCTAATAGAGTGTGGGGCCTGCGAACTGCAGTGAGACGCCGTGGAAGTGAGTCGACAAGTCTCTGGTAGTCCTCTGGACGCAGCTGACACCAAATCATTTGCAGAGCGGCCGCCAATGCTGGTCTGTTCGTGGGTGCAGGATCCATGGCACGGAGCCTGCGTTCCAGGACATCCCAGATATGCTCGATAAGGTTCATATCGGGCCTCCTGGGTGGCCATGGCAGTCCTTGGACCTCCGCTGCTTGTTCCTGGAACCATTCCCGGGCGACATGGGAGTGATGTGGTGGCGCGTTATCATCTTGAAACACCGCAGAACCGTCTGGGCGCTGGAAGGCCAAAAATGGGTGGAGATGGTCTCCGAGCAGCTCAACATACCGCGTACCATTCAAAGTCTCTTCCAGAACAACTAGGGGGCCCATTCCATACCAGGAAAATGCACCCCAGACCATAACACAGACACCAGTGCCCTGGACCACACCTTCGCGACAGGCGGAATCCATCGCTTCATGTGGTCTGCGCCTTACACGGTGCCTCCCATCGGCATGGTGCAGTTGAAATCGTGATTCGTCCCACCATATCACGTTATGTCATTGTTCCAGTGTCCATCCATGGTGACTGGCGGCAAATGCGCGTCGTTGTGCCCGATGACGTTGGGTTAACAGTGGCACCCGCGTGCGGCGCGGGCTCCCATACCCCATAGGACCCAGGTTTCTACGGATTGTCCACTGGGAGACGTGTCTAGCACGGCCAGTGTTGAATTGAGCCGTGATTTGTTGCACGGTTGCCCGTCTGTAACTATTGACAATCCGTCTCAGATGTCGCCAGTCTCGGTCACCGAGGGTGGCTGGACGGCCGGTCGTTTGTCTGTTGTGGACGGTGACACCCGCAGTCAACCATTCACGATACACCCTGGACACGGTTGATCGTGTGAAGCCGAATTCCCGCACCACTTCCGAAATATCACTTCCCATCCGTCGGGCACAGACCATCGTACTCCGTTCGAACGGTGTCAGCTCACGACGACGTTCCATGATACACCTGTCACATGCAGAGCGACTGCTCACAAGGTCTCCTATACAACTGCCGCTGGCACAGGGGGCGTGTGGTGCGCAGACAGCACACCTGCGCATCCGTGCTCCGCTATCTCATATCATTTGCTCAGTCAGTGTACGTTTCTATTGAACACGTAATTTTAAGCTCTCACGCATAATTGTTGCGATAAGAATCGAAGGCTTTGAAACAAGAAGCAACAATTCGGAGAGGAGTGGCCAAGGCTGAAGTTTGGCCCTCCTCTTCTTCAATGTTTGTATAGAACAGGCGGTAAGGGAAATAAAAGAGGAATTTTGAATGAGAATCACAATCCAACGAGAGGAAATCATAACCCTGAAATTTACCGATGATATTGTTATTTTGTCAGAGAGTACAGAAGATGTGGAGGAATTGCTGAATGGTATGGACAGGGTCTTGAAAAAGGAGTACAAGATGAAAATAAATACGTCCAAAACAAAAGTAATGGAATGCAGTCGAAAGAATCATGTGATGCAGGAAATATAAGATTAGGAAATTAAGTCTTAGAGGAACTAGAAGAATATTTGTATTTGAGTAGTACAATAACTAACGATTGCAGAAGCAAGACGGACAAAAATTGCAGACTAGAACAAGCTAGGAAGGGCTTTCTGAAGAAAAGAAATTTGCTCACTTCCAACATTGATATAGGAATTAGACATTTTTGGAGCGTAGCACTGTGTGGAAGTGAAACACGAACGATATCCAGCTCAGAGAATAAAAGCTTTTGAAATGTGGTGTTAGAGAAGAATACTGAAGGTGAGATGGACAGATCGAATCACAAATGAAAAGTTTTCTCTGTTGTGCAGCCTAAAACAAATAGGAAAAACTTAGTTTATTGAATTATTCACACCAGTTATTTCAATTTCAATATAATTTTCATGTCTCTCAAGTGCTGTCAACAGCTTTTTTTTCGTCATTCTTAGCAATTTCATAAGAATCTCTGCATGACATTGAAGAGAAATTTAAAGAAATCAAGTCAACAGAACATAATATTTCTCACAGCTGACAATTTTGCACGAACATGCGGTGGACTCGGGCTACCTGAATTAGCTGTCCATTATCATGAGTCTTATTTGCCAGTATGGACAACCCGTGAATTGAAAAATATAAAATTTTTAAAAAACTATTTTTTTTAATGTACGAACTCACACCAGGTACAGAAACAAAGGAGTGAAGAAATCTATCCTCTTTGAAAGAAAGAACAGAGTTCTTGGTATTTATCAGAGCTGGAAACACTGGCATATTTCTGTCGAGGTTCAAAATACTGGACAATTGCCGTCCCGGATAAGAACTGTTCGGGACGCGGGACATTTAACACAAATACGGTACTGTCCCGTAAGATCAGGGACGTCTGGCAACCCTGCTGAGAAGTGAATTGTTTGGCAACGCCAGACGGACAGCAGACAGGTCTCCATGGCGACCGCAGGGATCCCGCACACGTTTCCATGGCAATGACATCCCCACTCCGAATATCAACACATGAAGCGTATTGAAATTTCCCGTAACTGTACAGTTCAGCCATGCACCTATTATACATAGTACACTTTTGTGTTAATCACTTCTCCTACTTAATTCTCTGTCTGTCACCATGTTTTTCTGTGTTGAACATAGAAGGTTCGTTAGTGGTGCCTTTTTTTTGTTATTTTTTTTGAGGAACTAATTTACTATCAGCAAAGAAGCGACCACCAAATACTTTATTGTACCATAACGTGAACCTCTGCAAACTTTGTTCTGCACTGATAGAAAGGTAAATCAGTCCGTGGAATCTATCAAGTATGCAACCTTATCACATTCCAGGCGATTAGCGGCAAAAATTAAAAATACCTGCGTGGGATTCGAACCTTTCAATCACTATCACATCTCCCACCGCGCCTCTGCCAAGTGAGCTATTACTAGGCTTGATATGTAGCAGCCACATTCCAGCGTAAATCAGGTGTATGCATAAGTATTTTCCGGTTTCACTAAGAGATGGCGCCAGCGAACAGTACGCAGCGTATGAATTTGACACATACGTCAGTTTGTTCGTCTGATGTTAACCTACCAATACACACAAGTTGAGTCCGCCAAACACTAGCGTCTGTGTTGTATAGTTCAGTGGCTGTGCCTGACGAAGGAACATTTGTGGCACACATTGCCTTTCTTATTTAATTAAAAGAAAAATGCTGTGGAAATTCATCGTTTGCTGGTAGAAACATACGGTGAACACACTCCATCGATAAGAACATGTGAGACATGGTTTCAACCATTTAAACGTAGTGATGTCAATGTGAAAGACAGTGCGCGCTCTGGTATGGTATTGTATAATATGAACACTTGAAGCCCGGCGAAACCGTTAATGCACAGCGCTATTACCAACAAATTATTAATTTAAATCACGCATTGATCTAAAGACGCCCGGGATGGGCCAGAAGACATCGCAAAGTGATTTTGTTACACAACAATGCGCCGCGCCGCCTCACATACCAAAACCAGTGAAAGGCACCTTGAAATCGCTTGGATGGGACATCCTTCCACAGCCGCCGTACTGCCCCGACCTGACGCCATATGACTATCACCTCTTCACAGCACTTCAGCAATTTCGAGGAAGTGGAAAAATGGCTCGACGAATGGTTTGCCGCACAAGACAAGCAGTTTTTCTGGCATGGTGTTCATAACTTACCTGAACCATAGGCGAAGTGTATAGAAGCCGATGGCCAATATTTTGATTAAGCAAAAAATGAATTTCCCTTGATAATTACGTGTTTTCCTTACCAAAAAGCCGGTAAAAACTTATGCATACACCTGGTACAATGCCAGTTCCTGGTGTGTGTGTGCACCTCCTGTAGTAAGGTATATAGGCTAATCTTCGTATTTGTGCTCGCACAATGAATTAATAGTGGAGCTCACCATTCCATCCTTCCACCACTTTCCGAATTGTAGTAAACGCGACGGAATGCATAAAACTAAATCTCAAGGGGCTGGTGAAACACCTGGTAAAATGCTAGAGGAGACTAAGTCATGAATGAGAGAAATCATGTATTTGAATCTCCAATCTTTACGAAATGTTAGATAATATCACTGGGTCTCGAGATGACATGACATGACATTATCTATCCCAGACTTTACACGTATATCGACCTTATCTGACCTTCCTTGGTCATCTAGCATGTTTATCACATTCGAAAAATTTTAAATTCTCTTCAGTTCCATATTTGCGCCTTTTTCCCTTTGCACAAACACCGCTTGTTAATACGTGTCACTCTGTATCTCCTTGTCCTATTTTAAATGTCCTCTATAATAATATTCATTTGCAGAAGAAGAAGCTGCTCTTTGAGCGCAGACAAATCGCGTGTGAGAAGCTCGCAACGTAACAGCTCTTGAGAGTGCGCCGAACTGAGAGACATTTTAGCAAGTCCCTTTCACAGAGCTCTCAAACGGAATATATTACAAAAACGCAGGCAAGAACAACATTTTAAATAAATAAAAAATAAAAGTTAGTTTGATGTCGGGAACAAATTTAAAAATAATTTAATGTGATGTAATATCAGCCAGAGGAAAGAGAAGAGAGACAGAGAGAGAGAGGATTTTAGTAGCGAGTAGAACTTAAATAACACATCCACGGTAGATCTATCTGGAGCAGCTCTTGTATGTAAGGGACTGGCGAACTCATTGACTGATTACTGGAAAAAGTGATTGATTGATTGATTGATTGATTGATTGATTGATTGATTGATTGATTGATTTAACGACTGATTTTTTTATTAATTGTTTAATGGCACATTGTTCAAACGGTCTGATTGATTTAATTGTTTGACGACTCATTGCTTAACTGACTCATTAATTGATTGAATCGTTGATTGGTTAATAAAGAGATGGATCTTTTTTTGCTGTTTGCTTTACGTCGCACCGACACAGATAGGTCTTATGGCGACGATGGGACAGGAAAGGGCTAGGAGTGGGAAGGAAGCGGCCATGGCATTAAACAAGGTACAGCCCCAGCATTTACCTGGTGTGAAAATGGGAAACCACGGAAAGCCATCTTCAGGGCTGCCGACAGTGGGGCTCGAACCCACTATCTCACGGATGCAAGCTCACAGCTGCGCGCTCCTAACCGCACGGCCAACTCGCCCGGTGATCGTGACTGAGCGACTGAGTTGTTAATGGCCCATTTATTTATTTATTTATTTATTTATTTATTTATTTATTTATTTATTTATTTATTTATTTACTCCCTGTTTAATTCATTCATTTCAAATGCTGGGACTAGTAGGCCTACACTTTCTTCCCAGTCTTGGGAGTTACCTGCTCCATCGTCACCAAAAGACCAAACAGAATCAATGCAAAATGAAAACGCTAGCAAAAATTTTATTAATTTTTCATTCATTCGTGAATATATTAGATGGTAAATTTTATTAAGTGATTGATAAATTGACTAGTTGATATTTTCATTTATGTACCTATGTATGTATGTATTGATTGATTGATTGATTGATTGATTGATTGATTGATTGATTGATTGATTGATTGATTGATTGATTGATTGATTGATTGATTGATTGATTGATTGATTGATTGATTTTTTACAATTTGCTTTACGTCGCACTGACACAGATAGGTCTTATGGCGACGAAGGTATAGGAAGGGCCAGCAGTGAGAACGAAGCGGCCGTCACCTTAATTAAGATACAGCCTTGCCTGAAAGTGGGAACCACGGAAAACTGTCTTCAACGCTACCGACATTGGGGTTGGAACCCGCAATTTTTCCGAATGCAAGCTGACAGCTCTGTGACCCAAGCCTCGCGTCCACTTGTTACGTGCCGCATGTGACCCATCAATGAATCAATCAGTTAGTCACCACTGATCTGTATTTAAGGCAGGCACCGAAGTGGCCTTTCTGATGTTTACCTAATCTTTTCTTAAATAATTTCAGAGAATTTTGAAATTTATCGAACATTTCCATTAATAAATGTCCGGCTCCATGGCTAAATTGTTAGCGTGCTTTCCTTTGGTCACTGGAGTCTCGGGTTCAATTCCTGGCAGGGTCGGGAATATTAACCATTACTGGTTAATTTTTCTGGTACGGAGGCTGGGTGTATGTGTCGCCCTCATCATCATTTCATCCTCATCACGACGCTCAGGTCGCCTACGGGCGTCAAATCAAAAGACCTGAACTTGTCCTTGGACCCTCCCGGCACTAAAATCCATACGCCATTTCCCTAACTCCTCCTACAAACGACTGTTTGCCACAATTTGTCCTCCTGAATTCCAATGTCATCTTCATATTGCGATCTTTCCTTATTTTAAAATCACCACTCAAACTTATTCGTCTAATAATGCCAATACACACCATCTCTCCACTGACAACTCGGAACGTACCACGTAGTCGAACAGCTCGTCTCTTTTCTCCCAAGTTTTAGCGCAACGGTACAAAGCACAGACCCGAAAATTACGGCGTTGTGATCTTCTCCTCAAGTTCTATTGTGTTAAATTGGTGCATCAGTTACCTTCCATTATCCGACTCGTTGGCTGAATGGTCAGCGTACTGGCCTTCGGTTCAGAGGGTCCCGGGTTCGATTCCCGGCCGGGTCAGGGATTTTAATCGCTTCTGATTAATTCTTCTGGCTCGGGGACTGGGTGTTTGTGTCCGTCCCAACACTCTCCTCTTCATATTCAGACAACACACTACACTACCAACCACCACAGAAACACGCGATAGTCATCACATCCCTCCATATAGGGTTGGCGTCAGGAAGGGCATCCGGCCGTAAAACAGGGCCAAATCCACATGTGCGACGCAGTTCGCACCCGCGACCCCACAGGTGTGGGAAAAGCGGTAGGAAAAGAAGAAGAAGAAGAAGAAGATCAGTTACCTTCCATTCTGTATATTCGGATTGTGCTTTCATTATGTAACATGAGCTCATGAAATTTCTTATGTTTACCTGGAACGGTTTTAAATTGTAAGCCTATATTTTTAACGCATGTCTCCTAGTGCGGGGAATGTCCCAAGACAAGTTCGGCTCGCCAGATCTGTAGCTGCTTTTCCCGGTACACCCCATGGAGGTGAGATACAGTACTACAGTGTAAGGGTGTTGTCGGTGGGTGTAGGTGTAATTGTACGAGTTAGGAATGGGACGAACGTGGTCTTGGCCATGATAGAGGTACCATCTAGGCATTTGTCTGGAGGTGAAAATGGAAAATTACGAGAAAAACGTTTTCGAGGATGGCCGACGGGGAATTCGAACCCAGCCGTCTACCGAAGTAGTGCCTTAACCCACTGAGGTGACCTGTTTATTACCTTCTCCCCAATATTGGAACGCAGCTCCATATATGGACATGTTGTAGGACAAAACGTAAACGCACCATATTTCGCAATGTAAGAACTACCAGTTTCCCCCCAGGATTGTTACGTAAACTAGGGGCAGTAGTTCCTTATAGGTGTGGTTCAAATGACATTGCGCAGATAACTTCGCAGTAAATTCTTCATAAGCATCTTGGGAAGATGCTGCTGTCATTTCTGTTTCCCGAAAATCCCGGGACTGATCCTGATGATGCATAACAACTGTATTTATAGAGAAGGTAACTGTAAAACAAATATAATCTTCATTAAAGTATAAATGAACTTGTGTTATTCTAGTATTCGGTATAGAATTATCTGATTGTACATTTCTCCCCATATTTTTAGGATTTTGACCTTGAAATATCTCTATCTATGTCTATGTTTTCTCTGGGGAAGGAATATCTCTGTTTATGGCACTTCAAATTATACATTACACTGATTTAGTTTTCAGCGACGAGTTCTTGAGTTGGTTTTAGATATTTCCTTTGTGTGTGATGTAATGTATGCATAGTTTATTTAAACTTCCGTCATAGAAATGTACTGATTAATTATTATTTATATACCTTTCAGGGAATCGTTTGGGATGGTTCTCCGTAAAACATTCTATAGGCTGTATTTCCCGACGACTAATTCAGTGTACCTAATTAAATGTTGTGCACTGTTTGTGGCCATAATAGTTCATTATTTGAACATAATTTGAATAAGCCAACGGCCGTAGCCGTGTTGAAACACCGGATCCCGTGAGATCTCCGAAGTTAAGCAACATTGGGCGTGGTCAGGAGTTGGATGGGTTGCCACGCGCTGTTGGTGGGGGGTAAGGGAATGGAGGAGCGGAAAGGAACTGGCCACCCTACCGCACGTAAAAACTCCGGCTCAGGAACACCTCTGCGGAGGTTCGGACCTGCCTTCGGGCAGAATAACCCTTACCTACCTACCAATTTGAATAAAACAAAGAAGAATTTCGTTCCCTACCCTGTAAGCAGTTCTATACATTTTTGGCCTATTTTCTAACTTTTTCTGGTTCTGATTAATCTTAACTTATCTCGGATCATGACATAGCTTATTAAAATGACAGTTGGGTTGTCAACACCGGTCGCGTCCCGCACTGTTAAAGATTAGGCGGTCGCTGGTGGCACGGTCGCATCTGACACGACAACCGACCACTTGCTACAAATTCAACTGAAACACCACTACACATTTCTTGCCTTCCAGAGAATAATCCATGTAAAATTTGATCAATAAGAGGCTAGCTCACAGTCATAATATACGACTCGTCTATCTAACTCCCAATCTGAATTCACTTCATATTTAACTCCCTACAGCCTTGCTGTCGGCCAAAGCCGTAAACATCAGTCTCGGGCGTTACGACAGTAGTGAGTCAAAGACGTTTCCTAGTTGAAGAAAAGCGTAAGATTCTCTGGAGTGCCATTGAGGGTAGAACTTCTTCCATCCTTTAAGATTGTAATTAAATCACCTGAATATCCAGGAAAGTCCGATATGAATTACCTTGTAGCTACACACACATAATATCAGTGTTAAGAAACAAATATAGAAAAACATTTGAAAAGGTATTTCCAGAATTTCTAGTCGTTTATCGGGTGTTAGGCTCTGCGCAAAGTGAGAAATTTTATTAACGTATACAATGTTTGATTATATTTTTAAGCATGTGTTTTAGGTAATAACCTTTCATTTTAGGAAGTACATTTTCTCTGGAGTTAATTTTCAGGAAGAAACAAACTGTAGGCTTCCATACAACACATCAATATCTCTAACCGTCTTCTTCGAGTCAAAGGAGTCTATCTCCGTTCTGCCAGAGACTTACGGAGTGAGAGGAAATCTGTATTTGGCATTTTAAATATCAACGAAGCTGATAACAACAACTGGACTGGCAGGCGATTAACAACAGTCTTAAGGGATAAAGCCTTTCATACATCGGCTTCCCTCTCCTTGAGAGGACGGGGCGTTTCAGTAAGGTAGGGTGACAAATTCTGTCCGCGCACCTAATTTCGTCCCCCTAGGGATTTCCATTTTGCACAGTTTTTACCTAATATTTAGCCGCTGAGCTGAGTTAGAGCAGCCTTCAAACTAAGAGCCTGTTATTCCTAGAGTGAGCACTGATATGTGTGTGAAATACTGGACTGCATTTCAGTCGTGTGGTGTAGTTCCTGGCGTGTAATCACTACAGTGAGGTGGTTGGCGTGAGTTGCTGTAGTGGCCATTAATAATAAAACAGGGAATGTTCGTAATTTCGTCCACTTTCATTTTATTTGCTTTTATTTTTATTTTCAGATGAAAAACGCAAGCAGTGGGATCAAGAGGCTATGGAAAAGCCTATTAAGGCAGAGAGTGACTCAGACGCCAACTTGGTAGGTTCTATCGTGGCTCAGTCAGATGGTATTTGAAGGTGCTCAAATACGTCAGCCCCGTGTCGGTAGATTTACTGACACGTAAAATCACTCATGTGGGACAACATTCCGGCAACTCGGCATCTCCAAAAACCGTTAAAAAGTAGTTGGTGGGACGTAAGTCCAATGACATTATTATTGTAATGGGTTACACACGTGCAATTAAGCGGTTAACATCCAACAAGCAACGCTGAATGAATACCAAGAAATGATCCTCAGTATAGGGAAAGTGTTTGGTAAGTTTAAAAAAGGAAAAATATATTAACATTAATTGTACTTTTCATAAATTTGGTGGAGGACGAAATTACGAACACATTTTTTTTTTTTTTTTGCTAGTTGCTTTACGTCGCACCGACTCAGATAGGTCTTATGGCGACGATGGGAGAGGATAAGACTAGGAGTGGGAAGGAATCGGCCGTGGCCTTAATTAAGGTACAGCCCCAGCATTGGCCTGGTGTGAAAATGGGAAACCACGGAAAACCATTTTCAGGGCTGCCGATAGTGGGGTTCGAACCTACTATCTCCCGAATACTGGATACTGGCCGCAATTAAACGACTGCAGCTATCGAGCTCGGTAACACATTTCTTGTAGTTTAGTTTTTGTAGTGTTTCTGTCAAATGTTGACTACCTTACGTTTTAACAGTTGCATTGTAACTTTCCTGTAAGTGGAGAATATATTCAGTAATATACATACCAATTTCTAGCTTTGCCCATAATATTCGTGAATTTCTACAAGTCCAAATCTGCCTTATATCGTAGTGGATTGTCGTTGTCGGAGTGGATAAACACCCTTAAAATATCGTCCAACATCTCGGCGGTTCTTAAGGTGCGCAAGTAGGCCTACAACCCGATGCCGTCTTCCTGACTGTCACGAGACGGAAACTTTAGGAAACGAGCTTGGTATCTGACCCACGGGAGCACTGCTATGGAATAATCACCATCAGAGTGTTAGATCACCTCTAGCTTTAGCATTAAGAGAAGTGAAGTGGCAAGTTTCCGAAGAACTTCACTGTGCGTCTTCTACGGGGTCGAATAGAAGAGTGGCATTATTGCCATTCATCCAAAAATACACACCGCTTTAGTGTTGGATCCCACCATTCCTTTGAAAGAGAAATGGAGCAGGCGATTGAGGTTGACACAGAAAAGAGAGATGACACAGAAAAGAGAGATTCTTATGAATCATGACTCCCATAAATAAGCGAATATTACAACATCCGAGTTGAGCATTGGTCAGTTGACACGCTCGTGGCTGATGACGACGCATGTGCGTCACACTCCGCGCCAAATTTTAAAGCCGATATTTCCGCTAGTACCTGCGGAGACAAGTAGACCTCTTATCCGTGCATTGTTAAGCTGTTGTTAAAAATATGTTCCGACTTGACACCCGGTTAATCCTTAGTTACTATGTCTGTAGTCCTTACAATTCGATATAATTTTCCTGCGATGTCAACAGATAATAGTGATATTGCAGAACTTTCTCGTAGGCTCCCAAAATCTATCATACCACCTACTGGAACACATTTTTACATTTTTCCAGTAAGTGTATGGTTAAGGAGGATGGGCGTTGATTGCGGAAGCCGTGCAGATAGTGTTAAAAGGGCGGCGGCACAGGACGCATGAGCTTCTGTGGAGAATGTCCAAGAAAGTCTTGAGCAATACTTCGTGGAATTCCGCAAAGGACAGAAGTAATTGACTCTAAACAATTCCATAATCCACACGTGTTTGCTGCAGTGCACTATCAGAGGCTACTGCTTTGACTAGGTACGTTAGTAGTATAATAGACGGGTTCGGCGGCCTCCTCCTCCTCCGGCTCTCGGAAGAGGCCTCCTCCTCAGCCAGTGGCCTCCTCCTCCTCCTCAGCCAGTGGCCTCCCAGTGGCCACCTCCTCCTCCTCCTCAGCCAGTGGCCTCCCAGTGGCCTCCTCCACCTCAGCCAGAGGCCTCTTCCAGTGCTGCCAACTTAACCTAACTAGCGCGAGATAAACAAAGCCACGTGCTTTTTGACAGACAACAACGCACCGCTAACCTCAGTACTGCCATCTTGACGGGCCTAAACCTCAGTAGTGCCAACTTAACCTCACAAGCGCGAGGTAAACAAAGCCACGTGCTTTTTGACAGCCACGTGCTTTTTGACAGATTTGTAAACAAAGCCACGTGCTTTTTGACAGCTGTCATCGACAACAACGCATCGCAAACATCAGTACTACCATCTTGACGGGCCTAAACCCCAGTAGTGCTAACTTAACCTAACTAGCATGAGGTAAACAAAGCCACGTGTTTTTTGACAGCCACGTGCTTTTTGACCGATTTGTAAACAAAGCCACGTGCTTTTTGACAGACAACAACGCATCGCAAACCTCAGTACTGCCATCTTGACGGGAATAAACCTTAGTGGTACCAACTTAACCTAACTAGCGAGAGGTAAACAAAGCCACGTGCTTTTTGACAGCTGTCATCCGCCATCTTTAAACCACAAAGCACTGTGCTGCCCTCTTTATCGCAGTAGCTGCAAAATTCGTTACCTGTCATCCGCAGTGCTGCCATCTTGACGGGTCTAAACCTTAGTGCTACCAACTTAACCTAACTAGCGTGAGGTAAACAAAGCCACGTGTATTTTGACAGCTGTCATCCGCCATCTTTAATCTATAGAGCACAGTGCTGCCCTCTTTAGCTACTTACCTTTGAAATGTGGTGGCGGATAATTTGAAAAATGCTTTTTGACAGCAGCCATATTTGTACACCGTGCTGCCCTCTTTAGCTAGATACCTGTGGTGGCAGACAATTTCACGTGACAGCAGCCATCTTTAATCAAGAGAGCACCGTGCTGCCCTCTATGTGGTGGCGGCAATTTGAAAAATTCTACATTCTCTTGTTTGGAAACAAACCCATGCGCTTTTTTTTTGACAGCTGTCATCCGCCATCTTTAATCCAGAGAGCACCGTGCTACCCTCTTTAGATACTTACCTTTGAAATGTGGTGGCGGCAAATTCTACGTGCTCTTGTTTGGAAACAAAGCCATGTGCTTTCTTGACAGCTGACATCCGCCATCTTTAATCTATAGAGCACAGTGCTGCCCTCTTTATCGTAGTAGATGTAAATTCGTCACAGCTGTCATCCGCAGTGCTGCCATCTTAACGGGCCTAAACCTTAGTGCTACCAACTTAACCTCACTAGCGTGAGATAAACAAATCTACGTGCTTTTTTTGACAGCTGTCATCCACCATCTTTAATCTATAGAGCACAGTGCTGCCCTCTTTAGCTACTTACCTTTGAAATGTGGTGACGGATAATTTGGAAAATGCTTTTTGATAGCAGCCATCTTTGAGCACCGTGCTGCCCTCTTTAGCTAGATACCTGTGGTGGCAGGCAATTCCACGTGACAGCAGCCATCTTTAATCATGAGAGCACCGTGCTGCCCTCTACGTAGTGGCGGCAATTTGAAAAATTCTACATGCTCTTGTTTGGAAACAAACTCACGTGCTTTTTTCTGACAGCTGTCATCCGCCATCTTGCATCACAAACCTCTGTGCTGCGCTCTTTAGCTAGATACCTTTGAAATGTGGTGGCGGCAATTTGAAAAAAATCTATGTGCTCTTGTTTAGTAAACAAAGCCACGTGCTTTTTTTTGACAGCTGTCATCCACCATCTTTAATCAATAGAGCACTGTGCTGCTATCATGCGGGTAATTTCATCACCTGTCATCCACCATCTTTAATCTACAGAGCACCGTGCTGCTCTCTGTAGTAGCGGGCAATTTGAAAAGTTCTGTTAGCTGTCATCCGCCATCTTTGAGCACCGTGCTGCCATCTATGTGGTGGCGGTAAATTCCACGTGCTCTTGTTTAGTAAACAAACTCACGCGCTTTTTTGTCAGCTGTCATCCGCCATCTTACATCGCAAACCTCAGTGCTACACTCTTTAGTTGAAATATGGTGGCGGATAATTTAAAAAGAAAAATTCTACAGCAGCCATTTCTCGGCGCTAATTGCACAAGATGGTGGCTATACATGACTCCTTAAAGGTGCTTATGCAAGATGGCCGCTATACATAGACTCCCTTGGGATGCTTGCGCAAGATGGCGGTTATACATGGCTCCTTTTGAAATATGGTGGCGGATAATTTAAAAAGAAAAATTCTACATCAGCTATCTCTCGACGCTAATTGCACAAGATGGTGGCTATACATGACTCCTTAAAGGTGCTTATGCAAGATAACCGCTATACATAGACTCCCTTGGGATGCTTGCGCAAGATGGCGGTTATACATGGCTCCTTATGAGACGCCCTAGAGATGCTTGCGCAAGATGGCGGTTGCTCTTATGAGGTGGCTTAAGGGTCCTTGCACAAGATGACTAGAGACGCCCTAAGGATGCTTGCGCAAGATGGCGGACGCAAGATGGCGGCTATACACAACTCCTTATGAGACACTTTAAGGGTGCTTGCGCAAGATGGCTGCTGCTCTTAGCTTAGAGGCTAACGTGTCGTGCTAGTTCGATTCATTAAATTTGGAGGCTTAAATGCAAAATGTTAAAATTCTCGAAAACGATGCATCGTAGAGCAAAACGGACAAAATTTTTCTGACCAATGATTTAACAGCTGCTGTTATGCATGCGGTGGAGGGCAATTTGAAATTCTATGTGCTTAATCAACAGAGCGCCCTGCTGCCCTCTTTAGCTGAAATGTGGTGGTGGATAATTTGAAAAATTCTTTTGACAGCTATCATCCTTAAACAATGGCGACTATACATAGGCTGTTAAGGCCTTATCATGCTCCTCCTCCTCCTCCTCCTCCTCCTCCTCCTCCTTCTCTACCTCCTCCTCCGCCTCTTATGTCAAGGTATAGCTTTATATCGAACAAGTTTAAACCTGCATCGCGAAGGCAAGCGCGTGCAGCGATAACATTATTGTGCATGTTTAGACTTTCGAAACATAAGAAGAGTAGAATCAAACGCTGTACTCGATACGACATGTGATCAGAACATTGATTGATGCGTTCAGAAAACAAAATAAGTGATCAAGACTAGAATCGAACACTGTACTCAATACATCATGTGTTTAGAATATGTCAGGGGATACGCTTGTTCTAAGAAGATCAGATTGAAACATAACAAGACTAGAACAGAACACTGTAATCGATGTTGTTAACTTCAACATGCGATCAGAACATTGATTGATGTGTTCAGAACACAAAATAAGTGATCATGACTAGAATCGAACATTGTACTCGATACAACATGTGATCAGAACATTGATCGAAGTGATCAAGACTAGAATCGAACACTGTACTCAATACAACATGTATTTAGAACATGTTAGGGGGTACCCTTGTTCTAAGAAGATCAGAATGAAACATAACAAGACTAGAATCGAACACTGTAATCGATGTTGTTAACCTCAAGATATGATCAGAACATTGTTTGATGTGTTCAGAGCAAAAGTACAATTTTGATGATTTGCGCAGCTAACTCGCTCGGTAAACGATGTGGCCAAAGTATAACTTCAAATTATTTACCTTCCATCATTCGTCTTGTGTGTAAAAATCAGTCGAACAAGTTATCGCATAAACATAGCTGAAAAAAAGTCGTGATAGGGTATGGAACCCAGGGGTTACATCTTGTCAGAAGAGCAAAAAGGATGAAAGGACTCTTCCTCCTCCTTACCGCACATTCCTTGGCTAAAGGGCTAATGGGCTAAAGGGCTAATGGGCTAAAGGGCTAAAGGTGCAACAACCTCGTCGATCGCTATCAGCAAGAACGCTTGTACTTTGTAGAAAATTAATCTTTATTTGTAAATGGTTTTATGTTCAGAACAAGGAATGGAACCTAGGGGTTACGTCTTACGTAATAAAATCCCCGAGGTGCGATGAGTTACGTTTTTCGAACTAGTGTTTGGAACACTGAACTTTTCAAGATGATAGCAGAGAGTTTAGCAATGTTCTGTTGTTGGATTTTAAATTCCGCGCTACAACATGCATAAGGTGGCAGCCTTGAGGTTTACCGCCGTAAAGATGGCAAGAGTGAGGTTAACAATGTTCTGTTGTTGAATTTTAAATTCCGCGCTATAACATGCATAAGGTGGCAGCCTTGAGGTTTACCGCCGTAAAGATGGCAGCAGTGAGGTTAGCGACGCTCTATTGTCCTTCAAAGTGAGGTTAGGGTTCGTCAAGAAGACAGCTGTCAAAAAAGCACGTGGCTATGTTTACCAAACAAGAGCACGTGGTCGTGACGTCACGGTCACGTAATCAATCCTTAGCTCGACGTCGTTAAGAGCAGTATTAGGGTTAGCTATGCTTAAAAGTCTTGGGAACAGAGCAGCAGTATGAATTGCTATGTTTCAAAGCGTGTACACATGACCTATCGATTTTACATGCATCGACCATCGAACTAAACTTCACCCGCTAGATCGTGCTGCTATCTTAGCATAACCTATACCCATAAAATTAAAGTACAATGAATAGCCATGTTTCAAAGCGTGTACACATCACCTATCGATTTTGCACACATCGACTCTTGTACTAAACTTCTTCCGCTAGATTGTGCTGCTATCTTAGCATAACCTATACGCGTGACCTTAAGGTACAAAGAATAGCCATGTTTCAAAGCGTGTACACATTACCTATCGACTTTGCATGCAACAAATATCGTACTAAACTTCTTCCGCTAGGTTGTGCTGCTATCTTAGCGTAACTTATACACATGAACTTAAAGTACAAAGAATAGCCATGTTTCAAAGCGGGTACACATTACTTATTGATTTTGCATGCATCAAATATCGTACTAAATTTCTTCCACTAGATTGTGCTGCTATCTTAGCATAACCTATACCCATGAACTTAAAGTACAATGAATAGTCATGTTTCAAAGCGTGTACACATCAACTATCGAATTTGCATGTATCGACTCTCGTACTAAACTTCTGCAGGTAGATTGTGCTGCTATCTCAGCATAACTAAGACGCATGAACTTAAAGAACAAAGAATAGCTATGTCTCAAAACGCGTACACATTACCTATCGATTTTGCAAGCATCGACTCTCGTACTAAACTTCTTCCGCTAGATTGTGCTGCTATGACCTTAAGGTACAAAGAATAGCCATGTTTCAAAGCGTGTACACATTACCTATCGACTTTGCATGCAACAAATATCGTACTAAACTTCTTCCGCTAGGTTGTGCCGCTATCTTAGCATAACTTATACACATGAACTTAAAGTATAAAGAATAGCCATGTTTCAAAGCGTGTACACATTACTTATTGATTTTGCATTCATCGAATCTTGTACTAAATTTCTTCCGCTAGATTGTGCTGCTATCTTAGCATAACCTATACCCATGAACTTAAAGTACAATGAATAGTCATGTTTCAAAGCGTGTAATCATCAACTATCGATTTTGCATGTATCGACTCTCGTGCAAAACTTCTTCAGATAGATTGTGCTGCTATCTTAGCATAACTAAGACGCATGAACTTAAAGTACAAAGAATAGCCTTGTTTCAAAGCGTGTACACATTACCTAATGATTTTGCAAGCATCGACTCTCGTACTAAACTTCTTCCACGAGATTGTGCTAAAATCGTGTAAGTGTGCTGCTATCTTAGCATAACCTATCGATTTTACATGCATCGACTATCGCGAGCATAACTAAGACGCATGAACTTAAAGTACAAAGAATAGCCTTGTTTCAAAGCGTGTACACATTACCTATCGATAATGTATGTATCGAATATCATACTAAACTTCTTCCGCTAGATTGTGCTGCTATCTTAGCATAACCTATACGCATGACTTTAAGGTACAAAGAATAGCCATGTTTCAAAGTGTGTACACATTACCTATCGACTTTACATGTATCGACTCTCGTACAAAACTTCTTCCGCTAGGTTGTGCTGCTATCTTAGCATAACTCATACACATGAACTTAAAGTACAAAGAATAGCTATGTTTCAAAGTGTGTACACATCACCTATCGATTTTGCATGCATCGAATCTCGTACTAAACTTCTTCCGCTAGATTGTGCTGCTATCTTAGCATAACCTATACGCATGACTTTAAGGTACAAAGAATAGCCATGTTTCAAAGCGTGTACACATTACCTATCGACTTTACATGTATCGACTCTCGTACAAAACTTCTTCCGCTAGGTTGTGCTGCTATCTTAGCATAACTCATACACATGAACTTAAAGTACGAAGAATAGCCATGCTTCAAAGCGTGTACACGTCACCTATCGATTTTGCATGTCTCGTACTAAACTTCTTGCGCTAGATTGTGCTGCTATCTTAGCATTACCTGTACGCATGAACTTAAAGTACAAAGAATAGCCTTGTTTCAAAGCGTTTACACATTACCTAATGATTTTGCACGAAACGACTATCATACTAAACTTTTTCCACTAGATTGTGCTAAAATCATGTAAGTGTGCTGCTATCTTAGCATAACCTATCGATTTTACATGCATCGACTATCGTACTAGACTTCTTCCGCTAGAGCATGTAGCAATCGCTTTTGTGTATCCCAAACCCATGTGCACGAACTTAAAGCATAAAGATGAGCTATGTTCTAAAGCGTGTACACATCACCTATCGATAATGTATGCATCGACTGTCGTACTAAACTTCTCCTGCCAGAGCGTACGACTATCGCTTGTGTGTGCACGAACTTAAAGCATAAAGAATAGCAATGTATAAAAATCTTGTAAACAAAGCAGCAGCATTACGTATAGTCAAGTTTAAATGCGTGCACACATCATGTATCCATGATGCACATAGTACTAAACTTATTCCATTAGAATGTACAAAGTTCGCATGTGTTTGTGCTGCTATCTTAGCATAGCCTATGTGAATGAACTTAAAGCATAAAGAATAGTTATGTGTAAAAAATCTTGTGAACATAGCAGAATGTTTACTACGTAGTTGTAGACATTAAACTTTGCATGCTGAGGCGGCATACTACGTGACCGTGACGTCACAGCCACGTGCTCTTGTTTGGTAAACATAGCCACGTGCTTTTTTGACAGCTGTCTTCTTGACGAACCCTAACCTCACTTTGAAGGACAATAGAGCGTCGCTAACCTCACTGCTGCCATCTTTACGGCGGTAAACCTCAAGGCTGCCACCTTATGCATGTTATAGCGCGGAATTTAAAATTCAACAACAGAACATTGTTAACCTCACTCTTGCCATCTTTACGGCGGTAAACCTCAAGGCTGCCACCTTATGCATGTTGTAGCGCGGAATTTAAAATCCAATAACAGAACATTGCTAAACTCTCTGCTATCATCTTGAAAAGTTCAGTGTTCCAAACACTAGTTCGAAAAACGTAACTCATCGCACCTCGGGGATTTTATTACGTAAGACGTAACCCCTAGGTTCCATTCCTTGTTCTGAACATAAAACCATTTACAAATAAAGATTAATTTTCTACAAAGTACAAGCGTTCTTGCTGATAGCGATCGACGAGGTTGTTGCACCTTTAGCCCTTTAGCCCATTAGCCCTTTAGCCCATTAGCCCTTTAGCCAAGGAATGTGCGGTAAGGAGGAGGAAGAGTCCTTTCATCCTTTTTGCTCTTCTGACAAGATGTAACCCCTGGGTTCCATACCCTATCACGACTTTTTTTCAGCTATGTTTATGCGATAACTTGTTCGACTGATTTTTACACACAAGACGAATGATGGAAGGTAAATAATTTGAAGTTATACTTTGGCCACATCGTTTACCGAGCGAGTTAGCTGCGCAAATCATCAAAATTGTACTTTTGCTCTGAACACATCAAACAATGTTCTGATCATATCTTGAGGTTAACAACATCGATTACAGTGTTCGATTCTAGTCTTGTTATGTTTCATTCTGATCTTCTTAGAACAAGGGTACCCCCTAACATGTTCTAAATACATGTTGTATTGAGTACAGTGTTCGATTCTAGTCTTGATCACTTCGATCAATGTTCTGATCACATGTTGTATCGAGTACAATGTTCGATTCTAGTCATGATCACTTATTTTGTGTTCTGAACACATCAATCAATGTTCTGATCGCATGTTGAAGTTAACAACATCGATTACAGTGTTCTGTTCTAGTCTTGTTATGTTTCAATCTGATCTTCTTAGAACAAGCGTATCCCCTGACATATTCTAAACACATGATGTATTGAGTACAGTGTTCGATTCTAGTCTTGATCACTTATTTTGTTTTCTGAACGCATCAATCAATGTTCTGATCACATGTCGTATCGAGTACAGCGTTTGATTCTACTCTTCTTATGTTTCGAAAGTCTAAAATGCACAATAATGTTATCGCTGCACGCGCTTGCCTTCGCGATGCAGGTTTAAACTTGTTCGATATAAAGCTATGCCTTGACATAAGAGGCGGAGGAGGAGGTAGAGAAGGAGGAGGAGGAGGAGGAGGAGGAGGAGGAGGAGCATGATAAGGCCTTAACAGCCTATGTATAGTCGCCATTGTTTAAGGATGATAGCTGTCAAAAGAATTTTTCAAATTATCCACCACCACATTTCAGCTAAAGAGGGCAGCAGGGCGCTCTGTTGATTAAGCACATAGAATTTCAAATTGCCCTCCACCGCATGCATAACAGCAGCTGTTAAATCATTGGTCAGAAAAATTTTGTCCGTTTTGCTCTACGATGCATCGTTTTCGAGAATTTTAACATTTTGCATTTAAGCCTCCAAATTTAATGAATCGAACTAGCACGACACGTTAGCCTCTAAGCTAAGAGCAGCAGCCATCTTGCGCAAGCACCCTTAAAGTGTCTCATAAGGAGTTGTGTATAGCCGCCATCTTGCGTCCGCCATCTTGCGCAAGCATCCTTAGGGCGTCTCTAGTCATCTTGTGCAAGGACCCTTAAGCCACCTCATAAGAGCAACCGCCATCTTGCGCAAGCATCTCTAGGGCGTCTCATAAGGAGCCATGTATAACCGCCATCTTGCGCAAGCATCCCAAGGGAGTCTATGTATAGCGGTTATCTTGCATAAGCACCTTTAAGGAGTCATGTATAGCCACCATCTTGTGCAATTAGCGTCGAGAGATAGCTGATGTAGAATTTTTCTTTTTAAATTATCCGCCACCATATTTCAAAAGGAGCCATGTATAACCGCCATCTTGCGCAAGCATCCCAAGGGAGTCTATGTATAGCGGCCATCTTGCATAAGCACCTTTAAGGAGTCATGTATAGCCACCATCTTGTGCAATTAGCGCCGAGAAATGGCTGCTGTAGAATTTTTCTTTTTAAATTATCCGCCACCATATTTCAACTAAAGAGTGTAGCACTGAGGTTTGCGATGTAAGATGGCGGATGACAGCTGACAAAAAAGCGCGTGAGTTTGTTTACTAAACAAGAGCACGTGGAATTTACCGCCACCACATAGATGGCAGCACGGTGCTCAAAGATGGCGGATGACAGCTAACAGAACTTTTCAAATTGCCCGCTACTACAGAGAGCAGCACGGTGCTCTGTAGATTAAAGATGGTGGATGACAGGTGATGAAATTACCCGCATGATAGCAGCACAGTGCTCTATTGATTAAAGATGGTGGATGACAGCTGTCAAAAAAAAGCACGTGGCTTTGTTTACTAAAC
The DNA here is from genome assembly GCF_040414725.1 of Anabrus simplex. Lineage (NCBI taxonomy): Eukaryota > Metazoa > Arthropoda > Insecta > Orthoptera > Tettigoniidae > Anabrus > Anabrus simplex. The sequence continues at coordinate 68,424,866 of NC_090278.1, read as the reverse complement.
AAGAGCACATAGATTTTTTTCAAATTGCCGCCACCACATTTCAAAGGTATCTAGCTAAAGAGCGCAGCACAGAGGTTTGTGATGCAAGATGGCGGATGACAGCTGTCAGAAAAAAGCACGTGAGTTTGTTTCCAAACAAGAGCATGTAGAATTTTTCAAATTGCCGCCACTACGTAGAGGGCAGCACGGTGCTCTCATGATTAAAGATGGCTGCTGTCACGTGGAATTGCCTGCCACCACAGGTATCTAGCTAAAGAGGGCAGCACGGTGCTCAAAGATGGCTGCTATCAAAAAGCATTTTCCAAATTATCCGTCACCACATTTCAAAGGTAAGTAGCTAAAGAGGGCAGCACTGTGCTCTATAGATTAAAGATGGTGGATGACAGCTGTCAAAAAAAGCACGTAGATTTGTTTATCTCACGCTAGTGAGGTTAAGTTGGTAGCACTAAGGTTTAGGCCCGTTAAGATGGCAGCACTGCGGATGACAGCTGTGACGAATTTACATCTACTACGATAAAGAGGGCAGCACTGTGCTCTATAGATTAAAGATGGCGGATGTCAGCTGTCAAGAAAGCACATGGCTTTGTTTCCAAACAAGAGCACGTAGAATTTGCCGCCACCACATTTCAAAGGTAAGTATCTAAAGAGGGTAGCACGGTGCTCTCTGGATTAAAGATGGCGGATGACAGCTGTCAAAAAAAAAGCGCATGGGTTTGTTTCCAAACAAGAGAATGTAGAATTTTTCAAATTGCCGCCACCACATAGAGGGCAGCACGGTGCTCTCTTGATTAAAGATGGCTGCTGTCACGTGAAATTGTCTGCCACCACAGGTATCTAGCTAAAGAGGGCAGCACGGTGTACAAATATGGCTGCTGTCAAAAAGCATTTTTCAAATTATCCGCCACCACATTTCAAAGGTAAGTAGCTAAAGAGGGCAGCACTGTGCTCTATAGATTAAAGATGGCGGATGACAGCTGTCAAAATACACGTGGCTTTGTTTACCTCACGCTAGTTAGGTTAAGTTGGTAGCACTAAGGTTTAGACCCGTCAAGATGGCAGCACTGCGGATGACAGGTAACGAATTTTGCAGCTACTGCGATAAAGAGGGCAGCACAGTGCTTTGTGGTTTAAAGATGGCGGATGACAGCTGTCAAAAAGCACGTGGCTTTGTTTACCTCTCGCTAGTTAGGTTAAGTTGGTACCACTAAGGTTTATTCCCGTCAAGATGGCAGTACTGAGGTTTGCGATGCGTTGTTGTCTGTCAAAAAGCACGTGGCTTTGTTTACAAATCGGTCAAAAAGCACGTGGCTGTCAAAAAACACGTGGCTTTGTTTACCTCATGCTAGTTAGGTTAAGTTAGCACTACTGGGGTTTAGGCCCGTCAAGATGGTAGTACTGATGTTTGCGATGCGTTGTTGTCGATGACAGCTGTCAAAAAGCACGTGGCTTTGTTTACAAATCTGTCAAAAAGCACGTGGCTGTCAAAAAGCACGTGGCTTTGTTTACCTCGCGCTTGTGAGGTTAAGTTGGCACTACTGAGGTTTAGGCCCGTCAAGATGGCAGTACTGAGGTTAGCGGTGCGTTGTTGTCTGTCAAAAAGCACGTGGCTTTGTTTATCTCGCGCTAGTTAGGTTAAGTTGGCAGCACTGGAAGAGGCCTCTGGCTGAGGTGGAGGAGGCCACTGGGAGGCCACTGGCTGAGGAGGAGGAGGAGGTGGCCACTGGGAGGCCACTGGCTGAGGAGGAGGAGGAGGCCACTGGCTGAGGAGGAGGCCTCTTCCGAGAGCCGGAGGAGGAGGAGGCCGCCGAACCCGTCTATTATACTACTTACGTTGTACAACGATTCTTTCCCCGATTCCATTTATCTACCTGTCATGAAGCATACGCTGCGTCAAACGGCACCGCAGGCGAATATTTCATTGGAAGTGCCCTTTACTCCCCCTGTGCGTCAAGGTTCCCATGCACAGAAATATTACTGAAATAATTCAAATGATAATCTGAAATGAATAAGGACACAGGTATAAACTCCGCTGAAAAAAAAGAAGCATTACAGTACCGCGGTAACGGTTACCAATATCCCAGCAGCCGCCCTTAGTTTAAGGTAAAATATACCTCACCTGAATGGGAATCAAACTGGAGCCCTGCGGGTAATCTGCTTTACCTCTAGAGGATACATAGGGCTTCCTCAGTTATTTTAACACTGTAATTCTGCTTAACTTCGCTCTCGCCTCCGCTGACCAGATATACTTAGGAACTCTGCGACCTCTCACACTCCTCTCTCTTCCTGAACCCTTCTCTTCAGCACCCTCATCCCTATTTACGATTATATATACCGGGGAGTGGTGAGATTCCACCCAATCAACCACTTCCATCCTGTTAATTCTGAATTTTCACACTGAAGATAATAAGTATTAAGTTACCAAAGTTGAAACTATCCCTGGGTTGAATGGAGTGACGGCAATGTCCCGCTGTCAACAACAAAACACCACTTCCAATAAAAATGAATGCCTATTACCTTGCCATCACCGCTCATCTGATGGCCATTGACAATGACATGCTACACTATGTAAAGCCTAACCAGACTACCATCATTCGATAACGGGACAACACAGTGAAATGCCCAAAAAAGTTGGAAACGGTGACGTCACCAGCCCATAGAAAATCAACATGGCGGACGCTAAAACCATTACAATACTTTACCGAACAAAGATGCAACACTTTCATCTAGGGTTATGGCTAGAGATGGGAATTTTAAGCACGGATAGGTTAGAATGCAAACGTATTTGAACAAGGCGCAAGTGTAACATAGCTGCTCTACAGTTGTGTAGGTGAGTTGGATAAATTTTAAGGGTTGCGATAGTTCAGTTCGCTAATATTTATGCAAACCTCACTGCAGACCCGTTGTGCGGGTAGAAGACACTTTAGGGGTTCTGATAGTTCACATCGCTAATATATATGCAAACTTCACTGCAGACCCGTTGTGCGGGTAGAAGACAATTTAGGGGTTCTGGTAGTTCAGATCGCTAATATTTATGCAAACCACACTGCAATAATAATAATAATAATAATAATAATAATAATAATAATAATAATAATAATAATAATAATAATGAGCTGTAACAGTCTTTACATGACTCTCAACCGGACACTTTACATGCTCTACTGAATACCTTATTTGAATCAACCAAAAGCCTTGACGACTCATACCTATCACCATACGGTATAGCTCTCAACTGAACACTTGATGATAGGTCTGATAATACGATATTCGTGGTCCTACAGCCCCAGACATTCAGCGAATTCATAATGATTGTCTGTCTCGCTGTAGCCTAGAGCAGACTTTTGTCCTCCTACACGCGTAATTACGTTTATTGAGATAAGAGATAAACCGAACCACAATTAGCCACCTAAGCAGGGGAATCCCCGCAGGGCCCAGCTCGCAGATCCCTGGCAGACTTTCATCTCCATGTGAAGTAACTCACTCGGCCTGTAATTGTATTTTCAGGTAATCCTGTCTCTCTGCCATTTAATAATCCGTCCTGTGTAGCCCTCTAAAAGGAGGGACGGTCGTGAGGATATCTCACAGACAAGCCTCCAGCGTGTGATTAGACCAGCGCGAGCACTTCATAAATCTTTCTAGTCCACTTTCATTACACCAGGTCTTACTTTAATCATCTCAGCTGACACGTGAAATAGACACAGGCGTGGTTACAAATATCAAAGGCTTTGTGATGAAGTATTTCATGCAACTTTGCCTCCTTCTTCTTTTCCTGCTTCTTATTCTTCTTTTTACATGGAGTTGGCACATTTCATGGATTTAGTCCCATTTTATGATCCGATGCCTTTCCTGTTGTTCCCGCTGTTGGTGGGGGTGGTAGAATAACACCCACGGTATCCTCTGCCTGTCGTAAGAGGCGATTGAAAGCGGCCTCAAGGGCTCCTAAATTGGGAGCGTGATTTGGTGTTCGCGTGGCCCTGAGTTGAGTCCTGGCAATACTTCCACTTTCTTGAGCTAGGCTCCACATTTTCATGTATCCTATCCGACCTCCCTTGGTCAACGCTCGCTCTTTTCCGACCCCGACGGAATTAGAGCACTTGAAACCTGGGGAGTCTTTCATTTTCACACACGAGGTGGCCGGCCTTTGTCTTCCTTTTGCCCGACACCTTCTTTTTTGAAGTGTCGGATCCCCTCCATATTTTCTCGCTGATGAGTGTTATATAGAGGATGGTTGCCTAGTTGTACTTCCTCTTAAAACAATAATAATCACCAACACACTTGCCTGATGCCAATCCTACGTGGGGCGATGTATAATACGTGTTTCAACGTAGACTTACGCAGTGTTTGGGCAGAACGTATACATGGTGCAACAAAAATGTACGGCTAAAATTGCACGACACATTCCTTATACATTGCTGGGTCCGGAAATGCTTTGTTTCCATGTTACACCTCATTGTCCCCAACTCATTATTCATGGGAAACACACGAGAACAGAACATACCAGCATAGCACATGCAACTCTGTAAACAAGCAATGACGTAAAACAATACACAACACTGGCAGTACACATACGATACTGACACCGTTACCAGACGCAACAAAGAGTGCATGTTTCTCATGATTAATAAGTTGGATAAAATAAGGTGTAACGTGGAAACAAAGAGTTTCCGGTCCTATGTTCATATAACGTCATTTCTTCATCTATGTATAAGGATTGTGCCCTGTAATTTGTGCCGTACATTCTTGTTACACCCTGTATATAGTCGAGAGTATTTAACTTACGATTATGTTCAATGTCTCAATTACAGACAAAAGAAGAGACAACATGTTGCAAAAAAAAGGATTTGTAAATATGAAACGTAGTCTTCATGAAATAGCACTTCAAAGTCAGGCCAAATTTGTGCTAAACATGTGACGTCACACGCTTACTCTGTTACAATATGGCGCTTTGTTGACAGCGTTGGAGGTTAGCTGTCGTTGTGAATACATCGTGTTCAGCTGTATATAATAACTAGAGCCCGGATTTTTATGCTTTAATAGGTTAGAATGCAAACTTACTGAAACGAGAAGCACGTATAGTCTACCTCCACAACGATTATACTATGGGGTTTGCATAAACTCTAGGGGTAAGGCCCATCAGAACCCCTATAATTTATGTTGCTGTTGCTACATTATGTATGAGTGGATGGCCGACACTTCCTACTAAAGAAATTAGTTTGCAATATAACCTGTTACTGCATAAAAATCCCGGCTTTAATAATAACAGTTTTCGTAATTGAATATTACTTTCACTCGTAATATTAATCGTGAACTCTTAGATTATGTCCCTTATTTCTCATGTCACAGATGCACAATACATCGATTTATTACCCATACACCGCGTGAGTTGGCCGTGCGGTTAGCGGCTTGCATTCGGGGATAGCGGGTTCGAACCCCACTGTTCGCAACCCTGAAGATGGTTTTCCCTGGTTTCCCACTTCCATACCAATCAAATGCTGCGGCTCTATATTAACTAAGGGCACGGCCGCTTCCTTCCTACTCCTGGACCTTTTCTATCGCATCGTCGCCATAACACCTAACTGTGTTGGTGAGACGTAAAAAATTGTGAGAATAAAAAGAAGAATAACATTATATGACTTTCGAACTCGCAACCTTTATACAAACACACGTGCAGTATTTATGGTTTCTCTTCAGTGGTCTTGCTGGTTGCGAAAATTTCCGAAGTAGAAACAGTTAATATTGTGTTTTCTCAAATTTCATTTTTTTCTGATTATGTGTAATTTCAAGTTTTGTTTCCAAAGTATAATATTTGAATATAATAACCACACCCCGGAATTAATACAGAAATAGGTTAGAAATGAAAATCACAGCCTGTTTCCACTTATTCGACCGGGTCAGGAATGGAATGAATGAAGCCCCATATAACGGCGAGTATAGGAATTGTGCCGGCTGCCGAAGCCTGTCGCAAAACTCTGGGGCAATGATTAATGACTGACAGATGAAATGATATTGGGGAGTCTTTCTGGATTTAAGATGACAGGAAAAATCGGAGTACCTGGAGAAAAATCCACGACTTCAGGCAAGCAGATCAATGTTGAAAATATCCTAGGGATATGGGGTACAAATTTTAGGCAAATAAAATATAATAAATTATGAGAATATATTATTTATTTATTCCTAAAAATTACAATGATTTTCTTAATCATCGTTATACTGTCGTTTAGATCGGCAGTTTGCCTTTTTCTACAACTGCGAGCGCTAATGCGAGTCAATGCAGCGTTTCACGTAAGCCCTTATAACTATATTCGGTGTGGACATTTTTTTTTTAAATCAAAAAACAACTGAGGTTATTGAACCAAGGGGCACATTACGAAAAGAATTATGTAAATAAGTTATTTTGCCTCGGATTTGAATCAAAGAAAAAATGATTAAAGAAACAAGCGATTTTAAGCTGCTTTCCGGAACTGCATTTAGGCGGGAAGTGATTTTCGAAATGTGCTTTTTAGTTTGATAGAGCTACCTAAGACTCAAAATTTTAAACCTTTCCTGGAACTTCAGCCTTTCAACTTTCGGCACAACTGAAGAATTTGCTTAATTTTACGGGACCTCTTCTTCAACTACTACGAAATGTTTTCAACACTGAAACCTCTCCCGCCTCGACTTTATCCAGCACAAATCTCACAAAGAGTGAATGTGATTTGAACGGTTGTTTCCAGCGGTGAGAGGCTATCCGAGCCCCTGAGGCGCTAGTAGGTTAGAATGCAAACTAATTTGGTTTGTAGAAAGTGTCATTTAGCCCGCTCCTCCATAATGTAGCAAGGGTAAGATAAATTATAGGGGTCCTGATAGACCGTACCCCTAATGTTTATGCAAACCTCATAGCATAATCGCTGTGCATATGGTGTACTTGTTACTCGCTTCAATGAGTTTGCATTCTAACCTTTAAAAATTCGGGCTCTACTTATCAAGAATAACATTACACTCACTGACCGTTGTTGTTAGTGGGCATGTACGTTATCTCTTATACTGCCACTCACATCCAGTGGATGGCATTACTGCTACAATTGCATAAACTAACCCGTCAACGTCGGGCAAATACAGCTTGTAATTCCGTAAAGTTAGGAAAGGAGGAACAACCTATATATAGTAGATTCTTCCAATAAAGGATTTCCGAAAGTCACATCGACGTACAATGCATGGATTAAAAGAGTAACCAAACATATGTGGGGACTCTTAATTCATAGGTCACAGAACGTTTAACACTTCTGCCCGGTACAGTCTATTTTCGGTCACTTCCAGCAGGGCGCGAGTCACATTCGTCTTCATCTCTTCGGCCGAGGTGAACCTCCGTCCCTTGAGCAGAGTTTTGACTTTAACAAATACATAATAAGGAGCTGCAGAATACGGTGGATGTGGACGGTCAGGTGTGTTATGTAACCTGGTGAGACATGTGTTTGTTGTGGTCGAGAGCCAAATTCTGTTTTTTCCACATTCCATCACGAAGACGCCGAGGAATGACAACATACTGTGCGTCTCTGCAGTAACGGTTAGACCTTTGGGAATGAATTCGAAATGTCACAGTTCCTGAAATCGAAGGACAAAACATTTTCTCTATATTTTCTACTCTAAACGTACAAGGCAGAGAATTTCCTCGGAACAAGGCCGGGACATTCAAATATCGGTTACTCTTCGACACCATCCATATGAAATCACTTGCAATTTTCATAGATTGTGCACAATTACCTGTATCAGTCAAGCATTTCCTGGTTTCTTCGGTATAACTGAAGAGGATACATTCTTCTTATCACAAAAGTATGTAGCATGAATACTCACCTGCAAAGAATAGAGAGAGAAATTAGTTACGTTTACACAAAGAATATTGTTCTAAAAATACATTTTGAGTATTCCAACTAACACAGACCTACAAGACAATCTATAAAAAATGCTCTCGTAATACCACAGTATACTTGACATTGCCTTGGTACGGTTAGTAAACTTCAATTTTAAGGCGCCTTTCATCTCACCATAATACAGATCGTAGTATTCTGGTATACACTTATGCATGAAGGGTTACATATTCCAGTTCAGAAAGGGGACACTCTAGTTTGATGCTTGAGTATTAATGCTATTTAGGACATTAATATATTTTTGTTTACAATTAACCTAAAATATACTACTGAGTATGTCGTATTGTCATGATCCTACAGTCATGGGTATTCGAGTGTTCAGTTCCCATTCCTGCAGGTGTGATTATCGACCGAAATAACATGCACGGTACATTAAAATATTGTCATGAAAAGCGAGTTACATACAGGAAAGATAGCATTAATATTTACCTGATGCTAACAAGAGACATTCGCAATGTGATTTTAGTCTTTTTTTTTTAAACACTTACACATTCGTTTACAATTCTGTATATACATAAGCACTTAAGAAGGGACATGGTACATTGAACAAGACACGTGATATCGTTATCTATCAATCTTTAGTACTTTTCTTGCACCTCAATGTCTTGTGCTTATCCACTTACACCTATGCAATTACATCAAAATACATTACTCAACATAATACATGCGGTTCGCTGAAGAACACAGTGTAGGCTCGATCTTCACTGTACCACTAAACGTTACTTAACACTTGCACCGCTTTCAAGCACGAGATATTGTTGTTCTGAAGGAAGTTCAGGGATACCTTGTCGTTGGTTTCATTGTAAAACAGATACCCAAATTAACAAATATCGATGTAGCATTGGACATGATGAAACATTGAGCCACAAATAGTGTTTATTTGAATATTATTAGCAGGTTTCTCTTTTAAATTATTTATCCTGATAAACGGGGTCCGCTGTCTTGGTACCTATTCGCCACTTGACCAGGTTATTATTATTATTACTATTAATATTATTACACTAGAGTCCCGTTAATCCGAAAGTCCGTTTAATCCGAACTGAAGTATTAATTTTTTTTTTAAAGACCATATTATAGAATGAAGATTTCCTTGCATTTTACTGGTCATATTTTATTAGAATAACTTAATGTAAACATAATTACACATCATAAACTATCAATCACCGTTTGTCTTTACAAAGTCTGTTAGTTTCTTGTGCCGTAGTGATTGGAACCTACTCGAAGATGCAGTGTTAAACCAGCGTCTCATAAACATCACATCAGTGGGCGTAGCAGCGGAGTGTTGCTCGACGTAGCGTACGGCAAGTTCTAAGACGGGCGCGGCATCTGAATGTGACACTAGTTGTTCATTGTGGTCTTCTTCGTCGTCACTCTGTTCCTCATCAACTCCAGATTCTTTCTCCACCATAGCTACAATTCCTTGGTTTGTTTGTAATTGATGACAGTCAGCTTCCATCCACTCGCTAATGTCATTTTCACTGTCCCTCGTCTACGGGTTCTTAAATATCCTACTGTAATTTTGTATTCTGTTAATGTAACTGCTAAAGAATGGACATTTCAAATTACAGTATGTACTGTATTGTATTGTAGAAACTATTTTCCGCAGACGGTTGAGGCGCTGACCTTCTGACCCCAACTTGGCAGGTTCGATCCTGGCTCAGTCCTGTGGTATCTGAAGGTGCTCAAAGACGTCAGCCTCGTGTAAGTAGATTTACTGGCACATAAAAGAACTCCTGCGGGAGAAAATCCCGGCACCTCGGCGTCTCCGGAAACCGTAAAAGTAGTTAGCGGGACGTAAAATCAATAACATGATTATTAGAAAATATTTTCGGGTTAATCCGAAAATTTCGTAATCCGAACAGGCTGCGGTCCCAATAAGTTCGGATTAACGAGACTCTACTGTATTGTTAACTAGTACACCTCTCTAAAGAACCAGAGAAACAAGGAAATGCCATTTGCTCCTTGTTTCAATGACGGTGAAATCCTGACATTCACCTCCAACCGCTAGAGATGGGGCAACGACTGCATATAAAAATAATATTTTGTATGCAGGCGGCTAACGAATGAAGGGACCGATTATCTCCCGGTATAAGGAGATCCCCTGTACCAAGTGCCAACAGTCTCTTTGAGAGAGGATGAGCGGGTATGGGTAAGGGCACTCTATTGTCCTGGGGACAAGAAATTGTTCCCAAAGGCAGAGGAACCAGTTTGGTCAACGGCATTAGGATGCAGAAGGCAACGGGAAACCACTGCATTAAAGATCCTGAGAGATATTCCAATAAATCCACATGGCATGGCTGCAACGTCAAGATCGGAGCTGGCCGTGTGGATCGTCTACCTCCGTTTGGAGACGACGGCCTAAGAAGAAGAAGAACTAGTACAGCTTCTCGTGATTATATCATGAATCATCTACAGATAGGTATCAACTAGCAGGCAGGGATTCAGTTTGGTGGAAATATAGCAAGTAGTTTGGCCTATACTAACGACTTGGTCTTGATGACAAATTGTGCTGAAATCCTGTTGTCTAATATCTTGGAACTTCAAAATAGGTTCAATGAGTATGATATTAAAACTAGCCTCTCCAATACTAAAGTGATATTTTCAGGTCAGAAACCAGAAACAGGTGGGATTATTTCAAGTATTCAGGATGTGTATTCTACCAGATGGTAGTATAGTAGTAAGTGAGACTGAATCAAGGTGCAGCGAAACTAATACAACGAGCAACCGTAAGAAATAAGTCAGCTCCCACACGAAACTATCTTTATATCGATCTGTTCTGAGACCAACTTTGCTGTACGGGAATGAAGGCTGGGTGGGCTCAAGATATCTTATTGATACGTTAGAAGTAACAGACGTGACAGTAGAGAGAATGATCAGTGGTACAAATAAATGGGAACCATTGCAGGAGGATACCCGGAATGAGGAGATACAGGCAAAATTAGGAATGAACCTGACTGACGAAGCTGTACGCATTAACCGCGTTCAGTGGTGATGGGGTCATGTGAGGCGAATGGAAGAAGATTGGTTACCAAGGAGAATAATGGTCTCGGTCATGGAGGGTAAGTGAAGTAGAGGCAGACCATAACCATGATGGTGAGACACGGTTTGTAACGATTTAAAGATAAGAGGTATAGAGCTAAATCAAACCAAAGGACTAATTACAAATAATGGACTGTGGTGGAGATTAGTAAATTCACAGAGACTTGCAGACTGAACTCTGAAAGGATTAAATGTCTGTAATGAAGATAATGAAGATGTATTATTCTAGAAATAAGCTTTCATATTATTAGGACGTATTCACTACTAGTAAAAAATGAAATGTCGTATGGCTTTTAGTGCCGGGATATCCCATGACGGGTTCGGCTCGCCAGGTGCAGGTCTTTCTATTTGACACCCGTAGGTGACCTGCGCGTTTCACTACTAGTGATATCGAAGTTATTAAGTACAGAATAAAATTGGCTACGAAATACCACCCGAATTCGAACTCAAAACCTTTCAATTTTGCGTCGGGTTCTTATAACAAATGAGCTAAGGTGGCCTAGCCCGTATTTGTTATGTTGAAAGGATTTAATCTACTACTTTCGCAAGCGTCCAGTGCGTGCCAGTCGCACCCACCACCCGCTATAGCGCCGTCTAACCTAGAATAGACACTTTCAAGTTTCCCCTTTTCTTTTTTCGAAAACCATCATCACCAAGCGAGTTCGCCGTGCGGTAAGGAGCGCGCACCTGCGAGCTTGCATTAGGGAGATAGTGGGTTCGAACTCCATCGTCGGCAGTCCTGAAGAAAGTTTTCCGTGGTTTCCCATTTCCACACCAGGCAAGTGCTGTGTCTCTGTCTTTATTAAGGCCACTGTTACTTCCTTCCGACTGCTAGCCCTTTCCTGTCCGATCGTCGCCATAAGAACTACCTGTGTCGGTGCGACGTAAACCAAATTGTAAAACAAACAAAAACATGATTATACGTAGGCCATGCAGAAATTAAGTTCCCTAATTTTTTCTTTTATTAAAGTAAACGTATTTAGCCGGGAAATATAAGATTGCGCGACAGATCTATGACGTAACAATCATATACCGGTCGGACAAGTGTCAGTAGCGCAGTAGCAGTGGCTCGAAATGGCGGTTCATATTCTTTATCCCACCGCCTGCGAATTTCGGTCTGTGATATTTCTACGGAAATTGCAATGGGCCATTCAAAACCAGAGGCGTGGAATGCTCAGTGCAGGTGTTGTGTTGATCCATGGTAACGCTCGGCGCCCAGCAAATGTTCCGCAGGAGTTCGGCTGGGAGGTGTTTGATCATCCACCGTACACTCCTGATCTTGCACCTCAAGAAATTCCTGTCCTCCTGTCAGCATTTTCACACGGACGGACGAAGAGCTAAGGATGAATGTCACACACTGGTTCCATTCCCAGGTGACAGACTTCTACGACACGGGCATACGAAAGTTGTTCCCACGATATGAGAAGTGTCTCAATATTCTGGTGGTGATTATGTCGAAACATTCCTCCAGCATTGCTGTATCGCTTCCAATTTTAAGTCACAATCATCCACCTTCACATTGAAGACAGGATGCTTGGGTACGTGAATATGAGAAACTATTGGATCACCCGGACCTTCCAATTCATGACTACATTCCAAGTGCAATATCTGGCAGGTTAAAATCCAGCAGTAAATTCTGCTGTTGAACTTTTCAATAAGGGCTTCAATATAAATGATCATTGGGAAGAAGTATGGATCCAACATGCACCACCAGACATTATAACTGTTTTAAATACCCAAATTAAACCAGCTAGTTTTGATCTGCCTCGACGTACGTGGAAAACTGCCGTCAGGATTCGTACAAGCCATGGAGTATATAATGATTTCCTCTACAAATGTAACAAAATTTCTGATCCATCTTGTGTTTAAGGAGCGACTCCCCAGACCATCCAACACACTGTACAGCAGTGTAGTATTACGTCATACTGGGGTGACCTGAAGGACTTCGTAACGCTGACTCCAGATGCAGTTAACTGATAGACAAATTAACTCTCACTATATAAGTGCACACACTGTCTCTGTACACTCTGTTTTATGTCTAATTGTAATAACCTCTAATTGTTTTAGTATATAATTTATATATTGTTGTATATTTCAATGTGTTTCCATACGCTAAATAAATAAAAATTTTGTATCGCATGCCAGTAAACTTTTTCATGTAACTATCGTGTCTTTTATTCTTTTATCTTAATTTCTGAATGGCCATTGGAGCTGCTGCACTTAGCGCTAAAGGCTGTGTGTAGTGAAACTACTGGACTTTGTTCCTGCAATGTCCTACACCCGCAAATCATTCTTTATAGTCGATTATACACTACATTTCGAAAAGATGCATGCATTATCTGACCGTAATGCAGTTCCTTCGTCCATCAACAGACAGCGTCAAGTTACGGTCATAGGTTTAGCGGAGATTGTCAGAGATTTCTTATACACTTTGTGGTGTGGAGACTTTTGGAAAATGCGGAAAATTGTAATTGATTTGGAACTTGTGTATTAACTCCATATGAATATTACTCAGTGATTTATGTTGATGAATCATAAGTCTATCATTTCATTTCAGTGCCGTGTTCTTCGATAAAAATCAATGTGTCTCGAGAAAGTGGACACAAGACTTCTTTAATTATTTCAGAACTATCGAAAGTAGTAAAAATAAGCGGTATTTTATTCGCGGAAGAGAGAAAACCTGAGAGCTCAAACAAGATAAACATCCATGATTACGTCATTATAAAGGTTGTTTGAAACTTTTTTAAATTTGCTTTACGTCGCACCGACACAGTTACGTATTTTGAGGACATAAAACCCAAACCAAACCCCATGGCACTGCAGCCCTTGAAGGGCCTTGGCCTACAAGGCGACCGCTGCCCAGCCCGAAGGCCTGCAGATTACGAGGTGTCGTGTGGTCAGCACGACGAATCCTCTCGTTCGTTATTCTTGGCTTTCTAGACCGGGGCCGCTATCTCACCGTCAGATAGCTCCTCAATTCTAATCACGTAGGCTGAGTGGACCTCGAACCAGCCCTCAGGTCAAAGTAAAAATCCCTGACCTGGCCGGGAATCGAACCCGATGCCTCCGCGTAAAAGGCAGGCACGCTACCCCTACACCACGGGGCCGGCATTTTGAGGACATGGGATAATAAAATGGCTAGGAATGGGGAAAGAAGCGATCGTGGCCTTAATTAAGGTACAACACTGTGGTTTGAAAATGGGAAACCACGAAAAACCATCTTCAGGGCTTCCGACAATGGGGTTCGAATCCACTATGTCCCGGATGCAAGCTCAAAGCTGCACGCCAATTCGCTTGAAACTAATTTGAATCATTCTTTTCTAAAAGCTTAATGAAGTAGTACCCCATTTGCCTCGCCTCAGTGTACGCCACTGCTAAAAATATGTCATTACCCAATTGGTGATGGGACAGTATGAGCACTGGAGATGGAGTAATCTACTCCTGATACGGGGCTAAATTAGCCCCCAGAGGAGACAACTGATTAGCTTAATACAAGAGCTCGGTCAGGCGAGCGGAATGGACAGAACAGTCCGATACAGAGGTAAGGTAACACAGATCCACCACAAGACACCGCCTGCTTGTGTGGTTATCGCACAAGACCGAGTAATTAAGCACAGGCTAATAAGGCAATGTTTCTCAACCATCAGGCCAGGAAATATATTTCTCGAAATTGTCACTTTACATTTCTGAGCATTTCTCCAAGTATAAATAATTTATAGTGGAAATATTCGTAGGAGAATAATTTTCATTATTATCGAAAAAAAGAACGAGGACGTCTCTATACTACCAACTCTAAAATATAAATTAAATAAATAATTAAATAACGTCTGTTTATAGGTATCGGTACCTAAGACTAAACACTAAAAGCAAATATCGCCACTCTATTCTATATTTTATGGCTCATCACTTCTGCCAACTTGACTAGTTACATACTGAAATCGAGAGACATACCGATCAAGAAACTAACCTCAATGTAAGTATCAATAATGGAGGTTACCTGACTCAAGTAAATGATAAATCAAGATATTTATCATTAATTCGGTTTTCAACCTCAATGAGGAATTAATTAAATAGACACTTTCTATCGCCTCGCTTAATTTCATTTTATACAGGGTTAATCACTTACCATGTTACCCGGAAATAACGTCTAAACCATTAAAGATATCGGTATTCTCTTTTCATATTCGTAGACGATCCCCAGGGGATTGTAAAATAGTGTGTTACGTGTTCTCATGGGGTGCTTAATAACTAGAGTCCGGATTTTTAGGTACTTATAGGTTAGAATGGAAAGTTACTGAAACGAGTAACAAGTATAGTCTACCCTGTACAACGGTTATAGTTTGAGATTTGCATAGACATTAGGGGTACAGTCTATAGAACTCCTGTAATTTATGTTACCCTTGCTACATTATGGAAGAAAGGGTTGCATGACATTTCCTACGAACAAGATTACTTTGCATTCTAACCTATTATCACCTAAAAATCCGAGGTCTATTAATAACCGAGATATTGATACTAACTCCATATTTTTAAATGGAGCGGCATGAATTCATACAGCTGGCCTAACCGTTCAACTGCGTACAAGTTCAAATATGTAAGTACTTTCAAAATCGGACAGTTACTTTTTGAGATATCAATAAAAATCTCCTTTGGGCTTGTGCGTGCCGCATCAGACGGCGTACAGTCGGACAAGGACGTATTGGCACGCAAGCTGTTTCCTGGCATTGATTGTAGCCACAGAAAGGATACCAGGCATATACTCCAAACTATCATACACAATAATGTTATGTACCGAAACATTCCCTAGGTTTACAACGTTATTGTATGACTGGCGAACACACAATGGGGAAGGGAGATTAAAGTATTATTTTTTGTTTGTTTTGAAATCCATGTGTAACAAGTTGCGCTCAGTTTGGCGTCTTTCCCCACGGATGAGAATGGGAAGGATTTTGAAAGGACGTCGGCCGTGGCCTATTTCAAAGGTACCAATCCAGCATTTGCCTCGTGTGAGCGTTCGACGCCATTAAAAACATTAAAAACACTTTCGGGTCGGGCGAGGCAGAACCTGCGCTCTTTCTAATACACGGAGATTAATGCGTGTAAAATAAATAAAAATAGTTTTGCTGGTATCTCATCACTATCCGCTCTGAAAACCCAACATAATAAGTCGAGCTGTCTGTCACTTAATGACTAAACTATCCCAACCCAAATAATCCAGCCTTGGTAGTAACACTGCTTCTTTCCCTGAAATAACACAGTACAAAAACCCATCACATGTGCACGAAATGCTTACATTCCTGGTATCCATTCTGTTGCTCGAATTACACCCAGGAAACTGCTTGCGCGTCAATACTTCCTTGTCCGACTGTACGCCGTCTGATGCGGCACGCACAAGCCCAAATCTCAAAAAGTAACTGTCCGATTTTGAAAATACTTACATATTTGAACTTGTACGCAGTTGAACGTCTAGGCCAGCTGTATGAATTCACGGCGTTCCATTTAATAATATGGAGTTAGTATCAATATCTCGGTTATTAATTATCCCATGAGAACACGTAACGTGAGAATCGTTTACGAATATGAAAAGAGAATACCGATATCTTTAGTGGTTTAGACGTTGTTGCTGAATCGGGATGCCAATCAGATAAAATCGCCGTGAACACCGACGCACCAGGTTGAAGATCCCCGTGCGGGAAAACATCGTGTCCTGCTGCATGAAGAAGTCCGTAACCATCTGGTGCACATCCTCGCCCGATAGGTAGCGTGATAATATTGTTATGTATCCGTCCGCCCTAACCGCCTCATCCATGGCCCGCTTGTTGTTGTCTGTAATGGATGAGGCTGGTCTCCCAGATCGACTTGCATTGTGTCGGAACGCGACCCTCACGGAACTTGGTGCATCATTCCAAAGCGGTGGTTTTAAACAGGTATGCTGTCTCATACACAGTCTTAATTCTCCGATGGATATCCACTTGTGTTTGTACTTGGGCAGTCAAGAACAGAATAACAGCACGTTGGTCCTGTTTGGACGCATTTGGCACGACAATACTGCCACATTGATCCCTTTGCTTACATGTCCGCTGCAGCAACGCCCTCAAACGAAAACTTTTTGATTACACCTTATAATTCAGCCCCCTTCTTGAAATTTCCTATTACTCGTCGGACTTACGGCAAATCACGCTGTTATAATACACACAAGCAAATTGCATGTACATATGCCCTAATTTAATAAGAATACACAAAGCCTAAGTCTGCAAACTTTACTGAAGTTGTGACAATATAAGGTTAAGTTAGGTTGATAACGAAATTTCCTTCCATTTCAAATGAACTGTTCTTGATAGAGGAGGTAATGTTGTTTTCCTTTTCGTAAGAGTTCTTGCAGATTTGTTCTTGCTTCTTATGCATCATAATTGCATTCTATACACACAAAATGGACGAAATAAGACCATATAATTAAAATTCTGGTCATTCCACACCACTTACGTCACACCGAGTATGGTATTAAATGCATTATTCGATCATGCCATATTTCTACTTTCCTGGTATTGCCCAAGCAGATTTATAATTCTACACAGAAAGAAAATACGCTTTACTTATATCCGCAAATGATTTTCACAACACGTCAGTGGCAATACATAAATCTCGCATGTCACGAAAAAAGCCATGACTGTGTATTTTTTTTCGTG
This sequence comes from Anabrus simplex, assembly GCF_040414725.1. Lineage (NCBI taxonomy): Eukaryota > Metazoa > Arthropoda > Insecta > Orthoptera > Tettigoniidae > Anabrus > Anabrus simplex. The sequence continues at coordinate 68,407,237 of NC_090278.1, read as the reverse complement.
CAAGAAGAACAGTAACTGAAAGATGTCGTATCGGAAAATAGGGTCCCTAAACTGTATGGTTGGCGACACTGAATCAAATCTAACCGTTAGAAAATAACTATATATCACTACCTTAAGTATTAACAGGGAGAAGAAGTAAGGTTGTACACTTAGTGTTGAAGCACCGAGGTTAAAACTAAGAGAGTGTTAAACTCTCCACAATTGCACCATTAGAAATACTACCTTGCCTTTGGCGTGCAGCCTGAAGGTCTTTTAAAATCCCAGATGGATGGCTGCATGCTTATGGTACACTTAGTATACAACCTTACATGGTAGAGAGTATACCAAATGTCTGTAGATTACGCCAGTTATTTTCGATTTATCGAGATTTTTCAAACACAGAAAAATGTCAGCATTTTGGGAAAGGAATGCCACTGTTTATAATAGGTTATAAAAATTGCTGACTCCTATCTTGAGTTAAAGTTCATAATCACATTCCAGATTACAATTACTTGTTTTAGAGCAGCATCATTAAAGTCAATTTAATAATTCAATAATCAATATTATCCGGCTCCGTGGCTAAATGACTGGCATTTGAACTAAAGAATTCCGGGTTCGATTGCCGACCGGATGGGAAATTTTAACCTTCAATGGTTAGTTCGCCCTGATCGGGGACTGAGTCTGTGTGAAGTCTTCAGCATCAGATTTCATACTAGGTAGAGTCCCGTTATCACATACGAGCAGGTCACCCAAGGGTGTCACTCGGAGAACCTGCACAGGGTCTCTTCGGGGGCAATACGATATTGGTTATTATTAGAGCCCGGATTTCCATGTAATATCAAATCTCAAAATATGCACAATAAACTGGAAAATATGCGCTATCAAAATTCAGTTCCTTTTGAAACTAATGTCTCCAAATTGTCTGGATTTTACCTCATCTGTTTTTCTGTCAACACATTCTTAAGGACAGAATATGACCTCTCTAAGTCACAAGTAGTGACAGGTGCATAACTAGATAAATACGTCTGAGACAAAGTGAGGTCAAATGGTACGTATTTTCATTTTCACGACAATACGGATTCAAAATCAGGATTTGAACGGACCGTTTTTTTCAGCTTACTTCTAGGTGCCTCAGTTACTTCTCCGTGCGATGATTACAAAATATGATGTCTTAAATAACTGCTAAAGACTGAAGCTGCAATAACAAAGACGTGTGACGAGTGACAGTGCCTGGTAGGAAATTCCAGGATAACGACGGAAGATTCAGTGCAAAATCAGGTTTGTAAGCTGATATCCCAGTAACGCGGCGTCACAGAAGCGTAATACAGGTTTTGTTTTGTTCATCTAACATAGAAGAAAATATGATCTGTCATTTAGTAATGCAAAATTTACAGTTCAATTTATAACAATTTATTACTGGGATACCTTATTCCTCAAAATTACAGAGATCGCCTTCTGGCTTACGTCAATGTTTACTCAAGCAACAGATAATTAAAGTTCTTGGTTAATTGGTTCATAGGATCTCTATCTTATGTACTAACTTGATTGCCAGATAGAATTCCAGGAATACATTCTCTCGCTCTCTCAATAACAGACACGTTGTATAACGTGGAAAACGGCCCTAAATTCTGCAAATCAACATTCACAAAAGGCCCTATCATGCTCCAAAGTCAGAAGAAAAGTCATATTATGCAATATAAATGTCCAAATATTCGCTATGCAATACAAAATCTTCAAAATATGCATTATGCATGAATTTTCTCCTGAAAACGCAAAAACATGCAAACATGCAGGGACAAAATACGGTTATTTCGAATCATGAAGTTATAAAACGACAATTTGGAAACTTTGAGAAATGTAACTAGCTTATTTAAAAACAAGCATTTGCATGGAAATAAGAGCTCTAGGTATTACCAATGCTATACAATTTTTTAAAGTTCTTGTTTGTATAATAAGTTAGTCAATGAAAATTCGTATTAATTAATTACATTTTGAGAAAACCACAACATGCTACAAAATTGAACTAATCCAGGGGATGATAATTAATTGATTTATTTAGCAATATATCATAACATCTTCATTGTGTAGCCTACGCTTTAATATTAAACCATACCTAACTATTTTCTTTCCTTTCTTGATCCGCTTATCCTCCAGTGTTGGATTTACCCTCTGACTCAACGAGGGATCCCACCTCTACCGTCTCAACGACAGTGTCCTAGAGCCTGAGATATTTTGTCGGGGGATACAACTGGGATGGAGGATGAGTACATCGCCCAGGCGGAATCGCCTGCTATCTTGTAGTGGGATGGGAGGATTGAAATGGGTTGAAAAGGAAGAGTGAAAGAAGCGCCCGTGACCGTAAGTTTGGATTGGATGTATGTTACAAATTAATACTTTTTCATTTGCAACGTGTTCTATTGAAGCACCAAGGTTAAAGTGTTAGAATGTCCACTATTGCACTATCATAAATATTACCTTGCCTTTGGCTTGCAGCCTGAAGGTCTTTTCAAATCCCAGATGGATGGCTGCATGCTTACGGTTCGTTGCCATGACAACCAAGTAGAGGTTTATATCCAGCTAAGGCAAATTTCATGTCGAAGTGCATATCTTTTCTAGTTTTTTCTCTTTTTTCTGGGAGATTCAGAAGAACATTGCAGCTTCCCTTAGCAGTCTGGTTCATTTTTACAGCCAAAAGAAAAATAATAGTACATTTTCAAGCCATGACTTGTCTCTTCCCCCTCTGTAAATATATCATTCAACCCTCAGTGCTTTCAATCAGTGGATTGCCTTTCGAGCAAAAGTACTGTACAGTGAATTTAAAAGAAACAACAATTTTATATTTAACAGTTGTTTAGTTGTACCTCACAGTTTGATATTAATATAATAAATAGACAGAAACAAGCCTTTATTTTCCGTAGCGAAGTTAGGGCTACTGGCCCTTTCTTACACGTAACCACACACATAATGAAAAAGAAAATACACAGCCTGTCTTCAGTCATTCGACCGGGTCAGGAATGGAATGAGTGAAGCCCCTACCTAGCGGCGAGGATAGGAAATTTGCCGGCTGCCGAAGCCTGTCGCACTCCTCTGGGGCAATGATTAATGACTGACAGATGAAATGTTGATGGAATGAAAGATGACAGGGAAAACCGGAGTGCTCGGAGAAAAACCTGTCCCGCCTCCGCTTAGTCCAGCACAAATCTCACATGGAGTGACCGGGAATTGAACCACGGTACCCAGCGGTGAGAGGCCGGCGCGCCGCTGCCTGAGCCACGGAGGCTACACTGACTAAAATACACTGACTGACAGAGCAAATGCAACATCAAGAAGGAGTGGTTCGAAAGGGATGAAAGTTGCGGAAAAAACAGAGACGGCACGGACGAATAATTGATGTTTATTTCAAACCGATATGCAGGTTACACAATGCGCACGGCATCGACTCAGTAGGATGTAGGACCACCGCGAGCGGCGATGCACGCAGAAACACGTCGAGGTACAGAGTCAATAAGAGTGCGGATGGTGTCCTGAGGGATGGTTCTCCATTCTCTGTCAACCATTTGCCACAGTTGGTCGTCCGTACGAGGCTTGGGCAGAGTTTGCAAACGGCGTCCAATGAGATCCCACACGTGTTCGATTGGTGAGAGATCCGGAGAGTACGCTGGCCACGGAAGCATCTGTACACCTCGTAGAGCCTGTTGGGAGATGCGAGCAGTGTGTGGGCGAGCAATATCCTGCTGAAACAGAGCATTGGGCAGCCCCTGAAGGTACGGGAGTGCCACCGGCCGTAGCACATGCTGCACGTAGCGGTGGGCATTTAACGTGCCTTGAATACGCACTAGAGGTGACGTGGAATCATACGCAATAGCGCCCCAAACCATGATGCCGCGTTGTCTAGCGGTAGGGCGCTCCACAGTTACTGCCGGATTTGACCTTTCTCCACGCCGACGCCACATTCGTCTGCGGTGACTATCACTGACAGAACAGAAGCGTGACTCATCGGAGAACACGATGTTCCGCCATTCCCTCATCCAAGTCGCTCTAGCCCGGCACCATGCCAGGCGTGCACGTCTATGCTGTGGAGTCAATGGTAGTCTTCTGAGCGGACGCTGGGAGTGCAGGCCTCCTTCAACCAATCGACGGGAAATTGTTCTGGTCGATATTGGAACAGCCAGGGTGTCTTGCACATGCTGAAGAATGGCGGTTGACGTGGCGTGCGGGGCTGCCACCGCTTGGCGGCGGATGCGCCGATCCTCGCGTGCTGACGTCACTCGGGCTGCGCCTGGACCCCTCGCACGTGCCACATGTCCCTGCGCCAACCATCTTCGCCACAGGCGCTGCACCGTGGACACATCCCTATGGGTATCGGCTGCGATTTGACGAAGCGACCAACCTGCCCTTCTCAGCCCGATCACCATACCCCTCGTAAAGTCGTCTGTCTGCTGGAAATGCCTCCGTTGACGGCGGCCTGGCATTCTTAGCTATACACGTGTCCTGTGGCACACGACAACACGTTCTACAATGACTGTCGGCTGAGAAATCACGGTACGAAGTGGGCCATTCGCCAACGCCGTGTCCCATTTATCGTTCGCTACGTGCGCAGCACAGCGCCGCATTTCACATCATGAGCATACCTCAGTGACGTCAGTCTACCCTGCAATTGGCATAAAGTTCTAACCAATCCTTCTTGGTGTTGCATTTGCTCTGTCAGTCAGTGTATTAACATTAAGAAAAACAATAGGAGGTAGCAAGAACGTGAATTAATAACAGCGAGTTCTTTAGAAATTCAATAGACCGAGCAAGGTGGCCGTGCGGTTAGGGCCACGTAGCTGAGACCTTGCATTCGAGAGAAATAGTGTTTCGAATCTCACCGTCGACAGCCGTGAAAAATATTTCCGAGGTTTCTTATTTTCACACCAGGCAAATTCTGAGACTGTACCTTAATTAAGGCCACGGTCGCTTTCTTTCCATTCCTAAGCCTTTCCTGTCCCATCGTCATCAGAAGATCTATCTGTGCCAGTGCAACGTAAAGCAAATAATAATAATGTCAGCCTCTGTGGTGTTGTGATTAGTGTGATTACCTGCCTTCCCCGCAGGCCTGCATTCGATTCCCGCTCTACCACGGAATTTGAAAATGGTACTACTGTTGGAACGGGGTCTGCTCGGCTTCAGGAAGTCAATTGAGTAGAGAGGGGTTCGATTCCCATCAGCCATCCTCTAAGTGGTTTTCCGTGGTTTCCCACTTCTCCTCCAGGTAAATGCCGGGATGGTAATTAACTTAAAGCCACGGCCGCTTTCCACCCTCTTCCTTGTCTATCCCTTCCAATCTTCCCATATCCCACATGGGCCTTCTTCAGCACAGCAGGTGAGGACCCCTTTGCGAGGTACTGGTCATCTTCCCCAGTTTCATCCTTTCAGACCAAAGTCTCACGCTCCAGGACACTGCCATTGAGGCGGTAGAGGTGGGATCCCTCGCTGAGTCTGAGGGTGAAACTAACCCCGGACAGGATATGGATTAAGAAAGGAGCTAGTTGGCCATGTGGTTAGGGTCGTATGGCTGTGAACTTGCAATCGGGAGATGGTGATTTCAAATCAAAACCTTCGGCAGTCCATAGAATGGTTTTCCGTTGTTTCCCATTTTCACGCCAATGCTGGGGCTTTACCTTAATTAAGGCCACGACCGCTTCTTCCCAATCCTAATCGTTTCCTATCCTTGAGCCTCCGAAAACCTTCATTGAATTACTTCCACATTAAACTATTAGCAATATATAATACATAATCCTGCTTCACAGGCACGTTTGGATGTTTGCCTACATAGCCGGGCGTCACGAAAGGCTCTAGTTCTTATAATTAAAACTGTCTCTCTTGCTAATCTTCTTCTTCTCTCGTGAGTCCAATTTGGTCACCCCTCGCCGTTACCATGGTTACAGATATGAGGACCCCGCCCTGTGTGTCTCTCTTTTAATTTCTCTCTCGTGTAACCGTGTGTGTGTTTTTTTTTTATCCCTCCCCTTACTCATTCCACTCCAGTTTGATCAAAGTAGGTTAATGTTGTCGCTACCTCCGCTCTTCCTCCTTTTACTTGTTGTTGTTGTTGCTGTGATAACAGAACTCTTGTTTAATGTTATACAGAACTCAGTAACCTCAATTAAAATTAATAAAACTTATCGTTATGAAGTAAGCCTCCGTGCCTCATGGAACAGTGCGACGGCCTCTCACCACTGGGTTTCGTGGTTCAAACCCCGGTCACTCCATGTGAGGTCTGTGCTGGACAAAGCGGAGGCGGGACAGATTTTCCTCCGAATATTCCAGTTTCCCCCGTCATCTCTGATTCCAGAAAAACTCTCCAACATCATTTCATCTGGTACTGGACGTGTAATGCATAACAATGTCAACATACAGAATAAATACGGCCTACAACATAAAAGGAAGAAGCCTTCACGCTATCTTTCAAAATCAAGATTTTAAGTATTGTAAAACAAATTGACACTTGGTAATATTTTACAACACCAAATTAAGGAGCACGTCGCTAAAACAATTTTTATTTTTACAAAATGCATTTTACTATCAACTCAGCATTAGTATATATTATGAGTCTTGTACATATATATTGAATATGCCTCGAATTGAATACTAGACAGCTACCCAATTCTTCAAAATAGTGTCCAAGTCACTTCAAGACGCCCATACTAACAGCAGAGGAACACGGTGAAACAAACAATATAGTTATTACAAGAATAAACCCTCGAAATGTTTTAACCAATTAGCCATATGTTTTAACGCAAAATAGTGGACACTTAAAGAATACTACTATCAGTGCGTACACAGCATTGCAAGTTTTAATTTTTACGCTGATTAAAACAACAAAAACATTTGCAAATGGCATATCCTCTTATACTACGTAACCTTTTTTACAATCTAAGAAGAGAGGACTTATTTTAATTGTATCATTTGTTTTAGACGGTCTGTTGAAATGGACAATTGTCACGACTGTACAACATTTTCCACTGTGATGTTTTAAGAACTATATTTGTAATTGTCAGCTGAGGATGACCCTCAAAGGGTCGAAACCGGTACTGTGAATGATAGTATGTAAATAAATGTATTGATAAGGTGGAGGCTTCAGTATCAATCTTATGTTGTAGCTACAATCAATACGGAAATGAAACTTATAGATTATGATGAAACAGCCAACCAGGCAAAACGAACGGCGTATAAATATCAAAATTTAAAAATCAAAATAACAAATGTAGTCAAAAGCATCACCTTTCTAAAAGAATGCCTATTAAACGGACTAACGCCTAAATTTCTTTTTAAAAAAATATAACAACAAACACAAAGACACTAACCAAACCCGTAATACACAGAAAAAGACAAACCAAATTTGGATAAAAGAAGAAGTAAAATTCTTATATAGGAAAAAACAACACCTCAATACACAACTTTACGAAACACACCTGAAAGCTTCCCATGACCTACCAGACAGTTACTGGGACAATTTCCAACAAATAACTAATGAAAAACTAGCAAACATGGCCATCCAAAAACAGAACACATTAAGTAGGAAGTTAAACGCATTGAAACAATCACATAGCCAAGATATGCAGAGTAATGCCCCCAATAGACACCATTTGACGAGACCTAACGATAGCAATCAACACACATTTCATCCAGCAGTGAAAAATCTAACTAAAATCATTTCATCTGTCAGTCATTAGTCATTGCCCCAGAGGAGTGCGACAGACCTCGGCAGCCGGAACAATTCCTAACCCGGTCAGATGACTGGAAACAGGCTGTGGATTATCGTTTTTCATTTTCATCATTATGAAGTAACGGAACATACAACCGTACGTGCTCAATAATTCCTTCAGTATTTGAAACAGCATACTCGAACTTCTCAGCAGGATGTCTTACTTCTTTCCTCATGGTCTTCAGTTCATTTATTCCAGTATCTCTGATAAAGAAGTATGTATCGATGGTCTAGAACCATACTGTTCTAAGTGTATTTTTATTAAAATATTAATTATGAAGCTCAGCGAACTTTTCATGTCCAGCTGCGAATGGCAGCTAGGGAGGAGATCCATTTAAAACACCCGATATCAACAGAACCGTTTTGTTCTATGTCCATATTTTCTATCAGTTTTCGGACCATACTGTTCCATGTCCAGCATAACGTCATAAACAAGAGGTCCATTGACGTAATTATTTTTTGGAAAGCGACAACCATACAATAAACAATGAAAATAAAAATCCACAGCCTGTTTCCAGTCATTAGCCAGGGCCAGGAATGAAATGAATGAAGCCCCCATCTAGCACCGAGGATAAGAACTGTGCCGGCTGCCGAAGCCTGTCTCACTCTTCTGGGGCAGTGATTAAAGACTGACACATTAAATTAAATAATTTTGGAGAGTGTTGCTGGAATGAGATGACAGGGAAAAGTGGAGTACCCGGAGAAAAACCTGTCGCGCCTCCGCTTTGCCCAACACAAATCTCACATGGAGTGACCGGGATTCGAACCACGGAACCCGGCGGTAAGAGGTAGGCGCGCTGCTTCCTGATTTACGGAGACTCTATAAACATTATAGAATATAAATTTCAAGAACCTGGCCATAGTGCTGTTCAAGAGTTCGATCCAATGCTTGCAGTTACAGAACAGTACATTAGAAATATGTAACTACATGTTCAGGGTTATTCTGAACTGTAGGTCAAATAAGACGTTCAAAGTTAGCCAAATAGTGCCAAAAGATGCTTTTGACTTTGTTATTAAATCGGTTGCACTTACAACAAATCTAAACAAAGTGTCTTATATTATGAAAAAGGTCGTAATTCATTTTTAGATAGTGATTTTTAGGAAGTTAACATATCAGCGCACATTAAGACGAGGTCTAATTCCACCCTATATTTACCAAAACCAGAAGTAATTAGCACTGCAAGCCGTGAAATTGATGCAAAAGTGATATAAAGAACAATATGTCACTTGACAAGTACTTTTCTTAGGAGAATTGAAACTTGTATCAATGATGTCAAAAACTGAGTATACTAGTGTATTTCAATTATTTGTTAAAATGAATATAACTAATACGAATGTTCTATGTCCATCACCACCTCCCTCCACTTACACTTCCCTCCAAAACCAACTGGGTGTCTTAAGATGTGTCCTATCATTCTATCTCTTCTTCTCATCAAATTGAGCCAAATCGATCTCCTCTCACCAATTCGATTTATCGATCTATCCATCTCAAGTTCAGCATTCTTCTGTAACACCACATTTCAAAATCTTCTATTCTCTTTCCTTCTGAGCTACTTATCATCCATCTTTCACTTCCATACAATGCCACGCTCCAGATGCAAGTCTTCATAAACATCTATCTAATTCATATATCAATGTTCGAAGTGAGTAAATTTCGTTTCTTAAGAAAGCTCTTCCTTGCTTGTGCTAATATGAATTCTATGTCCTCCTTACTTCTGCCATCGTTAGTTATTTTACTACCCATGTAACAATATTCATCTACTTCCGGTCAGCTGCTAAATATTTAGCCACCTCAATTTATCCTGAGTGATCAAATTTTATTTTTTATTAGAAGAACATTATTTGTAGCATGGATAACTGTTAGTTGGATGTCATTTGATTTGATATTGTTTTTTTCACAAAACCCTCTCAAACGAACATCAGAACCTGGTGACTAAGTATTATAAATATATATAAGTATTATAAATTATAAATATCGGTATATAATATAGCAATCACTCCAGAAATACTCAATATATAGCAAAAAACTGAGAATATTCACAACATGTGATACTACTAGGTATGCAAGAACTCAGTGTCTAAATATTTAACCACTTTCATCCCAAATGGCAGGAAATGACACACAGAACAGGAAGTGGCAAAAATATTAAGCCACTGAACGTCTGCAGATACCACTTAATTCAATTAAAGGGCTTCTGTCAAGCATCTTCAACTTTATTGAAGTGTCTAAATATTTAGCCACTCTTTCTGTACGCAAACGAAACATAAAGTAATGTGATCTAATATTACCTGCATCACTGGACTTAGTTCGACTGCACTCCATTAATATGGTTTCGTCTTACTTATTTTCATCTTGTACTTCTACCCAAGACTCCGTCCAATACCATTCAGCAACTTCTCCAGATCTTCTTCAGTCTCAGATAAAATAACAATATCATCGGCAAATCTCAGGGTTTTGAACTCCTCTCCTTGGATTGTGATTCCCTTTCCAAACTCCTCTGTGATTTCCTTTACTGCCTGTTCTATGTAAACATTGAAAAGGAGAGGGGAAAACTGCAGCCTTGCCTCACTCTTTTCTGGACTGCTGCTTCTTTCTCAGAGCCCTCGATTCTTATCACTGCATAGTGATTTTTCTACAGTTCTCGGTATCTGATCTCAATCACCTTCAGAATCTCAAATAGCTTGGTCCAATCAATATTATCGAAAACCTTTTGATTAACAAATCTTCAAATTAAATAGGAATCTAATGAAGTCACAAGGTCACCCTATGATAATAAATATGATAAAAATTGACTTCCCTAAAATAAAATCGCTTCTCCTGTAAAATGAGCGAAGTGGGACTTGGAAAAACGTGGTTCTAGACGATCGGCATAGACATAGCAATCCTGTTTCTTGTACTTATGTAAAAATAAAATATTATGTTTTACTGCAAAGAAAGAGATTTCAGACGATGGACAGTGTGAAAATTAATGGAAGATACTGGAAGACTAAAAGAGTGGCAAAAGACAGATCAGCTTGGAAAATGCATGCGTAAACCTGCTGATAGACAGAGAACCGATAATGATTATCGCACATATTGTACCAGCTAGCGTTTGGTTCAGTATTTATTGATGAGGAGTGAAAATATAATTTAGTGAATTTAATAACGAAATAATATACTGAGAAACCTGTCTTATAAATGACGAAATTGGGCTAAATATTTCACCTCAAACAGGTGCCGTAGCGTAACTGATGTGATGACGTCCTTAATAATGCAGAACCCTACCCAGTAATGCGATATCACTAATTCAGCGAGATGGACCGCCAGGTGTTGATTTGACACTGCCTGAGTCTGCAGATTATGATGGATTAACTGCCAACGTTTCTGTAGCCGCTGGAGTTTGACCCCCACGATAGGGAGGTAATGACCGTATTGCTGGCAGTGATTGGAGTTTTAGGGGGTACAAATACAAGGTCATCAGTATGAATATATTGGGAACTCACCAAGAGGTCCTACAAGGGATTCTGTGAGTCGCAACTGGAGTGAAACTACACAGCTCCCATTGAGTGGCAGTTTTCAGAATCCACCTTCTTCTTTTCCCGTTCATGCGGGGTCGACGTTTCTGACAAGTTTTTTCATTTCTATCGGTCCCAAACGGCAATTTCTCTTAACTTCGTTTTTCTGAGGTCCATCCTCACAGAATCCATCCATCTTATTCTGGGTCTACCTCTCTCCCTCCTACTTCCACCTCCTTGTCAAGCATTCTCCTTCCCTCGTAATTTTCATCCCTGCGCTTAATGTGGCCACACCGGAGAAATCGTCTACCTTGGACCTTTCTAGATACTTCAGTCACTTTAACGCTGCGTCGTATAAAGATGATCGTAATGTGGTCTTTCCTCGTAACCCCGCACATCCACCTCAGCATCTTCATTTCAGATACTTCCAGTCGCTTAGATTGTGACAGCACTGCTGGCCCAAGTTTCTACACCCCCTTTGTTTGGATATTTATTCTACCGTCACAGAAGACACCAGACAAACATTTCCAGTTACACCAGGCAGTTTGAATTCCGCGGGTAATATCTAGATTACCATCAGCAGACATAAGTATTTGAAACTGTTCCTTGCCTGGAGCTGGTTTCTATCCACCTTAACAGTTTCATTCCCAGTTTCCCCCAGGCACATCTATTCAGACTTACTTTGGCTTATTTTATGATTTCATTCCTCTAGAGCTCTTCTCCAGAATTCTAGTTTATGTTCAAGCATCCACTAGCTGGCTATAAGAAACTGCGTTGCCCTCAGTAGAGTTCGCAACAATCATCGACGGTGTGGCTCATTGCTACATAAGTGGGGTATGAGATCCTCCCCTGAGTGCGACTGCGGTAAGGAAAATCAGACCATCCGGCATATCGTCACTGAGTACCCCAGGGATACTACGTGGGGCCATTGGAATATTTTATGTGAGCTACAAATGAGACCATTCATTGGTTGAAAAATTTAAGTTTAAATTTATGAACTCTCCATGAGTTTGTCTGATTGTTTAGTGTTTTTCTCTCCCTTCCTTTTCAATTACTTCTTTATAATTTGTTTTATATTTGTATGTAGCTTATAAACACTATGTGATAACCATAAGCTAAATAAATAAATAATCTGCAAAGTAAACTGAATATATCACAAATCAACTTCCCGGAGGAAACCATAATTTAATTTCATTGATTGCAAATGTTAAAAACATTCAAGCTATTTGGGATCTTCAATCGTGGAATTACTAGCGTTTCGACCGAATGTAGCAATGGGATCATCAATTGGATTGCTACACCTTTCCAAGACGCTGGCGGCTAAAGCGCAGTGTACCCCACTGCCTTATTTGTAGGCAGACATGTATAAAAATGCAGGAAGCTACTTCCCCCAGTGCACCTTCACTACACTGTACTACATAGGAGGCTTGCAGTAGTGAGTGCCTCAATGACGCAGCGTCTTGCAAAGGTGTAAAATCCAATTGATGATCACACTGCCAAACTGGGCCAAAACGCTGGTAATTTAACATTTGTAAATCTGTAATGAGCTTGAATATTTTTAAACGGAATAATTTTTTTTTCGGTAGACAGAACGATATCACCTCAGTAAAGCGTTATGAATCCATCAATGTGGGGGAGGAATTTTCTTTCTGATGGTTGCTCTTGATGAAGACGAAGGTGAAACCCAGTATTTCTCCCACACGAAATTCGTATCTGAGAGCCATCAGAAACGAAACCTAGTTTTTCTGGTTCAATAAATGTCTGAGTCACGATCAGCTGGTTATCAACAGAGCCCTGGTTGTTATGTTTTGATTGGTTGCAATGCAAACGAATTTGTTTAGTAGGACGCGTCGAATAGCCCGCTCTCCCATAATGTATTCAGGGTAACATAAGTTCTAGGGCTTCTGATGAACCGTGCCCCTAATGTTCATGCAAAGCTCATAGCATAACCATAGTGTAGAAGAGAATTACTTCTTATCAGCTTCAGTAAGTTTGCAGTCTAACCTATTACTGCATAATCATCCGGGCTTTAGTTTATTAAAGATTCCGGTGTATCGCGCTAGTGTGCATAGTTCACCTGGTAAACAGCGATATAATCGTCCCGAATGCAATGTCGCGTTCTTTGTGGGAGCCTTAACAAGCCTTCGTCTTTGAAAAACAATTATGTACTGATCCCTACATTATACTGGACTCGCACAGGTGGCCATGGAACAATGAGCAAATATTATTGCGAATATAGTGGCCTCGTCTTAAAAAATAGACAAAAATGTAGATTCTCTTTTGGAAAAATCAAATGATCATAAATATGTCTTTCAACAAATGAAACTCAAACTGATAATTATTAATTTATTTGCATCTTACGAATTGTTTTCGAGAGATATTTGTGCGGAATGGGGAGTGGACAAGTGTAGGATTCAGTTTATCGAAAGGGGAAAAAAGACTCAGGGCATTTGAAACTATCACGAATGAAATAATTTCTCTAGAGTATGATGAGATGAGGACCCTTTTTTTAACCTTCTATATAACTCACAGTCATGGCCATCCATCAGTACTTCACATCACAGCCTGCAAAATCACATCGACCAACTGCAATCTAACGCCTCCCTTCGATCATATGTCTCTCAGTCATGCAAGATCACATCGACTCTATGTACTGTAACGCCACTCTTTAATAATATATCTCTCAGTCATGGCCATCCATCACTACTTCACATCACAGCCTGCAAGATCACATCGACCATCTGGAATCTAACGTTCCTCTTTGACAATATATCTCTCAATCATGGCCATCCATCACTACTTCACAACACAGCCTGCACGGTTGCTAGGTAACATCACCTCACACATTTTGTATCACTCGTTTCGTAACCCAAATTTTCAGACAACCCTAGCCATAAAATATAGTCAAAATCAATTATAAAATTATCCTTACGTTACATTGTACTGACGAAAGTAGCTATGATACAATGTTTACTTTCGCTTCCTTATGTTTCTTCCACTTATAGAAAGATGTGTAATCCTTACGTTATACTTAACTATCGCAGGTGTTCATAGAAGAATGAGCGAACTATTCTTATTTTAAGGGGAGTCGGAAAGCCCTATCTTGATAATGTTAATTTAACAGAAAAGATGCCCCGTTATGCCAGGAAGTATTAAGTTTAGAGCTTTGATATGTTTACTACTTGTATATACACCATTTCTATAAGTACCGAACCAGGATGGAATGGTTGTAGTAAATGACTGTAAAGTTATGAATTTGTTTAACAAGTTCCAAATTTTTTTACATAAATGTCATTATAAATGTATGTAAATCATAAACTATATATGTAAAGTGCTTTTGTCTAGTTCAGTAGCTGTATGAAGGCACAAGGTGACACTCTGCAAGCAATAAACTTCCTATCCAGTGTAGTTTCCGAGATAATGGGTCAAACGTGTGCAAAAATATCATTTTTCAGAATATGATTTCGAAGTAAAACAGAATGTTCAGTCACATATTTACCCACAACAGTGCCTAAAATCCAACCCTATTTAATCAAAACTATTGAATTGTTTGTTAAGACAGTGCTGGAAACCTCTGCGCATAACATTCAGGAACAGAACAGTGAAAACCACAGCCTTCTAGATTAAAGGGTTCTACATATTTATATTTTCAAAAAGAAACATGTCTATGTTGCCCAATTTGACACTTGTGCACCGATTTTTAAAATATTTCTCTAAAATGTTTCCCAGTGTCGTATTAAAATAAATTATACACCATTTTAATCAGCGGAGTACAAATAATTGAATAAGGCAACATTTTGAAAGAGTCGTTATTAATTTTTTTTTTGGGTTTCCAACTCCCCTTAATATACACCCCCAACGATAGGAGGATCAGGACAGGCTGTTTGTGGTTCTAACACGGATATGTTTTTTCGGATGGTTGTCTGTCTCCAATAATTAGTCAGCTTTCCCGTCACCATTGAAACTATAGCAACCAGAGTTCAGCGACATCTTCTTACTGGGCGCTTTCTTCCTGTAACTAAGAGCTTAAGAAAATCTCGTACCAAGTGAACCCGTTCTAACCCTCAGTTCACAATTAAAATCCTTGAACAGGTAGGAAAACGAACTTATGGGCCATGGAACAAGGCACAGGCAAGCTACCTCTACATTACCGGGTTGGCTAATAATAATAATAATAATAATAATAGTAATAATAATAATAATAATAATAATAATAATAATAATAATAATAATAATAATGTGTTAATGATTTGTTAATGATTTAGCCATGCTTCCTAGAAGAGTAGCTGTAGAACAGATAAATCTTTTGAAACAACAAGCGGAATAGGCTGGACTTATGATCTCCTTTTAAAAAAAACGAAGTAATTCTCTAGCATCTCCACAGCTCTCCAACAACTAAAGACAAGGTATGGTAAGATTGAAAGAATCCGCCTCTGTGGTGTGGTGGTTAGTGTGATTAGCTGCAGCTCCCCGGAGGCTCGTGTTCGATTCCCGGATCTGCCACGAAATTTTTGGAGGGCTGGAACGGGGTCCACTGTGCCTCGGGAGGTCGACTAAGTAGAAGGAGTGGGGGGGGGGTTCGATTCCCTCCTCAGCCATCCTCGAAGTGGTTTTCCGTGGTTTCCCACTTCTCCTCAGGGAAATGCCGGGAAGGTACTTAACTTAAGGCCACGGCCGCTTCCTTCCCTCTTCCCTGTCTATCCCTTCCCCCTGCACAAGACTCCTGTTCAGCATAGCATGTGAGGCCACGTGGGCGAGGTGCTGGTCTTCCTCCCCAGTTGTATCCCCAACCCAAAGTCTCACGCTCCAGGACACTGCCCTTGAGGCGGTAGCGGTGGTATCCCGAGGGAAAAACCAACCCTGGAGGGTAAACAGATTAAGAAAGAATGAAGAAGTTTGAAAGAGTTAACAGCTTCAAATATCTCGGTGAGACTGTGCAGATGGGATCTAATGAAAGAGAAGCTAACAACAGTACGAGATAGGATGCCCGCAACGTTTCGCAGATCATACGAACTGTACAAGAAAAACGCACTTATCTCAGACATTACAACATGGTGATTAAACCCGAACGTGTCTATGGAAGTAAATGCCTCCGAGTTACTGGGAAGGCTGGTCTCAGGGAAGTTGAGAAGTTTGAGCGAAGGATCCTTCGAAAGATAATGGGCCCAAAAATCGTTGCTGGACATTACAGGTTGAAAGAACGAGAGGAACGATTGATGGTATCCATCAAGAAGCGACGACTCAAGTTCTGTGGGCACTTATTTAGAATGGATGACAAGCGGTTGACTAAGAAATTTTTTAACATAATTGATAGTAGACCTAACACATGCGGTAAGTGGTTCAGGGAAGTCAATAAGGGTCTGAAGAAAATTTGACTAAATCGTGAAGACATTGTTAACAGAACTAAGTACCGACACCAGATCAATAACGTCAAGGGCTTTCGTGAAGAAGAACAGCATAAAAGAGACAAACTGCCGGAGGGAGAATGCAACGACACTTGGCTGCAAGGAAGGCTTCTAAAATGTGTAAATGTTGCTTATTGTGCTCTCCAAGGACCATAAGCGACTAAAATAATTAGATTAATTGATGATGATGATGAAGATGATGATAATGATGAAGATGATGATGAAAATGATAATGATGATGACTGTTATTATTATGATGATGAAGATGATGATTATTATAATTATGAAGATGAAGATGGTGATTGTGATGAAGATGATTATGATGATGAAGATGATGATGATGAAAATGATGATGAAGATGATAAAGATGATGATGAAGATGATGATGAAATGATATTGATGATGATTAAGAAGAAAACGAAGATGATGATGATGATGATGGTGGTGATGATGAAATGATATTGATGATGATTAAGAAGAAAACGAAGATGATGATGATGATGATGGTGGTGATGATGATGATGATGATGTTGATGATAATTATGAAGATGATGAATATGATGATAATTATGAAGATGAAGATGATGGTAATGAAAATGATGATGATGAAGATGATAAAGATGATGATGATGATGATGAAAATGATAATGATGAAGAAGATGATGATGATGATGATGATGATGACTGTTATTATTATGATGATGAAGATGATGGTGATGATGGTGAAGAAGATGATGATTATGATAATTATGAAGATGAAGATGATGATTGTGATGAAGATGATTATGATGATGAAGATGATGATGATTA
Organism: Anabrus simplex; assembly: GCF_040414725.1. Lineage (NCBI taxonomy): Eukaryota > Metazoa > Arthropoda > Insecta > Orthoptera > Tettigoniidae > Anabrus > Anabrus simplex. The sequence goes on along the minus strand of NC_090278.1, from coordinate 68,389,801 downwards.
TTAAGATGAAGATGATGATGATGATGATGATTATGATGATAATTATGAAGATGAAGATGATGATGATGAATATGATGATGAAATGATAATGATGATGATTAAGAAGAAAACGAAGATGATGATGATGATGATGATGTTGATGATAATTATGAAGATGATGAATATGATGATAATTAGGAAGATGAAGATGATGGTAATGAAAATGATGATGATGATGAAGATGATAAAGATGATGATGATGATGATGAAAATGATAATGATGAAGATGATGATGATGATGATGATGATGATGATGATGAAGATGATGATGACTGTTATTATTATGATGATGAAGATGATGGTGATGATGGTGAAGAAGATGATGATTATGATAATTATGAAGATGATGATGATTATGATGATGATTATGATGATGAAGATGATGATGATTATGAAGATAGTGATGATGATGATTTTTGTTTAAAGGTGCCTAACATCTAAAGGTCATCGGCCCCTAATGGTTGGACGACATGATATAATAATTAAAATATTAAAATGTATCCACTGACTAGAATTTAAAAGAAATGAAGATGAACAATGGTTGTGAATTCAAAATAATCATTGGTTCTAATTCGCAATGCCTTATTTTCGGTGAAATGATAGATGATGGATCTCCTTAAGATGTAACAATATATCATACATATAACTATTTAGAAAACACATTCAACTATACAAACACAAAATAAAACATAGTCAAATTAATGAAACGTAGTGAAAAATAATACAAAGTCTAATACTAAACACTATGTTTATATGCGATAAAACAAACCACTATCCCTCATAAAACGGATGACGAGGTCTGCTGACTGCTCGTTATCGCGCAGGATGACAGAGCACGGCGCAGATCGACCAGGTCCACGTGTACCATGGTAAGATGATCGCCGCAAGTACACACCGGAGGGGGTTATGTTGTCCGAAGACGACATAATACCACTGTTTCCCTCCCATAAGCCCGAAGGGAAGTCCTCCATACCTTCGTTGTGCCTTTTATCGCGCAGAGCTTATTTGGAAGTGGAGTGGCCTGCCACTCAATCCCCCAATGGGACATAACCAGATGTTTCAGCTGAGAGCGAATATCACTTGCTGGAACTTTGTAAGGCAACGAGCGCAGTGTAACAGCCTCCTTGGCAACCTTGTCAGCTAACTCGTTTCCCTCTCCACCTCGCGGTTAGGAGCGCGCAGCTGTGAGCTTGCATCCGGGAGATAGTGGGTTCGAACTCCACTGTCGGTAGCCCTGAAGATGGTTTTCCGTGGTTTTCCATTTTCATACCAGGCCAATGCTGGGGCTGTACCTTAATTAAGGCCGCGGTCGCTTCCTTCCCATTTCTAAGCCTTTCCTATCCCATCCTCGCCATAACACCTATCTGCACCGAGCTCGATAGCTGCAGTCGCTTAAGTGCGGCCAGTATCCAGTAATCGGGAGAAAGTGGGTTCGAACCCCACTGTCGGCAGCCCTAAAAAAGATTAACCGTGGTTTCCCATTTTCATACCAGGCAAATGCTGTGGCTGTACCTTAATTAAGGCCACGATCGCTTCCTTCCCATTTCTAAGCCTTTCCTATCCCATTGTCGCCATAAGACCTATCTGTGCCGGTGCGACGTAAAGCAATTAGCAAAAAAAAAAAAAGATCTTATGCCGACGATGGAATAGGAAAGGGCTGTGGCCTTAGTTTAGGTACCGTGAAGAAAATATATGAGTACGAAGTTTCTATTCGAACAAAATTTGTTTTCATTAGATAACAGTGAAAATGTTTCAATTTTTTAACGACGCTTGTGAACACTTAATAACTAAAAAAGAAGTCACTGGCGTTAAAACATCAGAATGCTAGTCGAAAACTCCGTAACCTATAGTGTACGTCTGTGTACTGTGATGTTGATTGCGTGTACGGTCTTCGTTAATGAAGCTCGCCGTTCACTTGTTGCTCCTCACATTCACCAATTCGATTATCACCTCCCGTGATCAAGTTTGCTCATTACCGCACCCTAGTGACGTCAGCCAGGAACTGTAAAGTGAAGAGTGCTTACTCTTGGTGCTAGGAAGTCGAGAGGTTTGTCAGCTCCTACTACTACTACTACTTCTTCTTAAAGCAGCCATCACATTTACCTCGCATTAAAACAAGGCCACTCATAAATCTTCTAGAGTCTAGTGTAAGGATGTCTCCCTCATTTGTTTGTAAAGTCATGGCCGTAACACGAGAACCAATATTCGTTCTTTGTTCCATGGCCACCTTTGATGCTACAGTGTAGTGTTAGGATCTCTCCCCCCGCTTGCTCATAAAGTCATGGCCGTAATATGAGTAGTAATATCCGTTCCTCGTTCCAAGGCCGCCTTTCACATCGCAATGCAGCGTAATAACTTCTATGGAACAGAATTATGACACCTGGACATCTATTAAAATATTTAGGAGTTGAAGGTTATATAAAGAATAACATTATTATTATTATTATTATTATTATTATTATTATTATTATTATTATTATTATTATTATTATTATTATTATTCTTTTCTCTTCGATCTTGGCCTACTGTGGACTAGGCTAAACAATTCATTTGTTGGTTAGTCTTTTTTTTCTTCTATCAGAACGTCATCATTTCGCTGCGTTCCACTTCCTCTTTTCTGACCACATGTTCTTGGACTTTTTATTTTATTTTCCCTGGAACGCCTTGAATTTATCAATTTTAGCTCGAAACATATCTCTATTAAAGATTTCTTTTGGATTGATGCCAACTTCCCTGTCTTATTTCTTCTATCCATTTAGTGGTTGCTTTTAACTTGATGACTTCAATATTATTATTATTATTATTATTATTATTATTATTATTATTATTATTATTATTATTATTATTATTATTATTATTATTATTATTATTATTGAAGAACCTCCGTGGCTCTGGTGGCAGCGCGCTGGTCTCTTACCGGTGGGTTCAATGGTTCAAATCCCGGTCACTCCATGTGAGATTTGTGCTGGACAAAGCGGAGTAGGGACAGTTTTTTCTCCAGATACTCCGGTTTTCCCTGTCATCTTTCATTCCAGCAACACTCTCCATTAACATTTCATCTGTTAGCCATGAACCATTGCTCTAGAGGAGTGCGACAGGCTTCAGCAGCCGGCACAGTTCCTATCCTCGCAGCTAGATTGCGGCTTCTTCCTTTCCATTCCCGACCCAGTCAAATACTGGAAATAGGCTGCGGATTATTATTATTATTATTATTATTATTATTATTATTATTATTATTATTATTATTATTATTATTATTATTATTATTATTATTATTATTATTATTATTCATACATTCGATTAGGCCATCTTAGGAACGCACGAAATGGTTTTCCTCTTCTTGTCTTCCAAAAACTTTATCATTTTTGGGTCTTGTTGTTTTCTTTCTACCGTCCATTCACTGCCTTATTTCTTCTCGGCCTTCTCTAGAAATTTATCATGAAATATTGCTCTCCTAAATTCTTTTATACTTCCATTTTTTTTCCTTTTTAAATGTTGAGTAGTTCTAAATCTTCTTCGGCTTCTTTGCATTAAGCTGGTTTTATCCATTCTGTACAGGTGACCGAAGAATCGTAATCTTCCTTTTCCTAAAAGCATGCCCTATTATTTTTATGTTTTGTATAAATCTTGTCCTGGTCTCAATTTTCGTATGCCATTCTCCCAAATAGGTCCCATAATTTTCTTTAAGATTCTTTTCTGTTTTGCTTATTCTTCTGTCTGAGAAGGTATTGAAACACTCTGCTGCATATGAAGCTGCAGGGCGAATACTTTCTTTGTATATATTCATCGTCGTGTGATAAGCTTCTTCCACTTTTTGAATTCCTGCCTTAATGCTCTCCTTCAGTACCGCTGTTACTGTCATTACTTCACCTAAGTATTTTAATTTATTGACTCGTTAAATTATTTTTTCCCTTTTGGATATCTGAATTTCTGCAGCTGCATTGTTGGTAGCAATGATCCATTCTGCTTTATATAGGAAACTTGTAATCCCTCTTCTGGAGTTTTTGATAGTATGACTAGATCATCTGCAGATCCACGTGATTTATTAGTATTAATAAGGTTGGGATGTTGAGGAAAAGTAATATTTCTTTCCTGAGCTTGTTTTACACGAAATCTCAAAAAATAACTGAATGAAGCGTCCCTCACCCCCCTTTAAAGCAATTAGATGTTGCATATAAATGCATATTTCGGCCATTTTCTTTGATTTGGTCATATTTTGGTAATTTCAGTGGTATAAGGTCATATTTGGTTATAATTCCAGTATTTTTGTTTAAAATGAGGAGTCGTTAACAAGGTACATATTATCTGAATCTAGTCTCAAACACAGGGTTACCAACTAATATACGAGTACTAGATATGTTTTTCTTTCTTTTCCCGGATCAGACAGGCATCAGGTTAAGAAGACCTGATTCAAAGAAGGAGCTGCAGTGAGGATGTCTTTTATCACATTTTCTGGAAAAGTTTTAATGAGACAGAATACGCATGAGCTCACGGAACATAACGACAGTGTGTTTCCGTCTTTGAATCGCTCCATCTCATATAAACTCAGATCGCACCCACGTGTTCGTACTCTGCACTAGGGCAGCTCCCTCAGCCGAACATTGAGGTGCGTGGCCGCCCTGCTTTTAAGCGTGTATACAATCTTATATGAAATATTACCTTATAAAAGATGCTGGAAGTATCAACATTCCTGGGTTATACAGGCATTGTATCTGGTAACCACATTCTGGCTGAAACGAGCAAGTCCTGCCACTGTAATGTTTCTGATTTCATTCGTAATGTCTTCTTTCTGTTCCTCCAATGTGTGAGGATTTAGTCCACAATTTCAGTTTACTCCACAAGTAAAAATCACACACTGTTAGATCCGGATAACGAGGGGGAGATAGACCAGCACTGATCACTCAGTCTGCAAACACTTCCGAGATTGTAAGAAGGGAATCTTCTGCTGTACGAGCAGGGGCTCAATCTTGTTGATACCATCCACACGAATTTTATTCTTCCGTTAAATGATGGAAGAACGCTGTCAAAATGTCATCTTGGTATCTCTCTGCATTTATTGTCGTCTCGAAAAAGATAGTCCCAATTATTCGCCTTGTACTAACAGAACACCAATAGGGAGAGTTATGACTGTTCGCACGACCATTAAGATGAAACCAGAACTTTTACATGCGAACATACGGTGTTGCAATGATAACACCTGAGTTTCAAACTGGCGACTCATGCTTGCCAGGTCGATCACGTGCAGGCTCTTTGCAATATTAATAGCTATGCCCGCTCCCATACTGCAAGTTACGGGTCGGAGAATAAAAACGCCTCTTCGATGGTCCTATGAGAGACCCGTTAAATTTAGATCAGAAACAATTATCAAACACGTAAAGTTCATGTTATCTCTCGCCCAGGGTCCAGGTACAGTTCCCTTCCCATTTCACTACCAACGAATATCAACAGAATATCTAACTTCCTGTTAGACAGTGTCGTCTAACTTACGTCTACAGATACCATAAAGCAGGCTAATACTTTGTTTTTTGGATTTATTTAGGAAACCTGAGTGGGAACTGCTCCTTAAAGCTATGATACCAAACGAATGTTAAAACTTTTAACGTATTGTGGTTGTCTGTCATTTTGTATGACTAAATGTGTCTGGCTTATTATAGCTGATCACTTTTTGGTACTTAAAACGTGTAATATTAATAATTAGAGCCCGGATTTTTATTCATTAATAGGTTAGAATGCAAACTTACTGAAGCGAGTAACAAGTACAGTCTACCTTCACAACGACTATGCTGTGGGGTTTGCATAATCATTAGGGGTACGGCCCTTCAGAACCCCTATAATTTATGTTACTCTTGCTACATTATCGAAGAGCGTGAGGCCGACACTTCCTACTAATCAAATTAGTTTGCAATCTAACCTGTTACTGCATAAAATCCGGACTTTATTAATAATACTCCAATAATTGCTACCGATCCCTGAAACTCATATTATATTTTATCGTTGTAGGGCATAATTTGTACATTTTTAGTCGTAACTTCCGAGTTATTATTATTATTATTATTATTATTATTATTATTATTATTATTATTATTATTATTATTATTATTATTATTATTATTATTATTATTATTATTATTATTATTATTATTATTAAGAGTAGATTATTAAAGTATATCAAAGGCATTTACGTTGACAATTGGGCTGCAGTGAGAATTGACAGTATAATTAGTTCTATGTTCAAGGTACTTGCAAGGGTTAGACAAGGCTGCATTACACCCTTGTTGTTCGTAGTCTGCTGAAAGGTATAAAGTGGTAGGGAGCGATTCAGGTAGGTGTAAATGTAGGAAGCAGTCTGTCCTATGCTGACGACTTGGTCTTAATGGCAGATTGTGCCGAAAGCCGGGATTGTAATTTCTTGGAACTTGAAAATAGGTGCAATGAGTATGATATGAAAAATTGCCTTTCGAAGACTAAATTGATGTCAGTAGGTAAGATATTCAACAGAATTGTATGACAGATTGGTGATACAAAGGTGTAACTGGTATATAATTTCAATTATTTAGTATGTGTGTTCTCCCAGGATTGTAATGTAGTAAGTGAGATTGAATCAAGGTGTAGTAAAGCTAATGCAGTGAGCTCGCAGTTGCGATCAACAGTATTCTGTAAGAAGGAAGTCAGCTCCCAGAAGAAACTATCTTTACATCTGTTTTCAAACCAACTTTGCTTTACGGGAGCGAAAGCTGGGTGGACTCAGGATATCTTATTCATAAGTTTAGAAGTAATAGACATGAAAGTACAAACAGGTGGAAACAACGACAGGAGGGTATGCGGAATGAGAAAATAAAGCCTAAGTTAGGAATGAACTCTGTGAATGAAGCTATACGCATAAACCGGCTTCGGTGGTGGGTAATGTGAGGGGAATGGAGGAGGATAGGTTACCTAGGAAAATAATAGACTCTGTTATGGAGGATAGCATGGGTAAAGGAAAACCAAGATGACGATGCTTAAACTCAGTTTCTAACGATTTAATAACAAGAGGTATAGAACTAAATGAGGCCACAGCACTAGTTACAAACAGAGGATTGTGGCGGCGATTAGTAAATTCACAGAGGCTTGCAGGCTGAACGCTGAAAGGCATAACATTCTATAATGAAGATGTATTATTATTATTATTATTATTATTATTATTATTATTATTATTATTATTATTATTATTATTATTATTATTATTATTATTATTATTATTATTATTATTATTGCAGTGAGAACGCAACGAGTCTTTTTTCAAATATGTACCCAGTAATAAGACAGGAAATCTTCCTTCGCGATATTCTTACAAGAGTAAGAAACAGAATATTCAGTGCCATCTGTAAAGCTGTCGGGCACGAGATGAAGTTCTCAGCCCGCTTGGGCTCACTAACAGCCTTGTTAAATCCCCAGGGCTACATTTTTATATAATTTCTTGTGGGCGGATGTTGGAGTAAAGTCTTTTTGTCTGGAGTCGCGCAGAGCTCGGGGATAACCTACTGCCTTCTCATATCTCTAGCACACTGCGTCAGCTCGTGAAATATACCTCCATAGTCTGCACCAACATTCTTGTTTCCAGCCTTTACTCTTGACACTGTTCGTTAGAACTCTCATAATAGGCGACTTAATAATCAAAATTTGATAGAACTGATTTTATTTACCGTATGGCTACATCACTCATCATCATCGGTTCTCTGCTTATCAGCAGGTTTTCGCATGCATTTTCTAAGCCTATCTGTCTTCTACCATCATTTTAGTCTTTCAATACCTTTCATTAATTTTCACACTGTCCACCATCTGATACCTCTTTCTTCCCCTCAACCTTCTCCCTGCAACTTTAACTTCCACTGCCTTCGTAACCAGTGACCTAACCAATTCTTTTTCTTTTGAATGTTTACCAGTGTTGTCGTCCTGTTTTCACATATTGTTTCCAATACCACTTCATTCCTTAATTTGTCTTGCCTCTTGATCTTCACCATTTTTCTCCATCCCCACATTTCAAAAGATTTCAACCTTCTTTCTTCCTCCTTCTCAAAGTCCAAGTCTCCGACCAATAAAGAGGAACGCTCCATACAAAGCACTTCACTAACCTCTTCACAAGGTCCATATTCAGTAGCCGTTTGTTCCATGACCATTGCGATCCTGCTCTACCCCTCATCCAAACAATATACATCACTTCTGATTGTGCAGATACTTGTTCTATTTCTTCACATGAGAGAACTGTCTTTGCTGTTACATCCTCCTTCTTATTTAGTATTCTTTCTGTTAATTTTCAGACCGAAGTTTTCAAACAATCTGCTCATTTTCCCCAGTAAGATATTCATCATTTTCTTAGTATCTACTGGGACCACCAAGTCGTCAGCAAATCGGATGCATTCAATCTTCTTTCGTCCCAAAGTAACACCTTGTTTACCTAGCTAACAACTTCGAATTATTTCCTCAAGGTATATATTAAACAAGGTAGGTGGAACACAACAACCTACATCACTAAAAAGTTATACTTAAATAGTTATTTAATAATAAAATTTCAAACTAATATCTAGATCAGAAATGTAGTCTATTGAACCAGGAACTCTGTTGGATCGCCAGTGAAATCTCTTAGAGGACATTCTTGAACTACATGGTGAACAGTCCGCTTTTCAGCACCACAGTCACAATTTGGTGAACTTGTTCTCTTCAACTTGTGCAGGAAATCGGCACAACTGCCGATGTTTGTTATTATTCGGTTAATAACCGATCAGATCTTGCGTGGCAATTCAAATCCAGGTGACGTGGACGATATACACGACACCTTAAGGGTACACCTGGACGAAATCCTCCAAAATTAGGATTTTTTGTTGCTGAAATTGCTAGCTTATTATATAAGGTATCTAGCTCCAAAAGAACTTGGTGTGGAACAGAGAAGTTCCTATCAAATGTAAAGAGATAATGTACAAGATTAACATACGGATCAGAAACTTAGACATGACAGCAAGGGATGAGAGTAAAATTCAGACCAGTGAGACGAAGTTCCTGAGGGAAGGCAAGGAGATATAGAGTAAGAAATGTTGGGGTCAGAAAAAACTAGGTTTAGAAAAAAAAATAGTGAGAGATAATATGGAGAAGAATAAATTGAGATGGTATGGACATGTTATGAGGGTGGAGGGTGGGAGGATACTAAAACAAGAGTTGGAGGTAAGATGATGATGATGATGATGATGATGATGATGATGATGATGTACAAAATATTAACAGTAAGAAATAAACAATTAAAATTTGACAAAAACGGAATTTAATATCAAGACATCCTTTAGAAATGAAATAACATGTAAAATGCATAAGTTAACAACATATATAATAATGTATCTGCCACTTGTAATGTTCTGCCAGGTTGTCAACAGAGAATCGAGAGCTTACTCCTTTAGTCTACTACGTTTCAGTTTGGTTTCGAAAATATTATAAGGAGTCTGGTGTACACTTTTCTGCGACACACGAATATTTACCGAATGATCCAGTAGTGGATCAAGACGATAGATGCATTTCAGAAACAAACCCGGACTCATGTTTTACAGAATCAAAAGCCATCAACATACTGTCTACATTCTTGGAACATGTGATGAGGCGCTCCCTCCAAGCACCCGTATATTTTCTCTGGGAGGATTGGCAGCGATTGCATCTCGTTCAGTTTGGCAGGCAACCAACGCAGTCCAGAAAGTTGGCACGACGGACCGACATCCCGTGCCAAAAAAGAGTTATGTTCCGCACATGTTCCCCCAAACTTTATGAACTATAATTACGAGGCACTGAACTGAACACGAAGAACATAAACAAGGTGACAGATAAGCGATCAGGACAATATGCAGACAGAGAACTGCAGGATCTCCCGTAAAAACGTTGCACCCATGATAACTATTAGCAGTCGTATAAGTATTTATTTTGACGAAGTTTCTGAACCATTCCTGAGCCGATCATGCGTGACTAAAACATTAATGTAATTAATTTCCCTAGTCTCTGCAAAACTAAATATATCCCTTTCAGACCTGAAAGAAAACTGGAGGTGTGAATTTTTGTTTGTACGTCAAGAACTGACTAAAATGCTCCTCAATACACATATTAATAGTTTATTTTACAAAATAAAAACTAACATCCGAAAAACAGGACCCACACAATTGTGCGTATCAAAATTCAAAACCTCGTTGTATCACGTACGATGGTGTAGCTTCACAATTTACGTTCACTAACCAATGTACACACTTCATTGAATATATTCCGGTATTCAGTAAAGCTTCTAGATTAATATAAACGCAGTAAATAAATACTTTCGGCACTACTGCTTCCTGCCATCTCGCCGATCAACTGTGCTTTTTAAACTCTTCTTCCTTCGCCCTGGCGGTCAAGCGCATACTAAAATCAATTGAAATACACGCCACGTGTCCTGCACAATCACTGCAGTCCGGTGTAGCGCCGAAAAAACATCAAATACGGTCAGGGATAACTAAAATACGAACCCGCACAATTGTGCGTACTCGGTCTGAAAGGGATAATAAACGGAAACATTTTTCCTTTTGCGAAAATCAAATGATCATAAATACGTATCTCGGCCATGGCCATCCATCAACGGCTGCTAATTTCATATTGTAACCAGCCATAAGACATAGCCTGCAAGGTTGCTAGCGTTACACTTCCCTCACACAGTTTGTGACGTTAATTATGTAACGCAAGTTTTTAGGTATCCCCCAGCCACAAGACGTATACATGTCAACAACAACCCTGTAACTAGAGCCCGGATTTTTATGCATTAATAGGTTAGAACACAAACTTACTGAAGTGAGTAGCAAGTATAGTCTACCTTCACAACGACTATGCTATGGGGTTTGCATGAACATTAGGGGTACGGCCCATCAGAACCCCTAAAATTTATGTTACTTTTGCTACATTATAGAAGAGCGGGTGGCCGACACTTCCTGCTAACCAAATTAGTTTGCAATCTAACCTGTTACTGCATACAAATCCGGGCTTTACCTGTAACATACCTGTACATTCAAAATCAGAGGTAAGGTTATCCACCTGTTCAATACTACTCACAATGTGTTATCATTAAAATGGAATACATTGTAAGTAGTATTCAACAGGTGGATAACCTTACCTCTGTTTTTGAATGTAAATCTTTTTTTAAATACGGACCATTATGAAGTTTTTGGCGTTAAATATAACATACCTGTACAATACCGGGTGAGTCAGCCGCGCCTGACGTTTCTGCTTTTAGGCATCCCAACAAACGTCAGTGGACTGATGGTCGATTTCCCTCTGCCCCTCTCTCACTAGCTGCCGAATTTCATAAGGTCATGGCACTACCTTTCCTCGCTGGTCGTAGTTCTGGTTGTCTGGATACTACTGTACCCTCGCCCGCTATTCATTGCTCAGAGAACATCCACGCACCCAAATGAACGAGTTATCGGTTATCGCTCTAGCCCTTACATGCCTTGAAGCATTGGCGAGCCGATGTTCATAAACTTACGCTTTTGGAAAAAATAAAAAATAAATTGCGTGTGAAATATTGGAATTAAAAATAAAACATTGATATATATATATATATTCTCTTTTGAGTGAATTCAGCTGGTTCTTTGTGAGTAAAATCAAAACATTTTATATTACGTGAGTGTAAATGCAAATTTAAACCTTTGTTAGAGCCAAATGTGTTTCAAACACTGCGATGAATGAAGCGCGGGAGGTGTTTCGGACTTTGTTGTGGTGTGGAGAGAAATAGGTCGCATTGTTTTACAACCATGTGCGGTATTTGAAATGAAGTATCACATATCTGTGGTTTGCATGTCCGTAGGCTAAAATCATGACATGAGGAATGACGTCAAATACAACGTACCTGTACACCAGAGTCTCTCTCTACATAGGAACACGAAATGCGCAGCCTCGAGCTGAGTATTGCATTGGTTCCACTTACATAAGTCAGATTCCTCGCCTTCAGTTTACTTATGTGAGTTAACTGCGTGATTTGGACCATGTGCCCGTCAGCTTACAATCAGGAGTTGGTGGGTTCAAAGCCTTCGATCAACAGGACGGAATATAGATTTGCGTGGTTTCCCATAAGATAAATGCTGAGGCTATAATTTAATTGAAGCCAAGGCCACTTCCTTCGCTGTCCTAACCCTATCCCAAAGCCCCAAAAAACCTGTGTGTCACGTTAAAGTCCTTTCTGACATCCGTTGGTACCTTATTCTTCCCTTCCGACCACGTAGGTAATAGGTTAGCGCTGACTATGGTTTTCCGTGGTTTCCCTTGAAAATACCAGACAAATTATGGGGCTGTATCTCAATCGATTTCACGCCCAATGTGACTTTTCTGGTCATAAATATTGTTCAATTGAAATAGAAACAGAGCTGGTTTGTTGTTCATGGATGCTTGTTACTTTAAAGGGGCCTAACATCTTAGGTCATCGTCCCTGGACAGAGCTGGCAACGCTGCTAATAACAGATGGACCGTCAGGAGGCAGGACCGTAACGAGGTAATCCTGCGTCACTGGCAAAACTGCCAAAGCTGTCCCGCCCCCCACCCCACTACGTGTTACATCTTTGGTGTTTCCTTTTCGCTACTTAACATCGAAAGTTTTCGGTGACGGCAGGATTGAAAAAGGCTGGGATTTGGAAGGTAGCGGCCGTGACCTTAACTGAGGTTAAGCCCCTGCATTCGTCTGGTGTGAAAATGGGAAACCACGGAAAAACATCTTCAGGGCTGCTGACAGTGGAATTCAGTTTCTCCAAATTCAAGTTCACAGTTTCCCCACCATAACCGCAGGGCCAAGTCACTCCGTGTTAATGTTTCCCTTCCTCCATGATTCCCCGCCTTCCCCCTCTTCCGGAAGACTATCCCTCTGTATGTTTTCCTACACAAATTTAGCAAATTTTATAATCTTTTAAGTAGGTTTAATAAAAATAATTTATTATGAAAAATAATGCTTTAATCAACTATACTGATGTAACATATACAAAATAATTTAAGGCGACATTCCGGAGATAAAATTACATTTTTATCTAATGCATGGATTTTCACGAAACTTCATAGGAATATCACCTACATTAAAAGTAGAGATATCACGAACATTTCTTTCATATACAATTAATAGTTTTTTTCCAAAATAATCTTTTTGAAATGTTTAATTCCCTTTTCATGAAATTTGATTAACATGTTAATGTAAACTCGTAATTAGGTAGATAATACTTGTTTTGAAAGCACTAAAAATCCGTTTTTCTGTACATAATTTATATAAGGAGATATATCGTACTAAAATTTGTGTAATTTTTACGTTCTGAAATTTTGGACTTAAAAATCCCTACTACTTGAAAAAAATTCTGCAATCAAAAATTCCATACGCAGGTTTCTTAATATAGCTGTGATACATATACCATACAAAGTTTGTTACATTTGGCGGAATATTATTGGAGAAAAATGGGATTTAAATGTAAAATTACAATGGCAAACAAAGCATTATTACAGTGATAAATTATTTGAATTTAGAGGAATAACTTCGTAACAAGAAAAAAGAAACACAATCCTTTCAATTTTAATCATGAAAATATTTCACCAAAATCGCCAAAATATCGATCTTTATCTCCGGAGTGTCGCCTTAAATGTATCACTGCAGTAAATAAATTACAAATATTGTACATAAGCTTTAACAAGTGAAATTAAAACTAAATCTATGGCGGCTACTGAACATTGTTTTATGTGTGTGTGATGTTATCAGGTGCGGACGTAAGTTCATTGGTATTGTAGTCCATACAGCAGGAATATTCAGCCTGGTGAGGCTACAACCCGCCTTATAACACACATGAGTCCTTGCACTGGAATGGCTAGGAGTTAAGCTGGCATCTTGTCCGTCCACGCCGTTAAGTGGCTATGCATACCCTCCAGGCGTTCTAAATGGCGATACTAGCAGACTCAAGAATGAACAGATTTTGTTTGCTTCACAGTACATGTAGCACATAAATTAATAATTATAAATAAATTTGAGCACATATCAACTGAATTCACGTTATAATATTTATATAGTATTGATATTCTCTGATCTCTAAATGATTAAATATTCAAAATATTGAATTAACTGTAACGTTTGGTTGAAAAAAATGTGGCTCAACAGCAGTGCAGTATTGCCAACTTGAAGTATCCTCGCTCTGCCAAGCATCCCCCAGCAGAGCGAACGGCAGTTACTACCTATCTATAGGCAAATTTAACAAATTCCTTAATATTGTAAATCGGGGACAGAAGGTTTATTGTTGAATTCTTTTTTTAAAATTTACGTACCAATATAGCTCTTATACAGTGAGTTTCCCTCATTGGTTGTACAGCTTATCTGCCTCCCCTTGACTCATCACTGCCCGCTCCGCGGCGTAGCAACAAGGACAACACTTTGCTCACTTTATCCGTGCATGACGTGAGATAACAGTTATAATTAAGAAAATAATAATTAAACAAATAAGAATTAAGAAACTTAGTAATTAAGAATTAAGAAAATACTAGCAGTTTCCCGCTGGCTCCGCCCGCAATGTATAAAGTATGGTGTTGTTCGTTACTATCCTCACGGATGTATTTGCAAAGTTTCAAGTTAATTAAATAAAGCACATGATCTGCTGTGGTAATAGAATATAATATTATGTCAACAGAACACTTGAAAATACATCACACAAAGAAATTGAATTAAACCTTCCTTGGAACAACACTACGCGCCGAACTTTTAAAAAGTCTTAAACGATTTTTCTTATGGAGACAAATGTACTCATAACTTTTCTCAAAATCTACCTATTAGAATAGTTAAGAGCTGAAATGAAAGAGCTCGATCCACTGAGTGTTCTTAGGCTACAACGAACTCCGTACCTCAATTAGAACCAAATATATGATTGCTTCAAAGAGACAAAAAAAATTGAAAAATCAAAAATTTGAGGAAGGCGGGAGTTAAGTGATTTATAGTACCTGATGACAAATCTGTGCATGAATATCTTTTAGTTAAAAATGAAGGAAATCGACCTGATAGAATGGCCGGACTCACTTGACTTTGGTTTTCATACATTTTCTAAATACAAAGAAGCTCGTACCTTATGATAGGAGATGTTGGAAATGTTCTCCTACTGCATCCACACATTTCGGGTATCGTTTCAATTTTAACATTTTCGTCGCCCACCATGCCGAGCTCTTTGAAGCCCCGGCTTCTTGCCTAAGTCGTCTTAGGGATTTTCTAGGCATATTCTAATATTTCTGCGATTACTTTTAATTTTTCCTCGTTAAGTACACGTTTTTTAACACTTCGCTTCTTATCGAGTAAAGAAACAATTCCTCTCAATTTGTTTACGAGTTTCCGCGCGGTCTCTCTGTGTGGAGGACGTACATATGGAAATTGTGTTACAAATCACCCAGCGACTTCCCTGCAAGATTCTGTTTTCACATAATTATCGTACATAAATACCATTTCCCGTACAATATATACATGTGGAGGCATTATGAGAATTATACCCCGAAGTAACACTTTACAACTCTAGAATAGTTGGAGAGACAGCACGGACCTAAACTGCGAAGTGCGGGTATTCCCGTGCTGTCTCTGCGCTGTGTAACGGGAAGTAATTAGTCAACGGGAGACAGATAAGCTGGGTGCGCCTGCCGGCCAACCTATGAGAGAAACTCACTATATTCTTTTTCTCCTTATATTTTATAATAAAATTTTGCGACTTCTCTGTGCCTGTGCCATTCCCGGGGCCAATATCTTCACCCCGTCGGTCTGGCCCTCTCAGGAAGTGGCAGCAGTGTATGGTTTGTTGTTGTTAGTAACAACTCAAAACGTGTCAGTCTGAGATAATTGTCCGCTAAGCAGAGGAACAATTGAAGCATTTTCATTATGTTCTGTTATTGAGAATAAAGCAATCACTTTAAATATTTGTCAAGGTCTCCTAGAAACAAAGTGAAACATCATTTCGCCGTGTTTCACAGCCTTCTAGCAATAATGTTATCACCGAGCGAGGATTACGCAAGCGGGACTGATGTGAGCAAACCGCTGTATTATGGCGGCTAATTTCGGAATTAAGGATGAGGTTTGACGTTAGCTAGCTCCTCGACGTACAGTCAATATAATGTACTCCCAGGGTTTCACTCCTCGCCACAGGAATAAAGTAAGGAACTAGGTAGGCAGGGAGTTAATTATGAAGGGGTTCTGTTGTTTACTCGTCTGGAAGAACAAAGTGAAAGAAAGAGAAAAGTTAGTTGCAGAACTTTGTGTGAGGGGAAAAATAATTAATTCCTCGAGCCTGTTGTTTATGATCTGTTTATCCAGCGTTGGGGAAGATTGGAACCTTCCTTTTCTGAAGAACAAAAAACATTGTCGTAAATTAACACGTACTTTAAAAATACAGTACTTTCGTGACATCTGTGAGATATATCTGAAAACGTGACAAAATAGATTTTCTGGTGTCCATATTGAAGTTAAAAGCTCGAAAATGCCTGTGCAATTTGTTTGAGCTCCTATCGGCTGCTGTGCAGGCAAGAAAAGAGGAAGTATAACAAGCGAGAAATAAACTGCAAACAATCAATAGCTCGTAAGTAGGGCCCAAATTCTTTAGTAATTACATAATTACCCGTGCATGACGTGAGATAACAGTTATAATTAAGAAAATAATAATTAAACAAATAAGAATTAAGAAACTTAGTAATTAAGAATTATGAAAATACTAGCAGTTTCCCGCTGGCTCCGCCCTCAATGTATAAAGAATGGTCTTGTTCGTTACTATCCTCACGGATGTATTTGCAAAGTTTCAAGTTAATTAAATAAAGCACATGATCTTCCGGACAACTGAAACTGGATATGTCAGCGAATTGTGGTTCTGATATGATTATACCTGTGTTTTATTGACATATTTTTACAGATTTGCGAAGAATGTAACATTTTTTACATATCTAGGCAATTATTACAAAAAATTAAAAACGATTGCAGCTCGTTTAATTTTCATACTATAGTAAAATAATTGGCGAATTTAATCTCATATAAATTATATTTCAATTCATAAAGTTGGCTTTAAAATTCCTTTAAAACTGGGATTTTAACCCCTTTGTCTGTGAAGTTACAGTAGGTCCGAGTGTCTCAACAGCACTAAACCTGTCTCAGAATCTGAGATGACTAGGTGCCTTTCATTGGTCATAGTTTGTAACAAACTGCATGTAGTCTTGAAACGAAATTCTAGGTTATATTCAAGCTTTGCATCTGTTTGCAAAATAATTCGTGGCTATTTTTATGTTTTGAAATACGTACCGGTGACTTCCTGAGATTTGGAGCGGTTGTCCTCAGCCTACAAGGGAATTTCATAGTATCAGCGGCCAAAACATCACCATGGAAACCACGGGGAAGTCCTTTTTGACACAGTGCGCACCCGATAAAAAATTACCATACTATTTGTGTTACTTAACAGGGATTTAAAGACATTATATATTAATTTTATTTAGTAATTTAGGGGCAACAGGGAATTAGTTAAAACAGTGCATTGTGTAGTACATCCCGCGGTTTACAATGCCTAACAATATTTTCAAATATTTGAAGTATTTTGATTATACCTTTCGTTTGATTATTTAATACTGTCAACATTAGAAAACTATAGACTATATAAATTATCTAAAGCAACAGCGATGACTACTTCATAAAATATGGAGATATTTAAAACAAGTTTATTGTTTCATATCATAATCATAAGTCATAATTAAAGCCCGGATTTTTATGCAGTAACAGGTTAGATTGCAAACTAATTTGGTTAGTAGGAAGTATCGGCCACCCACTCTTCCATAATGTAGCAAGAGTATCATATATTATAGGGGTTCTGATGGGCCGTACCCCTCAAGTTTATGCAAACCCCATAGCATAATCCTTGTGAAGGTATACTATACTTGTTACTCGCTTCAGTAAGTTTGCATTCTAACCTATTAATGCATAAAAATCCGGGCTCTAGTCATAATGAAAGGAATATACAAACATTTTTGTAAATTTAGTGCAGTAATACTGTTATATATTTTGTGAATATTACGTATTTTATGAATAGTAGATATTTCTTACATATTTTATGTATATTACATTTTTTGAATAGTACATATTTTCCGCGTTACCTCATGCAAGAATATGTAGGAACGAAAAATTAATTGATAGTTAATTTAAGAATGAATGTAATTTCTTCTCCTTGTTTCGTCTAGGCCGATTAAGGGCCACGATATTCAACTATGACTTTTGGGTTGGGTGTTGACGTTCGCCTAATAATTGCGCATCCTCTGGCTGTGTTTTTCATTCCTCTCCTTTGTCTAGAGAGTACCTGTCTTCCTTTTTGGTGGCTTGTTCTGGAACGTCTCATCCTCCTGAAAGATGTCCGGTCGTTTAAGTCTCTTTCTGTTCATCCCAGTTCCTGAAGATCTTTGTTTACTTCCATCAACCATGGTGACTTATTCTTCCTCTTTTGCCTGTCAAAGAGAAGCTGGTTGCTCAACCTGTCATGATGCATCCTGCAGACGTGTCTATAAAATGCTAGCCTCTCTTCCTGACCACGTTTGGGTCACCTTTTGTTTCTTTCCATTCCTTGCTTGGTCCTAATATGTAGTTCAATATTTTTCTCTTCTGGATTTTCAGCTTGTACGTGAGTCCCTTCATGCTGAATATTAGACATTCTGAAAGCATTCTTCATTTTAGTGTTACGGGAGAGACACATTTTATTGTAGGTGTTCTTGATCAGTTGGCATGCCATTTCTAGCTTATTAACTCGAGCTGTTAATTCTATTCCTTCGCAGAGAATGGATATTCAACGATGTTCGTGGTGTGTTGTGTTTTCTCTAGTGAAATGTGTACGTTGTACTGTGTTTATAAACAAGTAAATAAGGGGTGCGCTGTAATAAAAGGAAACTCAATTTATATGATCAGACACTTCCACTGAACGAGGAAAAGAAGGCTGTGTGTTTTTATTGATAGGTCAAATTTCACAGAGGTTTCCTTCCCCTAGCCATTCGAGAATAATGTTTGTACAATCAGACAGACGTCAATTACATTTCTGTCTCGATGTCCTTTCTCGTCTCTTTATAAGATCGTTCAACCAGATTTTCATTTAATCTAGATTCCAATATCCAGTATAATGGGGGCTAAATTGTAGTCCTGTCTCTTTCTAATCTTTACAGCAAGGTGATTTCATTTAATCACCTCCCCCCTTAAAACAAAGAGACACAATCTGAATAGTCACAAAAGTACACTAGAAGGTATGTAACATGTCGGCATCTAAAACGCCATTTTTGACTCCTACGCTCCTCTCTTTCTGCATTAACGCCAAAGAGTTGTAAAACAAATTAGAATCTCACACACACGTATAACAGAATATATGCAGAGGTGGGAGGGGGGGGAGAATAAACGCCTGGGGGGGGGCACAAAGATAAAGTTTTACAGCTCCAGCCGGCCCGGAGGCTATTACGCTAAAGCGCACTCACACATCGAGCGCCGTGGGTGTCAGAGTGAGAGAGCCGGTCCGTCCCGAGTGGAGCCCCAAATGAGCCGACCGTGCCGTCCCGTTGAGAGCCATCCACTAGACTAGGAGAGTTTGTCTTCTCCACGAGGAGCGCTCGTGTCTCACTTGTTATAATTAGCACTCGTATTCTCTCTCTCACTCGGCTACTTCCGCCTGTCATCGCGCCTTCTTTTTCTAATCCTCACAGCCTTGCTGATGGTAGCTTCCGTTATTAGCCAAATAAGGCAGCCCTCTCTTCCTTGACCTTTAACTTAAGTGCCAGGCTTTAACAAACTGTATTCCATTCCTTCTTTTTTGAAAAAAACATACTAGGGGACAATATTATCGTTCTGTAATATAGACATATTCCCAGTCCGACTCGTTGGCTGAATGGTCAGCGTACTGGCCTTCGGTTCAGAGGGTCTCGGGTTCGATTCCCGGGCAGGTCAGGGATTTAATCGCTTCTGATAAATTCTTCTGGTTCGGGGACTGGGTGTTTGTGTCCGTCCCAACACTCTCTTCTTCATATTCATACAACACACTACACTACACTACCAACCACCAAAGAATCACGCAATAGTGATTACATCCCTCCATATAGTGTTAGCGTCAGGAAGGGCACCCGACCGTAAAACAGGGTCAAATCCATATATACTAAGCATTTCGCACCCGCGACCCCACAGGCGTGGGAAAAGCTGTAGAAGAAGAAGAACAAGAACAATATAGACATATTCCCGAATAAAATCCCAGGGTCACCATTTAAAGAACTTATGGTGTTTTGAATTAACTGAAGGGATCCGTGTAGGGGTGCAGAACGAGTTGCTAGGTCTTTAGTCGCCTTCGAAAGTGACGAACGTTGCACATGGATGAAACTGATATGAATATATACAGTTTCAGATCCATCGACCGGTTTGGGTAACATTCAGGTAGATGCAAACATCTGCTGACATGTGAGGGGGAGGTCCATCGTGTTGATACCACATGGTTACACTCTCACCCTGGGGCACATCCACTAGAAGCAATGGCATTTCGTCTTGAAGCAATTGTAGGTACTGGGCTCCTGTCAAATAATCCTCAAAGAAATATGGTGATCACCCAATATAACACACCAGACATTACTCCCCATCGTGTCTGAAATGCTGCCTGCCTTACCCAGTGGGGATTTTCAACACTCCAGTAGTGCATATAATGACGATTTACAGAGCCATTATTATGAAATCGTGCCTCGTCCGAAAATAAAATGTGAGATACAAACGCTGGATCATTTGCCACTTGCGTTAGTATCCACGCACAGGAATCAGCACGAGTTTCGAAATCTCGTCCGTGGAGTTCTTGATGTAGTTGCTGGTGATAGGACGGAAAAAAAACTGGAATGCAATATCCTTACAACAGACGACTGGCTGATGTTGGCCTGTTGTGCTACTGCCCGGGTATTCACGCGAGAATTCTCCCGGAAAGTGTCTAAAACCATCCCAGCAGTTTCTAATAGGACCTGTTCGGTAAAGTGACTAAGTTGTACGCAAACGTCGCTCTACGCTCCTAAACGTATTATTTGCGTTTGGTTGTTGTCTGTGTGTAAATCTTTCCTGGTACAGGCGCTGTGCTTCAGGTGCGTTCTGTCTTGCCTCGCCGTAGATGAGGAGCGTGTCAACATGCTCATCTGATGAATACATAGCGAAGAAATGACCAGGACTGCTAGGCTACACAAAGTGCCAAGCCACAACACATTCAACGTGGCACGAATGGCCTCTTATTTGATCATCAAAGTTTAAAATGCGAATAAAAATATTTATCGCTCGTGGGACTCAAACCCACCTACCAACGCAACGTTTGTCAACACGCCTGGTTAGTCCACTACCCTACGGTGACTGCTGCCAGCAGTTTATGGGAAAGCTTACTTGGTGTAGAACTTTGTCCTGCTTCACAAACTCTCACACGTTTTCTATCAGTACGCCATCGCTTTTGGCTATAATTTCATAACCAATAAAAAGCTTATAATTGGCACTACATTTTAGATAACCTTATGACAGTTTGATATATTGTGTAAATACCTGTCGCGTACATATTTTAGCAAAAGTTGTGCAGTGATGACGCAGTAAGTGTTTTAAAGACGACTGTAGCTTGGTATACGGCAGTTAACGCGTAATAGCAGAATTTGTCATGTTCATTTCTCTGATGATTTGATACTAAAAGCAGATAATGTTATACTGAATTTTGATAAAGAGGATATCTCTCGTGTGAGATGCAAATTACGCCCAGGAGCAGTGCCTCACATTTTCCATAATTTGCAGAAATACCTTCCAAGTGAAATTAAGTTCCGTGAAACTCCCAACAGGAAAAAGAACCTAGACACCATCAGGAAAAGAAGAAAGAAGATTGAAGACGGGAGTGCTGCAGCGAATGGGGAATTAAAAGGACAATCTAATGTTGATCAAAATTTGGGTCATTCTAGTGTATTTTCTGATGTCGAAAAAACAATATTATCACTATTTATCTGTATATGTACACTCCAGTAACCTGTTCTTTCCGCAACACATGTACGTTTTATCCATTGTACCCTGCCATAGTATTTTAGTTGTAATCTCTCATTTTTTTAAAAAAAACAGTGTATATACTCATCAGTTACGGAGTAATACGTTTCCTCGAGGAGTCCTCACACCTTTTCATATATTCGTCATGATATAATTTTGCGGCCTAAACTTTCAAATATTAGCAAGCAAAAAACGGTTTGTGTGACTATCGGCTATATTGACCATTGATCGGCAGTTGTTTGGTTATAATTGATGCCGACTGTACTTAGATTTTTACTGATTAATCGTTATTTAATTGGTGAAGTTTTCTCTAGCTACACCAAGTATGCTCTGCCTCCCTTTTTCCAACCCCTTGGCGAATATTTTGTGGGTAGCGTACAATAGTTTTACAAGCAACAGGAGTACGCTAGACCAAATACTGGCCGGTATGCTGATGTTGTTTGATGATGATGATGAAGCTTGTTGTTTAAAGGGGCCTAACATCTAGGTCATCGGCCCTTAATAGCACGAAATGTAATGGCAACTTAAAAGTTCAAAATCATTCACTGACCAGAATAAATATGCGATGATGCAGTATGAATGGCTGGATATGAATTTAGAACAACCAGTGGATCCGAGCCAGAAACTACCGTTAACAATATTATTACTGAGCAAGGGATTATTTCAATGGTTTTCCGTGGTTTCCCATTTTCACACCAGGCAAATGCTGGGGCTGTATCTTAATTAAGGCCGCGGCCGCTTCCTTCCCACTCCTAGGCCTTCCCTGTCCCATCGTCGCCATAAAACCTATCTGTGTCGGTGCGACGTAAAGCAACTAGCAAAAAACAAAAAAGGGATAGTTTCTAAAACACAATCCTGAATAAAGGATGCTTGTTGTCTAAAGGGGTCCAAAATCCAGCACAACGGCCCCTCATAATGGTAGGCTACTTATCGCTAGTAAAGTAGAATCATGGTATTTCTCATGTTGCAGTAGTAATCAAAAGTAGCGTAGAATCACGATGTTCCACACATTATAGTACTACTAACAAGTATTTAACGTCGCACAGGTAACGCAGACCTATGGTGCTTCTCACATAATGGCACCACTCATATGCAACGCATACCCATGGTGTTCCTCACCTATCTGTACTAATCACGGGTAATGGAAACTCACAGTGAACCACTCTCTGCTGCTACTAATCACAAACCTATTGTGTACCTAACATAGTGGTGCTACTCACAAGTAAGGGCGATCCATGGTGTTCCCCGCGTGATGATACTAGTCACAAGTAGTTCCATGATTCTAATTCAATCATCTCTTTTAGTCGCCTCTTACGACAGGCAGGGTATACCGTGGGTGTATTCTTCGCCTGCATCCCCCATTCACAGGGGGTATGCTAATGTTGATTTTTATTTTTGATTCATGGAAGCTTCTGACAATTTTTGTTTGTAAGTTAAGCGGGTCTCCTTTGTCCGGAACTAACGTTACTTTAGCACCTCGTCACGTCTCGTGCTATGAACTGGGGTTGAAGGCAATCCAATCTGTGGCGCTAGCAAGAGAGGAGGAAAGTGGTAGAACCGCTCAGAAAGTTAGAGTTAGACAGAGACGGTAAAAACAATTTAACTCCACTAACAGTGTGTGTGTGTAACTTCACACTTGAGCTCGACGATCAACTTTAATTAGTTGCCCTCCAGCCGCCAGGTAGTGTTGCAGTCACACATTTCCTTCCTTTCTTTCTTTCTTCCGGTGCACTGACGTAATATGGCCTCCCTCTGCGTAACTGTTTACCTCAGAGGAACCTGTGGTTGCTATGCTTTTAATTTATGCGGATGCATGCTAAATTACACGCAACTAAGAACATGTTGCATTATCCACAGTTTTATATTATCATTCATCCCAGAGAATAACGCTACAAAATTACAGTCATCAGCGGAAGCCTTTTTAATGTTAAAAACATTTCTCACCAGACAAAGTAGGCACCCCCATACTACAAGGTAAGGAGGGTGTATTCTGCCCGAAGGCAGGTCCGAATCTCCGCAGAGGTGTACCTAAGCCGGAGTTTACGTACTGTACGGTAGGGTGGCCAGTTCCTTTCCCCCACCAACAGCCCGTGGAAACCCATCCAAATCTTGACCACGACCAATGTTGCTTAACTTCGGAGATCTCCCGGGATCCGGTGTTTCAACATGGCTACGGCCGTTGGCCCATACTACGAAAAACGTAAAAATTAAGTAATTTCCTCAATTGCGCCTAAAGTTGAATTCCTAAGGACCAGAAGAGGTTTCAGCTTGTGAGTTTTTGGTAGCTCTATCAAAATAAAAAACAAATTCTGAAAATGACTTCCGGCCTAAATGCACTTCCGGGAAAACAGCGTAAAATCGCTTTTATTTTCTTTACTCGTTTTCTTTTTTATTCAAATCCTAGCCAAATTAACTTATTTACATAATTATTTCTGTAAAGTATTCCTTGGTTGAATACCCTCAGGCAATTTTTTTTATCTTCTGAAAAAACGTTCACACCGAATGTAGTTACAAGTGCTTAAGTGGAATTCTGCATTGACTTACATTAGCGCTCGTAGTGGTAGAAAAGGGAAAACAGATAATCTAATCGACAGGATAACAATGATTACGAAAAGGATTGTAATTTTTGGGAATAAATAAAGCATATATTATCACACTTTATTACATTTTTATTTACCTATAATTCGTTGTCCATATCCGTAGGGGCCGACGACCTTCGATGTTAGGCGCCTTAAAACAACAAGCATGCAACAAGTAACCATATCCGTAGGAAGTTTCCAACATTGAGTTGCTTTCCTGAAGGTCTAGAACTGTAGATTCTTTTTAACAATACGAAATCAACTACTCACCAAATGTTGTCAAACCATTTTCCGTTATATGAAACCGCTTTTCAAAGAATGGTTTTGGTTGGATTCAATTCAAGAAATGAATGAAGTATCTGCTTTTGACCGTGAACGGAACTGACTTGTATATTGACCAGGTATTGCTTTCTTATGTGGACCAGTAAAAACGAAAGCGTGTAAGATTTAATAGTTATTGGCTCCAAGTGGTCACTAAACAGGTCAACCTAGGAGTCACCTGTTCAGGTGGATCAGCGGATCCAGTCCGTGCCACGTAAACATACCCCACGCGATTATGGAGTTAACCATCAGTCTGTATGAAGAGTCCATGGCTTCATGGACCCCGAGCCATATCCGAAACCTACCATCAGCTCAAAAAAAACCCAAGAAGTGTGACTCATCGCACCAAGCTCCATATCGCCAATCCTCCGAAGTCGAACTTTTTAAAAATATGGTATTTATTTTATTTCTCACCACTTACAACAACCGAAAGTAACACAACAAACAAATCACAGCCATCACTCAAACTCTTGTTTCATTATAAAGTTCACTTCTCACATGTCCTTTTGATCTTTGAACAAAAAATGTTACATTATTTTTCTCTTACACTATTCGTCTAGAAAATAGTCATTTCTACGGGAATAATTTCGTTAATAGCAGTAACTAGCAACGTCACAAGCACAGGGGAGACGGTGTGCCTGGTGTCGTTAAACAAGGTAGGTCTTCTTCTCCCATATCCCACTGACCTTCTGGATCTGCATCTGGGACCACTTGTATTCAATATGGACTTGATGTTACCTACCAACAGTACCTTGGGAGCCACACACGCCGTGGATGGCCATCCATTAATACTTCACATCACAGCTTGCACGGTTGCTACGTAACATCGCGTCACACATTTTATTGAAATACATATTTGTACCGGAGGTACACCTTCTCCACCCGGTTGAACTGCGCTCCTTATAGAAGACCATTTGTGGTGTGAATCCTAAACTATGTGTCTGAAGATAATTGGACCCCTAATCTTTAGATGTCTCTACTATCGGCCTATGTGCTCCGTCCTCCAGGAGAACAGACAATTAATTTTAAGAGAATTTTCAAATTTCAATTATAACCGTAAGTGATTGTGATGGTCTCAGCCAGTGTGGCAATTCTAGCTGGACGCCGCTAATCATGATCATTGAACATCCATAGTCGGCCACTGTTCTGTTCATTGTGGGTAGCAATGCCTTCCATGAGGTACTCCCGATACACGCGTGACATCGTCCATCGAGGAATGTTAAATGTCCGTACAACTTCGACAATGGAATGTTCCATTCGTCTCGCCCCCACTATCATGATAGTTGTCTCCTTGTTACGATACCACACCTCATACAGGTCTGGGCATTTCCAACAAGTGCTCACGCTGAGCTCCCTGCACCGTAAGCGGGAGGGCAGGCAGGCAATGAGCGTGTGCTATTCACAGGCCGTGAAAGTTGGGCGAAGTCCTAGCAGCCACTCTCCATCACTGCAGCGATATTCCAGTTTGAAACTGAGTTAGAAAACAATGAAAGAAACAGGACAGAAATTCACGTCATTTTCATGTCATGAACTTTATGTATTTTCACCGGATACAATAAAGAGTTACAGCTGTAATCTCAAATATTTTTATAATGTACGTAATGAATTGCAACTTTCACTAATACATTAAGAGGTGCTTTAGAAACACAATACCGAGTTAAGGTGGATAAGCTGTGGCTTGTGATTGCTTGGGTTTAAATTATCTGATAAACTCACCAACACCGGGCGAGCTAGCCGTGCGGTTAAGGGTGCGAAGCTGTGAGCTTGCATCCGGGAAATAGTGGGTTCGAACCCCACTGTTGGCAGCCCTGAAGATGGTTTTCCGTGCTTTCCCACTTTCACATCAGGCAAATGCTGGCGTTGTACTTTAATTAAGGCTACGGCCGCTTCCTTCCAACTCCTAGGCCTTTCCTATCCCATCGTCGCCATAAGAGCTATCTATGTTGCAGCGACATAAAGCCATTAGCAAAATAAAAACAAAAAACTCACTATATTTACATTGTTACTGTACTTTAATCTTGGATAGTAAATATCCATGTCCTCACTCGTAATGAAACTCCCTCCCGCCATTTAGAGGCTAGCTGTTATCATCGGACGCCTATTAAATTTTCAATACTATTTTCAGAAATTCGGTGAACAGAGAAAGTCACATAACACAACAACACTGTGCAAAATCAAACAGTAAACTTGTTGAATTACGTAATTGTATTAGTTTTTCTTAATCAATGAAAGGAACTTTACTGTTTTTAAAAATGGAAATACTGTCACGTTCTTACAAGGAATTTTACATCGTAGCTTGTACCATGTAATTTTGCAGATTTAGCAAAAAACATAATAATGTATCAGTTTTCTTCGAATCAACAAATACAAGTAAACAAACTGACTGCTTATATGGGGCGCAGTAGAAATGAAACCGGAATATCTTGAAAAGGTCTGAGTTCCTTTCCGATTACAGCGCTTTATTTCAAATACTGCACTTCGCTGAGTAGTGGAGGAGAACTTTCCTGCAAAGTGTGTACGCTCTCCCGCTTCACTCTGACGTATGATTGCTACGTAAGCTGCCCGCAATTACGTCACACCAGCCCGGCCGCACTGGGCTAGCCTCAGCGAGCACACTGCTGAGCACCTCTTATATACACCTATGCCATGATTTTTTTGACATGTCAGTGTATTTCAGGTATACCTATCATGCAATACGCATTTACCGAAACAATCTATCACGATCGGAGTTTTGGACATAAATATGTCTTGGAACTAAGGCTCATCCGAATGTGTGTGTAACGAAAAAGTGACATGAAACAAAACGTGTGACTCGATGTTACCTACCAACAAGTACCTTGGAAGCCACACAGGGCGTGTGGGTGGGGGGTAGAATAACACCCACGGTATCCCCTGCCTGCCGTAAGAGGCGACTAAAAGGGGCCCCAAGTGCTCTGAACTTTGGAGTGTGGGTTGGCGACCACGGGGCCCTCAGCTGAGTCCTGGCATTGCTTCCACTTGTGACAGGCTCCTCACTTTCTGCTATCCTATCGGACCTCCCTTGGTCAACTCTTGTTCTTTTCCGACTCCGACGCTATTAGGTTTGCGAGGGCTAGGGAGTCTTTCATTTTCACGCCCTTAGTGGCCCTTGTCTTTCTTTGACCGATATCTTCATTTTCGAAGTGTCGGATCCCTTCCATTTTTCCATCTGATTAGTGTTATATAGAGGATGGTTGCCTAGTTGTACTTCCTCTTAAAACAATAATCACCACCACCACCACACAGGCCGTGGATCCATAAGTCATGGCCATCCATTAATACTTCACATCTCACCTTGCATGGTTGCTAGGTAACATCCCGTCACACATTTTATTGAAATACATATTTGTACCGGGGTACATCTTCTCCACCCGGTTGAACTGCGCGCCTTCTAGAAGGCCATTTGTGGTGTGAATCCTAAACTATGTATCTGAAGATAATTGTACCCTTAATCTTTAGATGTCTCTACTATCGGCCTATGTGCTCCGTCCTTCAGGAGAACAGAAAATGATTTTTAAAGGGAATTTTCAAATTTCAATTAAACCGTAAGTGATTGTAGATTTTTTATGTGCTCAGGTTGTCAGCACTACTACGCCTTCCTTCTTACTTAACTTATTAACCAATCAGGAGTTTCTGTATATTTTTCTCTAGTCAATTAAAATTGGGAGCGTGTACAGGCATTCTTCTTAGCTCAAGAGTGTTCTGGAACTTTCCTATCTGAGTTGCTATAAAAGCTGAGCGCTTTAGAGCCGTATTGTCATTTTTATTGCTCCGGTCTAAGTGTGCTGTACGGCTTAATAGGATGCAGGGCCAGTCTTGCCGTCGTCGGAAGACCCAACAGCTCAAGGTAATGGCAGACATCTTTTAACATATGATAGCTCCAGGAAGTTAACTTGAGGGGAAGGTTTTAAACTTCCTTCTTAATGTAAAATTCTCAAGTTTAATATCACTTTTTAAATGTAAATTTTTGAGCAAGTCTAAGGAGTCTGTTCAAATTGCCGCTGAAAAATGTGTAAATTTAGGAAATAAAGATGTTATCTAGCAACAGTACCTTCAGAGCTGCACAGGCTGTGAATCTGTAAGACAAGGAAGTCCGTTACTGCCTGCACGGTTGCGAGGTAACATCGCATCACACATTTTAGTGAAATACTTATTTATGATAATTCGATTTTCACGACGTTTTTTCCTGATTGCCATCCCGATTCAGGACTGTACGGCCGTCAAACGGAAACATTTTGTTCCCACCTTATGACAAAATCAAGGGTGAAGGAATAAGGGATAATGACAAAGAATAATAACAACCACCATCTGCTAAGAGGTGAAAAACTTGTATGGTGCTTAGTTCTTGGAAAATAATTATACATAATAATCTACATTCTTCTTAGCTCAAGAGAGTTCTGGAACTTTCTCATCTGAGTTGCTATAAAAACTGGGCGCTTTAGGGCCGTATTATCATTTTCATCGCTCCGGTCTAAGTGTGTTGTACGGCGTAATAGGATGCAGGGCTTGCTACGTAAGCTGCCCACAATTACGTCACACCAGCCCGGCTGCACTGGGCTAGCGTCAGCGAGCACCCTGCTGAGCACCTCTTAAATACACCTATGCCATGATTTTTGACATGTCGGTGAAATACATATTTATGATTTATATCTGGCATTGTTAAGCAACCCGTCGGAAGGACATTTGATTGCTTAAAAAATCTTGCAAAATGAAAAATGCAAGACCTTAACGGGACACATGACTCAATACTTGGAAGGAAGATGATGATGATGATGATGATGATGATGATATTGTAAAATACAATAATTCTTATGAAAATAAATACAGAAAGCTTTAAATCACCAACTAAATCTAAAAGTGTGCTATGAAGATGATTTTCTTAATTCATTTCATGGGTGCCCATTGCCGGGTTAAGAGTTCGCCGACATCGAGATGACATACTCTACAATATCGTCCTGAAAAGACAATCAAGAGCACCATTTATCAGTGCATATTTCGAGGAATGCCTATCAAAAATCATTATTAAACATGAAAATTGTGCGATTCTGTTATTTTTCACTTTTTCCATGTATAACCAGGCCATTTAAAAATGCCTGTACAGCAATGTAAAATAATAATATTTGTTTTATGTCCCACTAACTACTTTTACGGTTTTCATAGACGCCGAGGTGCCAGAATTTAGTCCCTCAGGAGGTCTTTCACGTGCCATTAAACGTACAGCAATGCTGTTCATTTATGAGTGTGAAAAAAAAACTAAATTCTGGGATGTGTCAGTGCTTCAAAAACCTGACTCTCAAAATGTACACCATCAACATTCTAATAAATATTTTACAAGTTACGCTGAGTCGGGCCTGTCTTTTAATCCAGTACACACCGAGAGAGGTGGCTGTCCGGCGAGGGGCGCAAAAGTGCGAGCTTGTATTCGGGAGATACTGGGTTCGAACACCACTTTCGGTAGCTCTGAAGATGGTTCTCCGTGGTTCCCCATTTTCACAACAGACAAGTGCTGGGGGTTGTACTTTAATTAAGGCCAAAGCTCCTTCCTTCCCACTCCCATCCCTTTCCTATCCCATCGTCACCATAAGACCTATCTGTGCCAGTGCGTCCTAAAGCAACTTGTAAGAAAGTTACGCTCAGAACAAACTGTGGAAATTCAACACGAAGATTTGTGTTGGTTTTCACTTTTAAATAATTTACCTTGAGGAATATTCTGTTAGAAATGTTTACCTTACACCGTCGAAATCCTCTCTGTTTTACTTTCATCAAACGACTCAAAGCACACTTCATTCTCCCGCTGTTAAATGTTGCCTTCGCAGCCGAATGTAAACATGGTAATGTATGTGTTTATTACATTTCCTCTTTGATGATGTGACAGCTTCAGAAAACACTCCTGGTTATTATGCTTTTGCGTGGCTTAATATGTGATTCATTTAGTTAATGGATGGGAAAGGAAAATGTTATATGAACTGTAGCCGTGAACGTACCTCATCCTTCACCAAAGCAGAGTTCTTTCAAGTAAACCCAAGTAAATGTCACACATTGATTTTAGTGAGACATCGGTAGAAATAATATTTATTATGATTATAGCCCGCAATTTTACGCAATAACAAGTAAGAAAGCAAACTTACTCAAACGAGTAACAAGTATACACTACCTTCACAACGGTTATGCTATGAGTTCTGCATAAACCTTAGGGGTACGGCCTATCGGAACCCTTACAATTCATGTTACTCTCGCTACAGTATGGAAGAGCGGGCTGAATGGCATTTACACTTACCAAATCAATGTCCCTTCTAACCTATTACTGTCTAAAACTTCGAGGTCTTATAATAATTCAGGATGGGTCTAAGTCCTGCAAGAGTTGCCGTGTGTCTGTAAAGAAGAGTGGTCGTCGTCACACATGATATTGCACAGGCAAATAAGACATAAGATACAAACATTTATATATATGCAGATGACATGGTTTTAGTGTCCAAATCAATAACTGTTCTCCAGTCGGCATGTGATCGGCTCATAGAATGGGCTCAAATTAATTACCTTCACGTGAACAGAAGTAAAATCATGATGATGACATTTAGAAAAGGGGACAGATACGCAACCGGTGATGTGATATATTGGGATGGACAACCACCAACCAGTGTGAATAAATTTAAATATCTAGAAATTTCACTGCAAATACAAGGAACGAAATTCACAGCGCACATCAAAGAAAGATTAAAAGCAGCAGTGATAGTTATAAATGACATTCAAATATTTACATAAAATATATTATATTCAAACAGAGTCCAAGCTATTCAGAGACTACACTGAACCTGTAATAAGCTACGGCATCTATCGTATATGGCAGCACCTACCAGTAAGCAACTTAAAGGATGCGGCAAAGGCAAATGCAACATTTCTAAAAAAGAGGTCTATGTGTATCAAAATTTACCTCTTAGAGACTTGTATATGAGCTAACTAGGGAAGTGATGACGCTGGAGGATATACGGGCAAAATTCTCTCTCATATCAATTTCAGCATATCAATGTTAATTTCCCGAACATCAGAGAAAGAAATCGGGATTCTGGCTGGACTTCTACAGTACGGAAGCGATGACTAACGATTAGTGAAAAGAAGCTAACTACGAATTAAGGCACATAAAAGAGAAACTAGCTATGCATGTATGTCATTTCAAACTATGCTCCACGACAAATGAGGGATGCAAGAGTGCGTTGTGTGGGAAGCAATGAGATCATCATCACGTACTGAGATGTGCAGGAAGGACAACTATTCTAACTACGTTCCGCACTGAATGCTTATGATAATCAGCTGCAATAAATAAATTACTAAAACCGATAAACTTCAATGAATGCATAATCAGATTGTAAAAGACAAAAACAATCGATCTTCCCCAATTACAAGAAGTGTCGAAAATGCTCTTCCTCAACCTGTAGAAAAAGCGTTGTGTGTGATAATATTCCGGTTAACTCTCCTCAGTTCTGCCTCATGAATCTTAAAAGTGTCTCTGCGAACTGCATTTACAAATCTGCAACACACAGAAGCGCATTTTTAAACACTTAATTCAGAAGCCATACGGCGCAATAAACTGTTCAATTACTGCTGTATAGGAAGCAATAACGCTGTACGCTGTAAGGAAACTTATCGCTAAATGTTTAGGCATGAACAGGTTAGAATGAAAACGTACTTGAACAAGGCGCAAGTTAAAACTAGCCGCTCTACAATTATGTTGCTGAGTTGAATAAATTTCACGGGTTCTGATAGTTCAAATCGCTAATACTTATGCAAATCTCACTGTAGAAACGTTGTGCGGGTAGAAAACACTTGCGCCTTGGTTAAATACGATTGCATTTTTACTTATTCGAGGCTAAAAATCCATTCCCTACTTATCGCAGACCAGCTGAGGTAGGGTGAGGGATGATCTGGAAGCGGAAACTACGAGAATATTCCATTGGCCTATAAAAAGAGCCAGTCTGGGGATCGCGAGTCAATCATGAGATAGTCAGCAAGTCAGTTCAGATTTATTTAGGAGTGCGTTAGTGAGGAATGGTTCAATTAGGCGGTCTTGATATGGGTCAGCGGTTATTGTATCATCCACTCGTCCCACATACGGCGCAGGGAATAAGTGGAACTCGACTGAATCTCACACTGTAATAAATAACAATATACCTGTTCGCAGTGTAGGATAGGGGCTTCCTGGCCGAGGCGGTAAAGGCGTGCTCGGTTCACCCGGAAGGACGTGGGTTCGAGTCCCCGTCAGGAAGTCGTAAAATTTAAGAAACGAGATTTCCACTTATGGAGGTGCACATAGCCCCGAGGTTCACTCAGCCTACACCAAAAATGAGTACCAGGTTAATTCTTGGGGGCAAAGGCAGCCGGCCGTAGAGCTAACCGCACCACTCCATCAAGTGCCGAGGTTACGGATAGTGGAAGCCTTTACGTTCCACCACTCCAAGGGCCTTCATGTCCTGCACGGAGATGGCTTTGCTTTGCAGTGTAGAATATGGAACAGTTTTTATGGACATAACAGGTTCCCCGAACGAGCAATTCAAAATATGATACTGTGAAAATGAAGGTCGGGGGTGTGTGGACAAGTGGGAGGCTGAGCGACGACGATGTGGGTTGGGCCACTGGCTAGTAGAACAATTACCTGATCGCAGTGATCTGGAAGCGGAAATTACGAGAACCTTTCACTGGCCTAATGAAGAGATCGAAACTGGGGATCGCGAGTCAATTACGAGATAGTCAGCGAGTCAGTTCCGAGTCATGTAGGAGTGAGCCAATCAGAAAAGCTTGATTATATACAGCGTGTGAATCAAGTTCTGGGTTTAGTTGTGTTGTTGAGTAAACTGTTCTGGGTACGACACCGTGCTATGAGGATACCAGCTGGAGAGGAGATGTTCGACGCACCGAACTGCTGTCTGGTCTGCCAAGTTTGTAAGTACAAGTAGCGGGAAGTGGAAAACACCAACCGAAGTGCAGTTGTAAGTAACTGTAACTACAGGCTGCACAAAACACAACTGGCCCGGAAGATATTTACTATAGGACTGACACAATACTCATCCTTATTAATGAACATCACAGCAGATACTGGAAATGGCCTCATCTGAAGAAATGAAAAACTGAGCATCTAAAAGTCCTGACTCCACTTTACGCAGAAAGTACAGGCAGAACTTAACACGCGAAGGTTCGACTGGACGCTTAAATGCATGAACAACAAGGGCAGTGTCGTGTAGAGTCATACTTTCGGTCGGGTGATACAACAGGGGAAGAGAACCAATACCTCGCCCAGGCGGCCTCATCTGCTATGCTGATCAGGGGCCTTGTAGGTTATTGAGAAAAGGAGAGCTTCAACGACCCTGACAACCCGCGACAGTATATATTTTCTATTCTTAACTAACATGACACGTTTACCTCATAATATCACAGAATGAGTAATACAGTTCATTCATCCCATTCACGGCTCGTACGAATACAATTCATAGGCTGATGGCAGTATGCGTGGCATGCTGTCTGAAGCTCCTCCCTAGTACGTCTACTGAGCTGCCAGGTTTACATCATCATAATGCTTCATGTATGATTCTCCGTCCACTGTATACTAAAGCTGTTCCGTAGGACAGTAACATTTCGGTTGCTGCTGTGTTGCGGGTAGAATTCCTTTCATTTCAACTGCACTGCGGGACAGTATAGCATTCCTGGGTAATGCTGAACTGCGAGACAGTATAATGGAAGAATCACACTGCTTCCGTTCCGTTCAGTTGTCCTTGGATACTATGCTGACGTGTAACCAAGTATCCAGCCGCCGACTACTTTAGATGCACACGGTTCATCATTTCTCTCCCACCATCCACTTTGTCGAACATACGCTCACAGGAAGGCAGACCAACCTGCGAGCCTCCGGTGAAGTATTTCATTTGAGTTCGATGAGTGCGATCAACAACCAACAGGTGATTGAAGTCGCACAAAGACACCCTTCATATCATGGACAAGATTTGAAGTGAATCGATAAGAAGTGAAAGTGAGGCAGTAGCAGGTCAAGTGCATCTGTGGCCGATATGCTGGACAATTTTCTAAATATCAAAAATGTAAAAGTGGATAGAAATCCCGTGTATACCCCCCGCAAAAGAAACATTTCTTTGAAGCCGTGAAAGATACGGTTAGATCGTTTAGTCCTCTGCTGCAAATTGAATTTAAAACTAAAATTGATGCTCCTGTGACGGAATATAAACAAATCTCGCGATACTGACATTACAGGATAACAAAGAAATTTGTTACCTGCAATGGAACATGAATTCAAAAATTTGACCGCTCCCACGGATGGTACACTGATTTATAGTATTATGCCATTCTACTTACTTTTACATGTAATCTTGTTAAATGAAATGTAAAAGGAAATCATTAGCTACTTCACTGTTACTGCTAGTCGCTCACCAGGTGATACTGTTTTTCTAAAATTTGATGTATTTTTCTTGGAGGAGTAGCAGGCTTAGCAACTCAAAAATTGAGTTTGACATTCTGAGATATTTAACTGCACTGCGGGACATTTTTATCCTCACCACGTAGAAAGTCTGGAAAAAGAGATAATATTCACCACACTGTTCCCTTTTTAAATTTATTTCATGTACATAAAATCTTCGTTTTATCCCTTCTTATTCTTATTCTTCTGCTTTGCAGGCTATCGCAATAGCTATAATTTATCCGTCTTTGGACGAAGGGCTCGACATTGCTATATTCACACGCTATTCCAAACTGGGTTCACTGACTGATTGCTTCCGAAAGAGACGGAAGATATATGCAGCACACTAGCTGATGCAAACGGATACGAGGGAAACCGAACTAAACTGAACCGAGTGAGACGGATGCAATATGCTCTCTGCTAAACGTTTCTGGCTACTGTTGTAATGCGGGCCAGTATACCCGTTCTCGTTTCTGGTGCACTGCGGGACAGTATACAATTCTTATTACCTGTGAGACAGTGAGCTATTTTTCGTGGTTGCTGTACTGCGGGAGGGTATAACATTTCTACTTACTGCCTTCACGTTAGACGTTACCACTGTTGCATTGGAGAGTATAACAACTTCTATTTACACTACTGTAGCGCGGGACAGTATACCATTCCTCATTACAGCGGAATTGCGGGGCTGTATACCGTTTCTCGTTACCCCTGCACTTTACACCACCCCGCTATTTCTAAATCTCTGTTGCCAGATCATAGAATTCCCTTCTTGTCAACATTAGAGACGTGACATCCTATAGGTATATCAAGGCAGGTTACTGAAAGAACTTGCTTGGTTTTTCAAACAGACTTGATGAAAGTGTGATTGAACGGTCAATTATTGTTGTACTTAGATTATAATTACGCATCATGTTTAGTTTTATATTTATTTTAATGGTCAAATATTGTTGTACTGTGATCATATTTATGTATCAAGATCAATTTCCCACCGACTGTAAGTGCTCATATATTATTGTGATTTCCAACAGAAGAGTAGTGTTACGAAAAAGTTGCAAAGTTTGAGCTGGGAAGACTTGGGAGAAAGGAGACGAGATGCCCAACTATTTGATATGCTCGGAGCTGTCATTCGGGAAATGAACGGTGTTCCTAAAGTAGAAGAGATCACAGTATGAAGATAAAGTTGGAATTTTCAAGAGGACGAATTGGGGCAAATTTTCGTTCATAGGAGGAGGAATTACGGATTGGAACAATTTACCAAGGAAAATGTTCAATAAATTTCCAAATTCCTTGCAATTATTTACGAATAATCTCGGTAAACAGCAAAGAGGAAATCTGCCATCTGGGCGACTGCCCCATATGCAGATCAATGTTGATTGATTGATTGATTGATTGATTGATTGATTGATTGATTGATTGATTGATTGATTGATTGATTGATTGATTGATTGATTGATTGATTGATTGATTGATTGATTGATTGATTGATTGATTGATTGATTGATTGATTGATTGATTGATTGATTGATTGATTGATTGATTGATTGATTGATTGATTGATTGATTGATTGATTGATTGATTGATTGATTGATTGATTGATTGATTGATTGATTGATTGATTGATTGATTGATTGATTGATTGATTGATTGATTGATTGATTGATTGATTGATTGATTGATTGATTGATTGATTGATTGATTGATTGATTGATTGATTGATTGATTGATTGATTGATTGATTGATTGATTGATTGATTGATTGATTGATTGATTGATTGATTGATTGATTGATTGATTGATTGATTGATTGATTGATTGATTGATTGATTGATTGATTGATTGATTGATTGATTGATTGATTGATTGATTGATTGATTGATTGATTGATTGATTGATTGATTGATTGATTGATTGATTAGGGTTAGTTTTAGAGTTATGTTAAATGGTCAAATATAGTTGTACACTGATCATAGTTATGTATCTGTGTTACTGTCAGAATCATTGCTTTATCAGACTACTACCATTTCTCATTATTGTTGAATTGTTTATTGTTGTCATTTCTTTCTTCCTTCCTTCCTTCCTTCCTTCCTTCCTTCCTTCCTTCCTTCCTTCCTTCGTAATCTGTTTACGTCCCGGGTTGGTTTTTACCTCGGACTCAGCGAGGGACCCCACCTCTACCGCCTCAAGGGCAGATTCGTGGAGAGTCACACTTTCGGTCGGGTGATACAACTGGGGAAGAGAAGCACTACGTCGCTTAGGCGGCCTCATCTGCTACGCTGAACTGGGGCCTTGTGGGTTATTGAGAAATTTGGAAGGGATAGGCAAGGAAGAGGGAAGCAAGTGGCCGTGGCCTTAAGTTAGGTACCATCCCGGCATTTGCCTGGAGGAGGAATGAGAAACCACGCAAAATCACTTCGAGGATGTCTAAAGTTGGAATCGAACCTCCCTTCACTTAGTTGACCTCCCGAGTAGATCCCGTTCCAGCCCTCGTACCATTTTTCAAAATTCGTGGCAGAGCCGAGTATCGAACCCGGTCCTCCGTGGTGGCAGCTAATCACACTAACCACTACACTACAGAGGTGGACGTAGGTTTTTAGCATTTTAAACAAAGTATGAAACAGTGGTTATGTGGAAGAAAAAGCAGAGAGGCCTAATTTTGCCACCAATAAAAATTATATCAATTTACATGTCTGTCTGTCTGTCTGTCTGTCGGGATCATATACTAATTCTCTTTACAGCGCTACCCTGTCCGTTCACCTACAACTGCTGTGTTGCGGGATAATCTCCCTACAGTATAGGCTTAAGCAGCATCTGCTCATGCCGGGAGAAGATCAACTCACCAGAGCGTAGCTATGGTGTTGTATATTATCATTAGTGTGGTATTAGGAAGACACACTCCTACTATTACACAGCGAAAATGTGAAAAATAAGACTAGTTCAAGAAATCAAGCCTAAATCCTCCTTTCCTGTATAAGAATCAGCCGATTTTCTAGGTAGTATCTCATACGTGAGCGAGTTGAAATACTATTATTCTTTATGATTATTTGTTGCAATGTATTAAGAAGAGCAATATTTCTTATGATATCACAGAAGTAGGAAAACTGTATGCCAGAGACCCCTCACGGCCTTTGCCACGATTTCACATAAACCACACCGACTCCTCACCTGCAAGAACGACGCACACTTTGATTTTCGCACAATACTCTTAAAATCTCTCAACCAGCCTACCTCCGTGATCGAATCAAACTCCTCTCCACAGACCAGAACAAAAATACCCAATCCTGCAGCACTATTTGTGTACAGAGAACAACAATCTATACGAAATCATTCACCGTTCACTGTTACCGCAGCCCGACAATGGAGTCTCTTATCAGTGAACGTGAGAAGCACGTCCAGCAGCTCAGCTTTTAAACGTGCCCGTGTCGAAATACTAGGTATGAAAATGAAAATCCACAGCCTGTTTCCAGTCATTGGACTGGATCAGGAATAGAATCAATGAAGCCCCATCTACCAGCGAGGATAGGCACTGTGCCGGCTGCCGAAGCCTGTCGCACTCTTCTGGGGCAATGATTAATGACTGACAGATGAAATTAAATGATATCGAAGAGTGTTGCTGGAATGAAATATGACAGGGGAAATCGGAGTACCCAGAGAAAAACCTATTCCGCCTCCGCTTTGTCCAGCACAAATCTCACATGGAGTAACCGGGATTTGAACCACGGAACGCAGGGGTGAGAGGCCGGCGAGCTGCCGCCTGATCCACGGAGGCTTTGTCGAAATACTAGGTAAACATGCATAAATCAACAAGTTTTGAACTGAAAACACCTCCTCCTACCACCTCTTCACCATTATTTCCCTCTTCCTTTCACATATCTTCTTTTTTCTTCTTTCTCTTCACCTCTCAATTGAAGGCATCTTATCTTCTTAACATTTATATATTTTTGAAACTTTCTTTTAAGCAGTATATATAGTACTTATTATTAATATTTTAATATATTCTGATGATGATGATGATGATGATGATGATGATGATGATGATGCTTGTTGTTTAAAGGGGCCTAACATCGAGGTCATCGGCCCCTAATGGTACGAAATGAAATTACAACAAAAAATCATAAACTGACCAAAAGAAAAAAATCGTTATGAAGAAGGAATGGATGGACATGTAGCAAAAAAACGAACAAACAAAAGAATTAGTGGATTCAACTAAAAAAAGGATCATATATAATTTATTACTGACGAAGGGAGCATTCATAAAGCAGAATCCTGAACCGAGGATGCTTGATGTTGAAAGGGGTGCAAAATCCACGTCTAAGGCCCCACAGAATGGTACATGTCGCGAGTAAAGTAGAACCATGGTATTTCTCATGTTGGCGTACTAATAAAAATTAGCGAAGACTCACAGTGTTCGACACAAGATGGTACTAATCACAAGTATTGTACTTCGTACAGGTAACGCAGACCCATGGTGTTTCTCATAAAATAGCGCCACTCGTAGCCAATGCAAACCAATGAGTTTCCTCACCTAGGTGTACTAGGTACGGGAGCCGGTCCCACGGGCCCCGTGATGTTCCTCACATAGTGGGTACTAATCACAGGCAACGCAGACCCACGGTGACGCTCATATAGCGGTACAACTCACAGGCTACGCCCAGACCCGCGGTGGTGCTCACATGGGTACGACGCACGGTTACTGGAAACCCACAGGGGAACCACTCTCTCCTTCTACTAATCACAAACCTATTGTGTACCAAATATAGTGGTACTACTCGTAAGTAAAGGTGACCCATGGTGTTCCCCGCGTCATGGTACTAATCAATAGTAGTTTCATGGTTCTAATACCAGCATCCCTTAGTCGCCCCTTGCAGTCGCTTCTTACGACAGGCAGAGGATACCGCGGGTGTATTCTACATGTGCGTCCCCCACCCGCAGGGGATAGTGTGTTTCGTCCGCGAGAGGTACTTTATTTCCCTCAAGTCCGCCGGCAAGCCGGTTAGGACCCCCCTATCCGCCACCTGGGACGCGCCACGTGGGAGTATCACCTCTCCCCTTGCTACGCCAGCGTAGCAGGTTCGTGGTTAATGTATTCTACGTACAATGTGTATTACATTAAAGATGACATGAATTGTTTTTTATGTATGATACGATTCTTCCTTAATATACCTACGGTTGATTATTTTATTAATTCTATTACTGTTACTATTGTTAATATTGTTTTCATATTAACGTCATCAGCAGTTATTATTAACAGTGTTCTAGTTTAAGACGGGTTAAGTATAAGAAAAGGAGTACATTCCTAACTTTGCTAGAATAAATAAAGCGTACTATTATTATTATTATTTCTTTCGTTTTGGACGACTATGAACCACGTTAATTTGAATTCAGCTTCATCTGTTTCTGGACTTTAATCCTCGTTCAGTTCTCCTTCATCCTTTCACTCTGCAATCTCCCCCTTTCTTCTGTCCATAGCGCTTGTGTACGGGATCTACCTTTTCCTTGAAACTTCTTCGCGGCCTTGATCATCGACTTGCAAACATCCCTGTTGCTGGTTTCCGTTTCTCGTATTCCCATTTCTTCCAGGTCCCTCTTCACCTCCTAGTACTAGCACACACTAGTTTTAGTGATCTCAAAAATTCTTATCATCTGACTGGTCAGTCTTCTCAGGTTCATTCTGTAGTAGATATGTCCGAAGAACATGGCTCTTCTCTTCGGGATGATATCTGAGATCCTTTCCATATTGAGATATAATTCTTGGTTTCGTCCCTTTTTGTATGATCGATCCTCTGTTCTTTAGGGTTCCGGTATCTTATTATTATTATTCTCATTATTTAATTATTTAGGATCGTTTCAACCTCCTATGGCTTACGATTACACAACTTCCTTGACTGTTGATGTTCTTTCCTTTTACGCCAATACTCCATCATTCTCTGGCTCGCTTTTGCTCGTTTCTTATCTGAGAACACCCTTCTTGTTCTCCTGCTTTTCTCTACGAACAGATCCGCCACCTCTGCAATTTTCCCTTAGAACACTGTATTTGTAATATCTCCCTCCTCAGTGCCCCATTTTTAAGATCCTGATGAAATTCTTCCAGCTTGGGTCTTTCTTCTTTCCTGGAAGATAAGGGTCGTATTTGCTAGGTGTTGTGGTCCCATTCTTCTCAGGTGTCCATAAAAAGTCAATCGCACTTTCCATACTTGGTCTGATCCCAAACGGAAGGTAGGTAAACTCATTTCATGTTGTTTACTTGGGTCCCAGAATTTTCTTCAGAAATTTACGAAAATAATAATTATTATTATTATAAACGAATTATCGAGGATTAGAATTTCAACACAATAAAAAATCAATTTCATGAAATTTGAACAAGAGTTACAAGAAAGTACAACGGAACAGCATTGCTAGCGTTATCGACAGCCAGAACTTCGGGCGGCAGAACACACTGTTATGACGTCATAGTTTATTGAGTTGAGGTTAGAGGATTCAACGCGCTCACAACACGCCACCTCGTAATTTGCAGGAGTTCTAACTGGGCAGCGGACGCCTGGTAAGCCAAGGCACATAAGACTTGTAGCACTATGGGGTTTAGCTTTAAATTTCTGTCTAATTTATCATTACATGAGACAGAAAACATCAGTATCTCCCTGTACTATCATTTATGAAAACAATCCCCACCCCCACAATAGCGAAGCACTCTTCCTAATTAAATTACAATTTCAATGTTAAAAAGGAAACATATAACGCACGCCTAATTATACCCATTATTCTTGCATTTCAATTAACTTTCACATCAATTAATATGAGACTCTACTTCCTCTTAATTAACATTCAGCTAAATGCGGTGATTAATCAGCCAGATGGAAACTTAATTGCGCGGAAGAAAAATATATTAATTAGCAACGCAGCTTTTTAAAAATAAAGTTTTGCTTTTTTTATTTAATTCTTTTCTTGTTTGATGAAAGTTACGTGTAACGTTTCTTAGGAACGATCCTATATTATATTACCATTCCTCATCGTTGAATGGGTGAGATTAAAAGGGAAAAAGTCCCATGTAGAATTACTTTCAAAAACAAAATATTGCTTATTTTTAAACTAACGGCAAAGTTAATATAATGAAATTTAGTCGCTAACCTGCTAGAGTTCTTTTAAAATATTTCCCTTTTACTCTGTATTAAAGAAAGCAATGGAAACTTTCCGCTCTTCAGTCAAAACATATCATAAGTCAATAGTGAATGATGATTACAATTTTAGACCCAGGAATTTTAGCCAGTAATGGGATAGAACTAAAAGTAATGCCGTGCAACCTGTTCTTCCATAATGTAGCAAGAGTAACATAAATTCTAGGAGTTCTATAGGCCATACCCCTAATGTCTATGCAAATCTCTTATTAATTTCCCGCCCGATACTTCACTGAACGTAAATTTCACACCATGCTCTGCTGGTCGATGGGCATCCACAAAATCTATCCCATCCGAAATGACATAATTTGTCAGCAAATAAGACTTAGATCCTTTACCAACTGGCACCAAAATACAGTAAGAGAACTCTACCTATTCCATTCAATGGCCAATCTCTGCAGTACATAAATAATTTCCCTTAACTTGGAAGCCACCTCTCAATGTGTGCAAACAATGATGCAGAAATCCAACATGGTTTATGATTTACTAGTGCGGCTTTCGTCTCTTAAAAAGAGTGTTTGACAATCATGATATCAGTGTGAGAACCAAA
This sequence comes from Anabrus simplex, assembly GCF_040414725.1. Lineage (NCBI taxonomy): Eukaryota > Metazoa > Arthropoda > Insecta > Orthoptera > Tettigoniidae > Anabrus > Anabrus simplex. The sequence goes on along the minus strand of NC_090278.1, from coordinate 68,346,626 downwards.
CTCTACGTTTACAACGCTGTTGTTGCGAGACCTGGACAACTTACAGGAGAAACCTACTATGCCTCGAAAAATACAACCAACGATGCTTGCGGAGAATACTGAAAGTTAAATGGCAATATCGTCGTACGAACATTAGTGTCCTCGAGGCAGCCAACACTACAAACATGGAGGCAAAGATAATCAGGCATCAGCTACGCTGGGCTGGCCATATCGTCCACATGCCATATACACGCCTCCCAAAGAAAATTATGTACTCCCAAGTAAAAAAAGGCCTGGGTAGTCGTGGAGGACAGCTCAAACGATATAAGGATGTTCTAAAGTGTAATCTCAAGAGGTGTAATATTGATATGGTCAGCTGGGAAACTACAGACGAGGATAGGCCCAAATGGCGTAGTACTGTATACAACGAAGTTGAACATTTCGAACAAGTTAGGAGAAGATTAGAAGCTGAGAGGAGGAACCACAGGAAAGAACGAGCGAATGCGACAGATGGTGTTCTTGCACACCCATCTGCTGCAACAACAAGTGTGTGCTGTTACTGCAGTAAAATCCAGAATCGGACTGTTCAGCCATCTGAGACGACACAATTAATACGTCGAAATGACATTGTGTTTACAACCTGTGACAATAAAGTTCGGTGAATGAAGTCAGAACGGTCGATCCGGCAACACTGGCAACACTCAACGCTGCACCTGCGTAGCAGCGGTTTTTTACCACCTGCTCCTAACGTTGTTCAGTTGAGCATCATGTGTGTGCCGTGTAAGAACTGTTTGACACAGTGCGTGTTTAGTGCGTAGGTTCTGAACTGCGAACAGGAACATGAACGGCCAAAAGATCAATGTACACTTTTGTTTAAGCTTGGCAAGACACCAAAAGGAACGCATGCGATGCTGGTATGTGTTTATGAAGATCAAGCACTTTCCTTGAAGCGTATGTACGAATACTTCCCCTGTTTTCGAGGAGGCCAGGAAAGTGTTTCTGACAACCCCCGTAACGGAAGACTTGCGATCGCCGTCAGTGACGAAAACACTGAGAAGGTGAGGACATTAATCACGAACGATCAGCGATTAACTGTGCGGATGATAACGGATGAACTTCACATTAACAATATTCCTGACATCCAACGAAACGTGACGAGGCTTTAGAACACAATCCCAAAAGAAGCCTTCTTGCAAAGTTTCCAGGACATGTATCGCCGATCTGAGCAGTGCATAGTTATGGAAGGGAACTATTTCGAAGGACAGTAAGGTCACTGTCGTGCATTGTTTATCTATGTTGATAGTACAGGACTATTCACCGAACTTTGTCACAGGTTGTATTTACCATATATTCGTTGACGAATAAATGCCTGTGATGTTGATGCAAACCTCATGGCATAACCGTTGTACAGGGTAGTGTATACTTGTTGCTCGCTTTAGTAAGTTGGCATTCGAAACTATTTCTGGCCGGGCTGAGTGGCTCAGACGGTTAAGGCGTTGGCCTTCTAACCCCAACTTGGCAGGTTCGATCCTGGCTCAGTCCGGTGGTATTTGAAGGTGCTCAAATACGACAGCCCCGTGTCGGCAGATTTACTGGCACGTAAAAGAACTCCTGCGGGACTAAATTCTGGCACCTCGGCGTCTCCGAAGACCTTAAAAAGTAGTTAGTGGGACGTAAAGCAAATAACATTATTATTATTAAACTATTTCTGTCCAAGAACCTGGGCTCTAATTACTATATTCATTTAGACTTGCACGGCTTACAATGAAAAATGAACTACTTTTTGATGTCTTCTGGTTAAATTACAAGATTACATTCAGTTTTCATTTTAAAGCAACTTGTCTGCATATCAAAAGTCAGTCATATAAGAAAAGATTGACACGTTAATCCACGCACCACTTCCCATTAGAGGTTGGCCACAATAAGATCTGTTGGTAGCAGTCTTTGTAGGCGTAAAGAACATAATGAATGGTTTTAACAACATCCTGGGCCTTAATATTCTTTATGGGAACCTTCACTCCGTACCTTCTGACAGTATGAAATGTAGCTTCAACATCTTTCTACAGCATAAAAATATCGCTGGTTAAACCGTCAGTAAACACGTGACTGTTTACATAATCATTTTGTTCATGAAAAGTACACGTTTTGTATTGGTTAGTTTGGAAACTATGTTTGTTCCACAGATCTTTCGTTGATTTCTTCAAATTATGCAGATCATCATGCGTCGAAGATATACCGAACCCTATATAAATGGTGCTGAATGCCGACCGTCCAACAAAAGGACTGAAAGTAAATTTCACACCATGCTCCGCTGGTTGATGGGCATCTCCTTAATCCATCATATCCGGAATGATGCAAATCCTCAGCAAACAGTCATAGCGCCAACTAAAGAGAAGATGCGGTAAGGCGCTTCCGGCGATGACATGCCCATGTTCTGCGTACAGCACCTGGCACGTCGCTTTCCACTTTGACGTCAACAGTGTCCAGCCACCAAATTGTTTCGCGTAACGCCCACTGGTGAAACAGATTCCTGGCCTTCTAACCAGGTTAAGTGATGCTGGCACCAGAATCACTTTCGCGTGACTTCCAAGCCACTTTGGGACTGTGGAAAATGAACTTGTGGATGAAGCTGCAAAGGAAGCTGTACGTTTACCTCCAAGACCCATGAATTTACTTTACCTGCTAAAGATATTTGTTCTCCTCTACGCCAAACAATCTTGGCGGCCTGGGAATCGGAGTGGCTATCTACCCATACTCCCAACAAGCTGAGAGCAAAGAAGATAACTACCGTACGGCGGTTCTCTTTCTGGCCTTCAAGGAGGGTCGCCATAGTATTGTTCAGGCTGAGGATAGATCATGGACGATCTACGCACTCTTATCTCGTAAAGAGGGAAGACCCCCTAGTGCAGGGTCAGCCAACTGGCTGGCGTGTGGTGCAAGAGGGTCCGTGTGACGTCGGAGAACACATGTGACGTATGAGCGCAGAAGGTGGGGAGACGCTGTCGTAGAGTGAAATGAAGAGACAGTCTCGCTTTGTAGTAAACACGTGCAGTGCCATACGTAGTGGTGGTGGTGGTGGTGGTGGTGGTGGTGGTAGTGGTACAGTACGTATGGATGAACCGGGCACATCACGGTGCGACAAGCTACCTACCCCTCCGATCTTTTTCTTTATGGGAAGATCTATATTTATTTGTTGAAAATGATAGGAATGCTACAGCTAAATGTTTAGTTTGTATATATGTATAAATATAGTTGCTTTATAACTCTTATGCTACTTCATAAACCGAGCTCGATAGCTGCAGTCGCTTAAGTGCGGCCAGTATCCAGTAATCGGGAGATAGTGGGTTCGAACCCCACTGTCGGCAGCCCTGAAGATGGTTTTCCGTGGTTTCCCATTTTCACATCAGGCAAATGCCGGGGCTGTGCCTTAATTAAGGCCACGGCCGCTTCCTTCCACTTCCCAGGCCTTTCCTATTCCATCGTCGCTATAAGACATATCTGTGTCGGTGCGACGTAAAGAAGTAGCTACTTCATAACAAAGTTACGTTACAATAAAATATGTACAGAGAAATATGTACTACACATACAGCATTGTACCGGAAGCCCGTGGGCCTCCCCCTACGAATGACGTTGTGTTTCCCCTCGCCCCTCTAGCCTTCACTTCTCAGTTACAGTACTAAGTACTTCGTTTCGCTGCCCGAGCAGAGTGTGTGACGTGTTACCTGACATCACACGTACACGCAGTTGGCTACCCTGCCCTAGTGTGTTCTTGTGGTGCCGGCTTCACCGTGGCCCACATCCTCACAGAGTGCGCCGATCTCTCTGGCCTAAGACGGAGCCTCGGCCTGCAGGAAACACTCGAACGCAAACTAGCCGATGACGCGACTACTGCTGATCTCGTCATCCGCTTTATGTACAACAGCGGATTATTCAGGGGTATGTGAATTACGAGTGTTCTGTTACTCAGCATCCTACCTTCCCTTTTGATTCGTAAGTGATCTTTTCGGCTTAATACAAAAAAAATGCTTTATTTTTAATTCATTTCAAAATTGCTTCGTTGAATAAATAATTGTGTTTTATTTTAAATTACTTTTCTACTTAATTTTTTCAGAGAGGATGATTACCTAGTTGTACTTCCTCTTAAAGTAACCACCATCACCTGGATGACCAAAAAAAAAGCGCTAGCTAGATGTTATACAAGAGCATATGGGGAACGTTGGCTTGAGGACAAATGAAATCCGCGACCGTGCAAAATGACGTTTAAGAACCCGAAGTGTGGACCCGCACTTGAAGGGCAGCGTTAAGTAGAAGAAGAAAAGAATTCAGATCACCATGCCATGAAGTAATTTTCTGCAGATTTAGCTTCAAATGCATTCCAGGAAAGTTACCTTTCTTCAAATTAGTCAAAATTTCCGAGAACCTGCAAATGCTCTAGTAGTTCTTCTAATTTTTCCAATTTATTTGGGATGGAACTTTGTGTGTGTCTGGCCTGGTTTTACGGCAGGATAACCTTCCTGACGTCAACCCTATGTGGAGGTAAGTATTCACCATTTCTTGTTTCTGTGCACGTTGGTCGTGTGACGTATTGTCTAAATAATAATAATAATAATAATAATAATAATAATAATAATAATAATAATAATAATAATAATAATGTTATTGGCTTCACGTCCCACTAACAACCTTTTGACGGTTTTAGGAGACGCCAAGGTGCCAGAATTTTGTCCTGCATGAGTTCTTTTACGTGCCAGTAAATCAAGCGACACGAGGCTGACGTATTTGAGCACCTTCAAATACCACGGGTGTGAGCCAGGATCGAACCTGCCAAGTTGGGGTCAGAAGACCAGCGCCTGAAACCTTTGAGCCATTCGTCCTGGTGTACTACGAGAAGTAGGTAGGATCGACCAATGGGGAGGGTTATACTTACAACATTGTGATAGGGCATAACGAAGGTTCATGTGCGCACGTAGATGAGTGTCATTATAAGGACACAGATACAAGTGAAATATCTTTATACTGGCCATTTTTGTTTTGTACCTAACATCTCTTCAACACGTACTGGATGTACGTAAGACGCCCTCATAGGTTGAAAGTCGGTTTCGATCTATATATTTAGATTGCCTGCCTGCTGTCATTTATTGATGGATACAGTACCTTTACATCCATCTCTTGGCACAGGCCAGAGTAAAGTGTAGCTTCCACCGAAGTCCCAGTCAACATCCATGGCTGTGACAATATGGAAGTTGCTGGGGTATGAGTAGTGCTGAGTAAGGACATTCAGAGTATTACTAGTGCATCTGAGTGTTATGAAAGGTGCTGCTCACAGGGTCAGTTGTGCTGCAATAGTACTTTCTGACCCAGTGAGGAAAGCAATGGCAAACTACTTCACTCCTCACCTTGCCTAGTACGCCTCATTTTGGTGCTGCCATTAGTTTTTTGGGTTTACTTATAACTGCATAACCTTTGCTGGTGCTATTTGAGGATCCAACCAGCCTGTGGGCTGATGACCTAACAGACAGACATTTAGATTGCAGTACACTGCATAAACCTTACAGCAGAATACAGAACATCGTCATAGTCAACATTTTGCGGCGAATGACATGTTCAGATTTACAATCTAAAATCCAACTTTCGTGGGTTCTTAGAAAATAGATTCAAGAGATCTTTTAGTTTTACAATTTTGTCTCTCTGAATGTTCAAAAGAACCCACTGAGTCGACTTTCACTTTTTATCCTCAGTTCCTGTTTGTTTCATTTTGTAAAAATACCACGGGGAGGGGGGCTGTTTCTAGTTCCCAGCAAAACCCTCCTTGGCTACGCCTCTGTTATGACCACCGTGCAAAAGCAAAAGGGAATCCCTGAGTGTATCAGGAGTAATTGCATGTGCTGGAATGGAAGTGTCAAACGTTTCCCGCACGGTACCATCGGCTACCTCTTAGAAGCCGTCAATGACACGAATTACTGCATGAATCAATCGGAAGGTGTTCTCTGATCATAAAATGAAGCTAGACAAACTAGGAAACATATGATTCATATGCATCGTGATCGGCTAGAGCACGGATTTTTGTGCATTAATAGGTTAGAACGCAAACTTAATGAAGCGAGTAGCAAGTATAGTCTACCTTCACAACGATTATGCTACGGGGTTTGCATAAACATAAGGGTACGGCCCATCAGAACCCCTATTATATACGTTACTCTTGCTACATTATGGAAGAGCGGGTGGCCGACACTTCCTACAAACCAAATTAGTTTGCAGTCTAACATGTTAGTGCATAAAAATCCGGGCTTTAGTGATCACACAAAGTTACCACGCCAGAAGAGACCAGAAGTGTCAGAAAACGCCTTCCTGATTTAAATTTAAGTGGAGCAGACTGTACTCCATCAGACAAGATATACATATATTTTACACTGAGATTAGATTATACTCACTTACATACATTTAATTTAAGTCGTATAAAACAGCCAATCAATTTCAACCAATAATCTTCTTTCTTCGCTGTCATCTAACCCTTCCATATTGAAACACGGGATAATGAACGATCTGATTTTCTATGTCCAACAAAGGACAGTTGGTCATTAAACCCGGGAATGTTGGACTTTCCAATTAAATCAGTATTTTACGAGAGAGTTAATAACACCCTTGTTCAGAGAGCTACTAATTGATACGAGCGAGGAAACGAAATGAATCAGTGGATTTTACAAATGGCTAGGTCTTGGAGGTAAATTGACAGTTTGAATAATCTGTATCCACTCGTGTCATCCAAATTCGGTTTAAGTTATCTGTTAACATCAATAGGTATATTTTTATGCGACCAATTTATAAAACAGGGTGGCATTTGTTACGTATGTACGGTGCGCGGTTTTATATAAATATGTCTTGTGACTGGGGGGGGGCATCTGAAATTTGCGATACAAAATGTGTGACGCGATGTTACCTAGCAACCGTGCAGGCTGTGGTGTGAAGTACTAATGGATGGCTATGAGTGAGAGACAAAGAGGAACGTTAGAGTACAGATGGTCTTTGTGATCTCACGGGCTGTGGTGTGAAGTATTAATGGATGGCCATGACTGAGAGACATATTATCAAAGAGTGGCGTTAGAGCACAGGGTTGATGTGATCGTACAGGCTGTGACGTGAAGTTTTGATGAATGGCCATGACTTGAGAGACATATTGAAGGCTCTTTTATCAAAGAGGCCTCATATCTCCATATTCTAGAGAACTGATTGCTTAATTCCTGGTAGTTTCATAGGCCCTGAGTCAGTGTCCACCTTTCTGTACACCGAATCCTACACTTGTCGACTCCAAACTCCGTACAGAAGTCTCTAGAAAACAATTCGTTAGACGCAAATAATTTATTCGTCGACAATTTGAATTTAATTTATTGAAAGACATTTATCATAATTTATTTTCCTAAAGTTAAATTTTATTTATTTATTTATTTATTTATTTATTTATTTATTTATTTATTTATTTATTTATTTATTTATTTATTTATTTATTTATTTATTTATTTATTTATTTATTTATTTATTTATTTATTTATTTATTTACTTTACTTTACTTTAATGCTGTACATATCTAGGCAGACCGTGTCAAGGTAACAACTGGCGTATTTCAAGGGCCCATCTTTTTTTTCTTTTTTTTTTTTGCTACTGGCTTTACGTCGCACCGACAAAGATAGGTCTTATGGCGAAGATGGGATAGGAAAGGCCTAGGAGATGGAAGGAAGCGACCGTGGCCTTAACTAAGGTACAGCCCCAGTATTTGCCTGGTGAGAAAATGGGAAACCACGGAAAACAATCTTCAGGGCTGCCGATTCGAACCCACGATCTTCCGGATGCAAGTTCACAGCCGCGCGCCTCTACGCGCAAGGGCCCATCTTTTGGCCCACGAAAGTTTTATCTTGTTACCACAGAGTGTAGTGTTTCTACGCATAGTTTTATGTATGTATTATATATTTATTTCTTGTTAATGTACGCTATTTCGCTTCGGACGCGATTAACACAACTCAATGTTCACGGAAGCTTACAATTTGAGTACCAACACACAACCGTCCGAATGCCAACTTACAGCTATACAACATGTATCACATTCGGTCTTTTCAGGTGGAGTAGTATGAGGGGGGATCGTTATCTTTAAAAAAGGACAGCCTATACGCATGGTTTATTCTGGGACCCGATTTATCAGGATGAGCGTACAGTGTTTGAAGTAATTAAATTATCCCAACTTCCTTACACTTCCGTACCCCTTTATAATCGATTTCTCATCTCTACCTCTTGATTTTAAAAAATAAATATTTTAAAATACGGATACAATAACTCAGTGTCTATCTTTACGTAAAATTGTAGAAATGATGTAATAGGTTGTGAAAGAAAACCACAACACTAAAATTAATAAGCATAGTTTTAATTTTACAATACAGCAATAAATATAATTTTACATTAAGTACTGGTGATTAAGCGTGTAATGAACACTGAATTTAATATTCATATTTACTTGAGTTGTCTTAAAAATCTGTGATAATTGTTTTACAGATCACTAGTCATCAGAAACACTGTTAATGAAATTTTTCAGCTTACTTTGATGATTTATTTTCTGCAAGTCAGGCTCAAAAGATGCGACCTGCAGTCTTATAAACGGACTTCCATTCAGCTTGTTGTGCGAAAGGTAGTAATTAGAGTACGATTTTTAGGCAGTATTAGGTTAGAAAGTAAACTAATTTCTCTACAGGGAAGTGTGGCATACCCCGCTCTTCAGCAATGTAATGAGAGTAACATAAAATCTAGGGTTTCTAAGGAGGCCGGGTTCCTAATGTTTATGCAAATCTCATAGCATGACCGTTGTGCAGGATAGAGTATACTTGTTACTCGCTTCAGTAAGTTTTCATTCTAACCTCTAACTGCCTAAATATCTGGATTCTAGTTTTCCAAATAAGCTTTTAAAGAAGAATCGCCTGAAAGTTACATTAACTGTTCATATTCCTTGATACATAGATTAGCACCTAGAAGGTTTCTCCATTGAAGGGATCAACCATCTAATTGTTTTCCTTTCCATGTTCTGTGTAGAATTACAAATATGGTACTTTGAAATCTTCCAAGTGACTTACAAAATTTTCTCTCGCGTGCAGAATATTCTCAAATAAGAAGTTCTATAGAATTTCAAAAATTTCAGGCTCACCGCTTTCAACGTACGCTTTCTAAAATAGTTTTGATCACTGACGCAATTTTGTCTTTTACTTTGTGTGCAGCGTTACAACTAATGAATTTCATAGCTGGTTCCCTATTTACATCAACTATATTCAAAAATTAATTCTTAGATGAAATGAAATGAAATAATGTGTGGCTTTTAGTGCCCAGAGTGCCCGACGATATGTTCGGCTCGCCAGGTGCAGCTCTTTCTGATTTGACTGCCGTAGGCGACCTGCGCAACTTGATGTTGAAGACGACACCCAACCCCCGTGTCAGCGGAATTAACCAATGATGATTAAAATTCCCGACCTTGCCGGGAATCGAACTCGAGACCCCTGTGACCATAGGCCAGCACGCTAATCATTTAACCATATAGCCGGACATGGGCCACAGATAGGAGAAATATATAAAGCCATTCGATAGGAATACGTTTGTTAACACATGAATTGCTACAAATTTGTTTCCATTCACTGACAGTATAAATTTAACCTCTGTTGCTCTGGTCAATACGCAGTTCACGGTCGTTACATTTCGTTGCAAATTCATATCAGCAGGCACATTTCAAAAGCAGACAAAGTACATCTTTCACGAGCTATTCATTGCACGTAAATGAGATCATTTTTTGAAAGTAACTTCACAAATAAGAGTGTAGTCATTTACAAGTCAGAAATCACATTATATGCTTCATCTACTGTCATTCAAATTAGGTGGATTCATAGAAGAGACAATTGTGATCAGCTTATTCAGTTTATGCGTTGTGCCAGGAATTTCGTACTATAAAAGTTCATAATGTAAGCGAGTATCAGGTAAGTTTTTACCCACTGTGTGGCTTTGTAGGAAGGGCTGTGTGTTCAGGGTTATTCAGGTAAGTTGTCCGTCTCAAAAATTATATGATCCGTTAAAGACATAGTCATTCTGTTTTCAAACTCTTTAATTGTATTAAGGGACTCATAAAACAGTCCAAAGATGACAACTGTCAAAAGCACGTGGCCAAGCACATGGCTTTGTTTGTAAACAATGTGACGTCGCGGTCACGTGGTCATGACGTCATGGGAATTCATCTGCATCACGAACGTAAATACCACGAAACTTTTAATGTTGAAAATATTTCTTAGCATAGTAGGGGCCCCCTTATTACGAAACAGGTAAAATTAAGCAATTCCCGAAAGTTGAAGGGCTAACAGGACCGGAATGGTTTCAAATTGTGAGTCACTGATAGTTCTATAAAACTAAAAGAAAAAAATTCGAAAATCACTTCCGGCCTAAATGCAGTTCCGGTAAAACAGCCTAAAATCGCTTCTTTCTTTACTCATTTCCTAGCCAAATTTAATTATTTACATAATTCTTTCAGTAATGTTGGTTCAATACCCTCAGGAATCGTTTGATCTTTGAAAAACGTCCACGCCGAATGTAGTTATGGGGGCACTGACTCACATTAGCGCTCATAGTGGTATGAAAAGGTGAACTGCTAATCTAATCGACCGGATATCGATGATTAAGAAAAGGATTGTAATTTTTAGGAATAAATACAGAATATATTCTCGTACTTTATTATATTTTATTTACCTAAAATTCGTAGCTCATATCCCTAGGATGTTTTCAACACTGAGTTGCTTGCCTCAAGGAGTTTTTTTAAATAGGGTTAGCCGTGTTGAAACACCGGATCTCGTGAGATCTCCGAGGTTAAGCAACATTGGTAGTGGTCAAGATTTGGATGGGTTGCCACGTGCTGTTGTTGGGGGTAAGGGAATGGAGGAGCGGAAAGAAACTGGCCACCCTACCGTACGTAAACTCCGGCTCAGGCTCACCTCTGCAGAGTTTAGGACCTACCTTCGGGCAGAATACACCCTCACCTTACCTATACTAATTTCAAACAACAGAACAACTAAGAATCGAGCGAGAAATTGAGAGATGGACATATTTTACAAATCCGACGAGTACTTTTGAGGACATTAAAGGGTTTATATGTGTAGGCATTAGAGATAAGGCGATGCGCCACCCGCTGTGATACTGCGTGTCACACGGCTTGTTGACAGTGTGTCCTGGACGGCTGGACAACGCTATACTCCTTGTACATTTGTACACTGTGTCCTTCCAATGAGGGTTCGAATGGTCTGCTGCAGAATCAATATTGAGGATGTAAACCTACTTCCTGACAGTTACATCAACATTTCATCCAGGGGCGTGGACAAAGGAGGGAATGTGTAATTCCGCATGTTTTTTAATAAAACGAATTACTTCACATAACACGAACTTCACAAGTACAGATATTGTAACTTTCAATAACGCCACGCAAAATTTAATCCAATTCTTAATTCTCCTTATCGATCAAAGGCCATCCAGGAAAACTATCCATTCAGTACATTCTGCAACAAGATCCTTTCCTCTCTTAACTGTTGGCATCCCTGTGTTCCTACAGTAGGTCTTCTGCGCTTCCTCTTGCCTATTACCTTCCATTCTCAGACCAACTTTTGAACTGCTCCGTCCTGTTTTCCTAATGTGTCTCCTACCCACTCCCAATTTCTTTACCTTAGATATACACTGCGATGTCTAAACTCACAAGGGGGTGTCCCATTAGAAAATGTGGCGTGTATGACCCCCTGAGCGTTGCGGCTAGCTACAGCGTAGCTGAGCAGTCTGTCATAGACACCAGTATGGCAACACGCCGCGAGTTAACTGACTTTAAACGTTGGAAGATCTTCGGCGCACGGCGCATGGGTCATGGCATTGCGGAGAATACACGAGAATTCGGGTTTCGGAGGTCAACAATGTCGAGAGTGGATCTTCAATACCGCACGGGAAGTCACAGGTGTTTAACGAACGGGCATCAAGTCATTTCCGCAGAACCATACAGGGCACTCGACGGGATACTGTGCGCCATATCACCACCCAGTTGAATAATGGGAGTCAGGAACTCATTTCCACCAGGACTGTAAGGAGGCAACTACACCACATAGGCTTCACCAGCCGACGACCAACTCGTGTCCCTTTGCTGACACCTCGATACAGAACTCAACGACGTGCATTGGCCCCGCGAACATTGGCGTTCAGTTGGACATTAGCTGTCGTGAAAACATCGTGGTGAGTTGTATAGAATAACAAATTTAATAATGGAAAAGAAAGATTTGATTAGGATTAGGAAAAACCGTACAAAACAAGGAGTTGAAACGAAAAGAGAGTGATATGAGACTATGAGAAATTGAAACAGAGAAAAAATATATATAAATAACTACTTTGAAGTAAATGAATGTGCATCTATATGGAGTAAATCTACGAAACCCTGAAATGCCTGCGGCTGTTACAACAGTGACAGCCTACCGCCAATATTTTCGTAGAGGTTTCTGTTCTTACAAATCCGATACAGTACAACGAATGAGATGTTTGCTTTCCGGATTCGATACCTTGATATCTACCTCTGCACCTCCAGACTTTGTCATTGCATTCCCTAGGTAGACAAAAGAACTAACTTCCTCTATTTGCTGGTTTGCTGCTTGACAAATATACTGATCAGCCACAACATAATAGCCGGTATATCCACCTTTGGCACGGATAACAGCGGCCTTCGTAGGTCGTTGGAGAGAGTTGGCACCATATCTGCAAACACAAGTCACCTAATTCCCGTAAATTTCGGGGAAGGAGCGATGAGCTCTGACGCCACGTTCAATCTAATCTCAGATTTCTTTGATTGGAACAGATCTGGCGAGTTGGGAGGCCAGCACATCAATTGCAACGCGCCACAGTGTTCCTCGAACCACTAATTCACACTCCTGGCCTTGTGACGCGGCGCATTATCTTGTTGAAAAAGGGGTGTACGTGGTCTGCAACCAGTGCACGGTACTTCTCGGCCATCATAGTACCTTGCACGTTCTCCACTGGACCCATGGATGCCCACGTGAATGTTCCCCAGAGCATAATTGAGCCGCCGCCAGCTTTTCTCCGTTCCGCAATACAGGTGTCAAGGAGCTGTTACCCTGGAATACGACCGATTCGCACCCTCCCATCGTCATGATGAAGAAGGTATCGGGATTCCTCCGCCCATACAACGCTCTGCCACTGCGCCAACGTCCAGTGACAATGGTCACGTGCCCATTTCAGTCGTAGTTACCGATGTCGTGGTGTTAACATTGGCACATGCATGGGATCGTCGGCTGCGGAGGTTCATCTTTAAGAGTGTTCGGTGCACTGTGTGTTCAGACAGACTTGTACTCTGCCCAGTCATATGTAATGAGGGGTGGCCTCCCTACCCCTCAACGTTTGTACGAGGTTTAACCTTGATTTCGCCACTTGTTGATGGCACTCACCACTGCAGGCAGTCGTCGAACACCCGACAAGTCGTGCAGTTTCCGAAATGCTCGAGCCGAGCCTCTGGACCATCACAATCTGCCCTCGATCAAACTCAGATAGATCGCGCGCCTTTCCCATTCTACAAACGGACAGCACGCTCACTGATACTACATGCACCGTGCGTGTGCGTGTGTCTGACTATCACACATTCCTCGTTAGGTGCCGCTGCTATAGCCTGAACGGGCTTATGTCGATAGTAGGTACGTGGTCAAATTATTCTAGTGGACCCTTGCTCCGCAGCATACCTTGTAAATAGGTCAGATACAGGGCCGAATTAAGGGGGGGGGGCTAAAGGGGCTGCAGCCCCGGGCCCCGGCCCTTGGCCAAACTTGAAATTGTATAAGAAGGCCTGCTGCTTCACCTCCGTGCGTGTATATGAATATTTACGCTCGCAAAATATCGAATACGCACTCTTCCTTCCTTCTTATCAGCTGTCCGCGTTAGTATTTCATCACTGCTAAAATCAATTACCGTCCGGAAACAAGAATCTTCGCTACTTACGCGCTGTAATTATTGTAAAGTTTATTGTTGACGAAAATTTAAATCTGGAAGCTTGCGAGTACGGGCAGAGGGGGAAGGGGAGGAGAGGTCTAGGAAGTGAGCGGGAGAGGACAGGGGAAGCATGGTGGAATGCGCATGCTATACTATATCTTTGCATCAGGAAGATAACTTCCAGTTCACCTCTGATTATTGAACCATTCGTAAGTTACAACTGTAATGTTCTGGTAAAATGGATAGAAAATATCCTAGTGGTGCCAAAAAACGTAAATTAAAAGAACAACATTTGAAAGAAATTGATAAGTTGCCGAAAATATCAACATTTTTTGATAAGAAGTCTAAAAGTGTATCGAGGACTGATGAGACTGTTACTGGTGAATTGGAATCTTCTACACGTAAGCGAATAGTACAATATCTAAGTCTGCTCTCTTAAGAGAGATTAAGTCTTTACGGAATTGGAAAGCATGAGCATTAGGAAGATGGTTTTAGGAACAATGAAAGCGAATCCTAACGTGTATTTTAAACTTCAGTCACATTGTATGGAACACTCGGAGTCGTAAATAATAAATTGCCGATCTCGTTGGTGTAGTAGTAGCAATAATGACTGCCACCCCCGAAGAACCAAGTACCTTCCACGGCGCAGCCTGTTGCGGGGGGGCCTTGGTTACGAAGAAGGGGCCCCACATTTTTAAATAGCCCAGGGCCCCCAAACACCTTAATCCGGCAATGCTCAGATAACTCATCTTCATATGCGTGTCGCAGTGATATTGTTTTGCCTGCCCTTTTCAACAGTTTAATGAACATTTAACACCGGTACAAGGTTTATAACAGTTATTTCCATACAGTATTATCTGTGCTTTACTTTTTGGCCGTATCTGGATCTTAACGTGTTCAAACGATCTTGCCCGAGATAGCGCAACATACAATTGGCCATGGCTGAATACTGATTCGCATAAGTAGATAATCACTTTTTCAAGCGATTGTCCCTGCGTCGGTAGTACGTAGACTGTTTCCTCTAGCAGCATGTAAGTTATTAGGAACGTTCTGCCATCTGTTGAGTATATTCAGAAGGTAGGGAAGGTCAGAGAATCAAAGAGTGTCTAGCAGAGAATAGTATTCTTCCATCATCAGAGGAAGTGTACACTCTCTGGCTTGACAGTATTAATGAAAGTGTTAGTCGCTTAGCAACCTGCTAAGTACAGAATGTACTGCGGGTTAGGGTAAGCCTTCGCCTGTTGGAGTGATCATTTAACGATTTGATCTTGAAAATAAATATGACTTTCAAGAAATTCAAGCTTTTTCCTGTACTACTGGGATTATTTGGAAGATTTTGGTACAAACCCCACCTTTTAAATCCCTCTGGTTTAAGAGCCTGAATTTTGTGAAACATATACTTTAGCATCACGAAGTCAGGCGATGCAGGTAATATTAGATTACGAAATGAAGTCTTAAAGGAAGTAGATTAATATTGCTACTTGGGTAGTAACATAACTAACGATGGCAGAAGTAAGGAGGACATAAAATGCAGAATAGCACAAGCAAGAAAGGCCTTTTCTAAGAAAAGAAATTCGCTCACTTCGAACATTGGTATAGGAATTAGAAAGATGTTTCTAAAGACTTTCGTCTAGAGTATGGCATTGTGTGGAATTGAAACATGGACGGTAACGAGTTCAGAAAGAAAGAGATTAGAAGCTTTTGAAATGTGGTGTTACAGAGGAATGCTAAATGAAGGTAAGATGGATAGATCGAATCACGAATGAAGACATACTAAATCTAATTGGTGAAAGGAGATCGATTTAGCTAAATTTGACGTGAAGAAGAGATAGGATGATAGTACACATCTTAAGACACCCAGGACTTGTTCAGTTGGTTTTTGGAGGAAGTGTAGGCAGTAAGAACGGCAGGGGTAGACCAAGGTGAGGAGCAGATTACAGCAGATGTAGGATGCGGTAGTTATATAGAAATGAAAAGTTTAGCACAGGATAGGGTGCCATCTAGGACTGTGTCAAACCATTCTATGGACTGATGACTCAAACAACAACACACATTAGCGTTTTTTATATATAGATATTGAAGTTTGCAAAACTGCATTGCATAAACGTTTGGTGGTTTCCCAATAAACACCGACATAAACTATGGTCTTAATATCACATGATGCTGGTGCGTATTAGGGCAACTTCCACTCTTCTAATACACACTCCGATATACCCTCACCGTCACCATCCACCTCTTTCTCTCAGAGAAGCATTTTTTTTTTCTTTTATGCAAAAGTGTACAACGGTCTGGCCTGTAATTACCGCCAGAGTCTATTTCCTTTTCATCCCTTGAATTTTCGGCCTTGGTTTCGTGATCCTCTTAACCATGTGTATTTTTGGTACTAGTTGTACGTTTTACAGAATCAAGCAAGTTGTTTTACGTCGCACCGACACAGATAGGTCTTATGGCGACGATGGGATAGGAAGGGGCTAGGAGTGGAAAGGAAGCGACCGTAGCCTTAATTAAAGTACAGTCCCAGCATTTGCCTGGTGTGAATATGGGAACCACGGAAAACCATTTTCAGGGGTGCTGACAGTGGGATTCGAACCCACTATCTCAGTTTTACAGAATCACATGTAGTTTTTGACAGTTTTTACTTCTTCAGCTTTTCTTATTTTGCTCATTCTCTAAAAGTAACTCTTTATTTTACTTACTTTTGACAATGTTTGCACTGATCTAACTTACAGTACATACATTCAAAACTCACATGAACACCTGCGGATATAGAACTGATAATCTGGCATTGGAAACAATCGGTGAGTGAATACAACTTCCTGTCTCCGGCGGCGTTGCCAACCTATGAATGATATGAAACATGTAAGCATGGTAGCAGCTTGCTAGAAACAATACTGAAAATTAATTTTGGGAACAGAGTAAGATGGGGGCCCATATTTCGTCTCCTTAGCAGATTTGGACTTGTAGAAATTCAGAAATATTATGGATAAGGCTAGAAATTGGAATATATATTACTGAATATATTCTTCACTTACAATGAAACTGTTATAACGTAATGTAGTCGATATTTGACATAAACACTGCAAAAACTAAACTACCACAAAATGTGTTCGCAATTTCGTCCCCCACCAAATTTTTGAAAAGCACAATTAATTGTAATATATTTTTCCGTTCTAACCTTACCAAACACTTACGATATAATGAATTAATTGAAGACTATTTATGAAAAATGTTTTCTTGACATTCTTTTTAACATAGTCTTCCAGCGTTGCTCGTGGGATGTTAAACGCTTTACTTGCAAGTTTGTAACCCATTGTGTTGTCCCTCTCTGCCTTAATAGCCTTTTTCATAGCCTACTTATCCCAATGCTTGCGTTTTCCCACCTTAAAATAATAATAAACTTCATAAATACAGAATAAAATGAGGAGGGACGAAATTAGGAACATTCCCTGATTTATTATAATGGCCGCTACAGTAACTCACGCCAACCACCTCAATGTAGTGATTACACACCAGGAACTACACCACACTACTGAAATGCAGTCCAGTATTTCACACACATTTTAGGAATAGCAGGCTCTAAATTTGAATGCTGCACTGATTCAGCTCATCATGACTAGAGCTCGGAATTTTATGCATTAATAAGTTAGAATGCAAACTTCCTGAAGCGAGAAGCAAGTATAGTCTACCTTCACAACGGCTATGCTATGGAGTTTGCATAAACATTACGGGTACGGCCCATCAGAACCCCTATAATTTATGTTACTCTTTCTACATTATGGAAGAGCGGTTGGCCGACATTTCCTACTAACCAAATTAGTTTGCAATCTAACCTATTAACGCATGAAAATCCGGGGTTTAATCATGTCAAATGAATCCTCCTTGTACAGGAAACTAAACGTGGTACACACAACCAATTCTCACAAGAAGACAATGGGATGAAGCTACGTGCAAACTGGAAATCCATTGGGGCACGAAATTAGGTACGGGGACGGAATTTCCACCCCACCCCACCCCCCTTATCATCTGCTGGAATAATAAATTCCTCTATCAATAAATCGCAGTTTTCTCAAAAGATACGTGGGAAAAGAAGGTTGCGGTATTGGGTACCGTTGCGTAACGGCCGAAAAAATGCGCTGCATACACACCGTTAATTACGTTAATTGGTAATCGAATCCTCTAGCCAATTATTTTAACGCCACTAGACACGCTACGTGTGAGACAGCCTCCATTACTCGATCCTATAATGAAAGGCTTCAGTAATTATCTAGCAACGCGTGCGAGACCAGACCCGAGTCCTATTCCAAAGAGCAAACGCAAGCCTAACTAACAATAGTGATGGCACCTGCTTTTGGAAAAAAAAAAATACCACAGACAAGATCAGAGTCAGGTACAATAGCACCTTCGTTAGGAGAGGCTTAATGGAATCTTGTGAAAAGAGGAGTTTGATGTTAAGTAAGCAACTCTAGCAGGAATATGATGGCTCGATGCAGACATAGACTTTTCCCACTTGAAAATATTTTTATTGAATTTTTACTCCTTAACAACACATTCTGAAATAGGTACAAGGTCGAAGAAGGAGAAGAAATTATTCAAGAAATTTTTCTGCCGCAACTACTACGGAAGGATACCAACATAATCAAGCTGATTATGCTTGTTAACCAGTTTGACAAACCAGAAATATTTGTAATGGCCCGCAACTAATTATTTGGGAAGGGAAATAATGCCAACGAAATATAAAAATATGTTAGAGAAGTATGAGCCATAATTGTGAGTACAATCCAGACGTTTACGCAGTAATAGGTCAGAATGCAAACTAATTTGGTTTAATAAATCAGTCAATCAATCAATACTGGTCTACATCTAGGGCAGTCGACCAGGTGGCAGAATCACTATCTGTTGTTATCCTAGCCTCCATCTAGAGCCGGCCCCGTGGTGTACGGGTAGCGTGCCTGCCTCTTACCCGGAGGCCCCGGATTCGATTCCCGGCCAGGTCAGGGATTTTTACGTCGCAATTTTCAGGCCTTCAGGCTGAACAGCGGTCGGCATGGTAGCCCACGGCCCTTCAAGTGTCATGGGGTTTGGGGATATTCTGAACGTCTCCGTTGGTAATTTATTCCATTCCCTAACTCCCCTTCATATAAACGAATATTTGCCCTAATTTGTCCTCTTGAATTCCAACATTATCTTCATACCGTGATCTTTCCTCAAAATTATTTGTCCACTAATGTGATTCCACGCTATCGCTCCACTGTCAGCTCGGAATATACCACTTCGTCGAGCAACTAGTCTCCTTTCTCTCAAATCATCCCAGCCCAAACTTTGCAACATTTTTTGAACACTATTCTTTTGTCACTATTCACCCAGAACAAATCGAGCTAGTTTCTTGGATTTTTTCCATTTCTTGAAGCAAGTAATGGAACCATACTCTATTTGAGGTCTTGTTGTTTTTTTAATCATCAGTCCATAGACTGGTTTGATGCAGCTCTCCATGCCACCCTATCCTGTGCTAACCTTTTCATTGCTACGTAACTACTGCATCCTACATCTGCTCTAATCTGCTTGTCATATTCATACCTTGGTCTACCCTTACTGTTCTTACCACCTACACTTTCTTCAAACCCAACTGCACAAGTCTTGGGTGTCTTAAGATGTGTCCTATCATTCTATCTCTTCTTCTTGTCAAATTTAGCCAAATCGATCTCCTCTCACCAATTCGATTCAGTATCTCTTCATTCGTAATTCGATCCATCCATCTCACCTTCAGAATTCTTCTGTAACACCACATTTCAAAAGCTTCTATTCTCTTTCTTTCTGAGATAGTTATCGTCCATGTTTCACTTCCATATAATGCCACGCTCCACACGAAAATCTCAAAAACATCTTTCTAATTCCGATATCAATGTTTGAAGTGAGCAAATTTCTTTTCCTAAGAAAGCTCTTCCTTGCTTGTGCTGGTCTGCATTTTGTCCTTACTTCTGCCATCGTTAGTTATTTTACTACCCAAGTAACTATATTCATCTACTGCCTTTAGGACTTCAGTTCCTATTCTAAAATTTCCTGCATCACCTACCTTCGTTCGACTGCACTCCATTACTTTTGTTTTGGACTTATTTATTTTCACCTTGTACTCCTTACCCAAGACTTCATCCATACCATTCAGCAGCTTTTCGACATCTTCTGCAGTCTCAGATAAAATAACAAAATCATCGGCAATTCTCAATATTTTAATTTCCTCTCCTTGGATTGTGATTCCCTTTCCAAATTCCTCTTTGATTTCCTTTACTGCCTGTTCTATGTAAACACTGAAAAGGAGAGGGGACAAACTGCAGCCTTGCCTCACTCCTTTCTGGATCGCTGCTTCTTTTTCAAAGCCCTCGATTTTTATCACTGCAGACTGATTTTTATACAGATTGTAGATAATTCTTCGTTCTCGGTATCTGATCCAAATCACCTTCTGAATCGTAAATAGCTTGGTCCAATCAACATTATCGAATGCCTTTCTAGATCTACGCATGCCATGTACGTGGGCTTGTCCTTCTTGATCCTATCCTCTAAAATCAGACGTAAAGTCAGGATTGCTTCAGGTGTTCTTCTGAAGCCAAATTGATCTTCTCCCAACTCAGAGATTTATATTCCCACTCCTTTGCATCCTTAATACAACCCCTATACACCCTCATAATCAAGTGCAGGGATCTGTACCCTTTATTTACGATCCCTTTTATGTGATTACCCCAATTAAGATTTTTCCTTATATTAACATCTAAGTACTTACAATGATTCCCATAAGGAACTTTCTCCCCATCAACGCAGTAATTAAAAATGAGAGGACTCCACCTATTTGTGAAATTCACAACCTAACTTTTAACCCCCTTTATCATCATACCATTGCCTACTGTCCATCTCACAACATTATTGAGGTCATTTTTCAGTTGATCACAATCTTGTAACTTACTTATTACTCTATACAGAATAATAATAATATCATCCGCAATAATCCTTATCTCAGATTCCCCTTCTTTATCCATATATATAAGAAGACATAAAGGTCCAATAATACTTCCCTGAGGAATTCCCTCTTATTATTAGGAAGTGCTTTCTAGTCCGTTTCTCCATAATGTAGCGAGAGTAACATAACTTCTAGGGTTTCCAACAGGCCGAGCTCCTAAAGTTTATGCAAATTTCCTAGCAGAAATGTTGTCCGGGCTAGCGTATACTTGTTACTCGCTTCAATAAGATTACATTCTGACTTGTACGTGTCTAAATATCCGGGCTCTGCGCTCATCGCGTTAACCAAAACACTTAGCATTAACGTGATGAAATTTCTGTGGATACTTTCCCATGTGGAGTGTTTGTTTGAGAATGATGCGAGGACTTTATCCATTCTACCGTATTGCAATCAGCAAGGAAATATTTTAGATATGGTTCGTCAATGATAACAAATACCACAGATACTAGTGGTTTTGTTTGCATTCGATTCCGCTGTTCTGTAGATGTGACAGCCTACGAGATTTATACAATAATGCAGAATCACATTACGCATGTATGACAACACAGTTATAATTCATAATTTCCGTGCAGGGTAAGAGTTCTTAATTGACGAGCCGGCGTAATTCTTTGAATAGAGGGGGAAATTCCCTCACACTTATACCCTACAAATCAAAACCTAAAGCTTGCATTCGCAGACCTATGGTATTTCTCACATAATGGTGCCACTCATAGGCAACGCAAACCCTCGCTGTTCCTCACTTAGGTGTACTAATCACAGGCAAAACCCAGACCCGTGGTGTTTCTCAATTAATGGTACCCACCCACAGCGAACCACTGTCTGCTACTACCTATTGTGTACCTAACATAGTGGTACTACTCGCAAGTAAAGGCGACCCATGGTGATGGTATTAATCACAAGTAGTTTCATGGTTCTAATACAATCATCCTTTGGTCACCCCTTTTAGCCGCCTCTTACGACAGGCAGGGGAAACCGTGGGGTGTATTCTTCGTCTGCGCCCCCAACCCACAGGGGGTAGACAGAGAGGAAAAAGAAGAAAAAAAGGATCCGTCACTTCAAAATATGAAGTAACGGACGAAGAAAGGCAAGGGCCACCAAGGGTGTGAAAATGAAAGACGCCCTCGGCCTCGAATGCTCTAACACCGTCGGGGTCGGAAAAGAACAAGAGTTGACCAAGACAGGTCGGATAGGATAGATGAAAGTGAGGAACCTGGCACAAGTAAGTGGAAGCAATGCCAGGGCTTAGCTAACGGCCCCGTGGTCACCAAACCACGCTCCCAAGTTAAGAGCCCCTAGGGCCCCTTTTAGTCGCCTCTTACGACAGGCAGGGGATACCGTGGGTGTATTCATCATCTGCGTCCCCCACCCACAGCGGGTATATCTGAGTTTCTTTTTAGGATTTGGCGCAAAATCTTACCTCATAATTCCACATTTACGGCCAACGCACATCGTAGCGAGACTGGTGGTTGCATTCAGATTACAACACCTAGAAACAAAATTTTATTCGACAGGCGTTTAACAGAAATATCGCATTACAAGGAATATTTTGAGAGTTCAACCGGAAGTTCGACCACAGTAGCATCCGTTGACATGTTAGAAATGTTACGCATATTTTCCACTTCTTTTATACATTTCGGGACAGAAAACCTTCTAAAAGTGTATTGACATGAATTTACACTGATCAGCCACAACATTATGAACAACCTACCTACTATCGATATGAAGCCGTCCAGGTGATAGCAGCGTCACCTGATGAAGAATGACTGCTAGTCAGAGACTGCATTGAAATAAATTAGCGTGCAGTCTTTGGGAGAAAACGAAAATGCTCAATGATTTATTGACTTGAATCTTGTCTGATCTAACATCATATAAGATTTTGGCTACCGATATACAGAGTGTTTTGGAAGATACATCCAGTTAATTACTAGTACGGTTTTCGGAGACTCCGAGGTGCCGGAATTTTGTCCCGCGCGGGAGTTGCTTTACGTGCTAGTAAATCTACTGACACGAGGCTGACGTATTTGAACATATTCAAATAATACCACTGGAATGAGCCAGGACTGAACCTGCCAAGTTCGGGTCAGAATGCCAGTACTTGTTCTATAAATGTGTATATATAACCCATGGTAATAACCGTCATCTAAATTCTCTGCAGATATCATGATTAAGAGATTGCCCCTTCGTACTGTTACCTTTATATCTCATTTTTTAAACAGCAACAGACTAGAATGCAAACAAATCTGAATGCAAACAAATTTGGTTAGCAGGAAGTATCGTCCATTTTTACCAATTTTTTTACAGTTTTCTTTATGTCACACCGACACAGATACCAGGTGCATGCGTAACTTTTTGCCGGGTTTTGTGGAAAAGAAACGCGTACTTTTAAAGGGAAATTCATTATTTGTTTACTCAAAATATTGGCAATCAGCTTCTACACACTTCGCACATCTTTCAGGTAAGTTATTGAATACCGTGCCAGAAAAACTGCTTGTCTTTTGCGGCAAACTGTTCGTCGAGCCATTTTCCATCTTCATCGAAATTGCTGAAGTGCTGCTCTGCGAACGTGTGCCCCATTGATGCGAAGAGATGATAGATAGCTGGTGCCAGGTCGGGGCAGTATGGCGGGTGCGAAAGGATGTCCCATCCAATCGATTTCAAGGTCTCTTTCACTGGTTTTGCTGTGTGAGACGGCGCTTTGTCGTGTGACAAAATCACTTTGCCATGCATTCTGGCCCATCTGGTCATCGTCTAGTAACGCCTGCAATTGCTCGTCTTCGCACTTTTCTGGTCTACAAGAGCTCGCACTGTCTTTCACATTGAAATCACTACGTTTAAATTTTCGAAACCATGTCTCACGTGTTCTAATCGATAGAGCGTGTTAACCACATGTTCCTACCAGCAAACGATGACTTCCCACAGCCTTTTTCTTTTTATTAAATAAGAAAAACTATGCCTGCCACAAATGTTCATTTTCAGGCACAAACGTCGACTTGATCACTGAAGGATACAACATAGACGTTAGAGTTTGGCGGACTCAACTTTGTGTGTGTTGGTAGGTTAATGTCAGACGAACAAACTGGCGTATGTGCCAAATTCATACTTTGTGTACTGTTTGTTGGCGCCATCTCTTAGTGAAGCCGGAAAAGATTTATGCATACACCTGGTAGGTCTTACAACCACGATGTCATAGGAAAGGGCTGGGAGTGGGAAGGAAGCGGCCGTGACCTTAATTAAGGTACAGGCCCAATACTTGCCTGGTTTGAAAATGAGAAACCACGGAAAACCATCTTCAGAGCTACCGACAGTGGGGTTTGAACCCAACATCTCCCGAATGCAAGCTGATAGCTACGTGACCGAAACCGCGCATCTACTTGCTCAGTGAAGAGTGGTCTAGCATGCTCTTCCATAATGTAGCGAGAGTAACGTAAATTCTAGGGATTCTGATAACTCTTACCCCTAATTTTTACGAAAATCTCATAATACAACTATTGTGCAGGCTAGAGTATACATGTTAATCACTTCAGCAAGTTTTCATTCTAACCTAGTACTGCCTAAAAATACAGGCTCTAGTAATCAGACATGGTTATCCTAGGGGACTGCATGAGATAAATAAACTTCTAAGTTACCACCAGACTGACGTCGTATTTCCATGTGGTCGTGGTGGTGGTGGTGGTGGTGATTGTTTTAAGAGGAAGTACAACTAGGCAACCCTCTTCTATATAACACTAATCAGAGAAAAAGTCGCAGGGATCTGACACTCCGAAAAATGAAGGTATCGGCCAAAGAAATGTAAGGGCCACGAAGGGCGTGAAAATGAAAGACTCCCTAGGCCTCGAGTGGTCTAATAGCGTAGGGGTCGGGAAATGACAATATTTGGTCAAGGGAGGTCGGATAGGACAGATGAAAGTGAGGAGCCTGGTACAAGTAATTGGAAGCAACGCCAGGACTCAGCTATGGGCCCCGTGGTCACCAACCCACGCTCGGAAGTTCAGGGCCCCTGAAGCCCATATAAGTCGCCTCTTCCGGCAGGGAGTGTTGTTCTACGGCACCAAACCACGGGGGTATCCATTTGTAAGTGATATCAAAATTTGTTTACATATCCACACCATTGACTTCCCTAAAGTAAGGATATTCCGTCCTCAGTAATGCAGAAATCTAGAACCACATGCCTTTTTATATGTAGAAAATACTAGCTGGCCTTTTATTTCCATAGTCAAATAAGACGAATAATCAATTAGTTCATTAATCAAATCCAGGTACAGAAACAATAACACGCGGTCCGTAACAACAAGCTAAGGTTAGCAGTCATAACTCGCACACTGGGAATACCACTCAACAACCAACAGGTTGCAGGATTACTTGAACATGGAATAGGGCGACTTCGATGTAGTCCATGATTTGGCCAATTCAGAGAGACGCTTTGTTGGGGAAGATTGCTTCCGAACGTCGATACAATTCTCGTTGAGAAAGGAGATTGAATATCACAAAATCTCCATTTCCCTGTACTCTGCTTAAAACAGACTCTCATTCAGATCTATGTTAACTAAGTTATAAAATCTACAGTTGTTGCTTCTGTTATATAAATGAGCGGGGATGCAGCATTAACATCTAACATCATTACCTCACTGGAAATTTTCGAAATATAGATCAACCTAAAAATGCCTCGTAACTGCTGAAAATTATAAAAGTCCTTGACAGAGCATAAAAGGGGTATGAAGTTTTGTCTCTGATTAATTGTATTATCAAATTCAGAACTTCGGGCAGAGCAGAGCGGTAATAATCAGTAGAAGAGAAAGGATTTGTATTCACTGTACATCACATTCATCATAGAGTTCCTCAAGGCGTTGTATTGAGTCCTTTGCTATTTATTGTGTAAAGAAATGGCTTAGGTTACAGCATAAGCGCATATCATGAACACGCATATATTTATCGTATATTGTGTTCATTCGATCTATCATTGACATACATATTGTCTAATTTAATTATAATATCTATAATATTAATATAGCTTCCGGAGAGGTATAGTTCTGGTCGTTCAAACAGACACCCATGGGCGAGATGCGAGTCTGTAAGGATAGAGTCCTGTCAAAGAAAAGTTTGGAAACTGTATCACAATTCTCGAAGAGGAAAACAAACTCTGAGATTTATCGGTGATATTGTTATTTTCTCCAAGTCTGCAAATGATTTGGTGTAATTGATGAATGGTATGGACAGAGTCTTGGAGAAGGAATACAAGTTGAAAATAAATAAGTCGAAAACAAAAGTAATGGAGTGCGGTCGAACAAAGTCAGTTTGATGCAGGAAATATTAGATTAGGAAATGAAGTCTTAAAGGAAGTAGAATAATATTGTTATGTGGGCAGTAAAATAATTAAGGATGGCAGAAGTGAGGAGGACATAAAATGCAGACTAGCACAAACAAGGAAGGCCTTTCCTAAGAAAGGAAATGTGTTCACTTGAAATAGTGATATAACAATTAGGAAGACGTTTTGGGGTATGGCATTGTATGCAGGTGAGACGTGAATAATAACTAGCACAGAAAGAAAAAAGAATAGAATCTTTTGAAATGTGGTGTTACAGAAGAATGCTGAAGGTCAATGATGAGATAATGAATTGAATCTGTGAAAGGAGAACGAATTGGCAAAATTTGACGAGAAGGAGAAACATAATGATTGGACACATCTTAAGACACCCAGGACTTGTTCAATTAATTTTTAAGGGAAACGGTGGTATACCGAGGCCTTAATAGAACAAACAAACAGAGAAGATGTAGCATGTAACTGTTTGTAGAAATGAAAATGTTAGCAACAGGATAGGGTGGCATGGAGGGCTGCGTCAAACGAGTCTGGCCCAAAGAACAACAACAACAACGTTGAGTGCATATTGGATTTATTTTCTTAAACATTCACCGTCGTAAAATCTTGGAGGTTTTGGGTCCACACACTTGTTCAAAGAACCCTAAAATAATAAGCATGAAAGTGAGTTATCTATTGAAGATGGACTTTCTTGTCAGTTTCATTAAATAACTACAAATACCCCCCACGTAATTTTGGTACATCTATGAGAATTTAGGAAGCTTATTAATTTTTAATCATTCCAGATGCACATATTCTTCTTAAATTTACCTGATACCCTGATAATATAGCATAATTATAAATAGTCTACAACAATCTCGATGACATGAAACATGAAAAGGTTACTGGGCAGGCGGGGTAAGGAAACAACTAGATGACATCGGGAAGTAAATGTATCATGGAATGATATGGGATCGTCTAAAGGCTGAAAGGCAAAGAGAGACAAACCGTCAATCAGTCATCAATAGAGCCCGGATTTTTATGCATTAATAGGTTAGAATGCAAACTTACAGCAGCGAGTAGCAAGTATAGTCTACCTTCACACCGACTATGCTATGGGGTTTGCATAAACATTAGGGGTACGGCCCATCAGAACCCCTATAATTTACGTTACTCTTGCTACATTATGGAAGAGCGGGTGGTGGACACTTCCTACTAACCAAATTAGTTTGCAGTCTAACCCGTTACTGCATAAAAATCCGGGCTTTAGTCATCAATGATCTGCATTTAGGGCAGTCGCTCAAGTGATAGATTCCCTATCGGTTGTTTTCCTAGCCTTTCCTTAAACGTTTTCAAAGCACTTGTAAATTTATCGAACAGTTCCCGTAATAAATGTTTCCAGTCCTTTGCTCCTGGTCCTATAAATGAATATTTGCCCCAGTTTGTCCTCTTGAATTCCAACTTTATCTTCTTTACACTCTTGTTAAGGGGACTTGTATATGAACACCATAGGAAAATGCTCCAATATTTACTGATATTCATGGTACTCCTGCCACTGAAGTTTAAAATTAACAAGGTTATAATTATTATGATAATTTCATTATACCTTTTGAAGTATTTTAAACCCGAAAAAGTTCTGGTTTCCCAAAAATAACATTTGTTATTAGTTCTTAAAGATATCTTATATCTAGGGCCCGGATGTTTATGCAGTAATAGGTTAGAATGCAAACTTACTGAAGCGAGTAACACGTAGGGTCTATCTGCACGACGGTAATGCTGTGAGGTTTGCATAAACATTAGGGGTTCGGCCCATTAGAACTCCCTAATGTTTATGCAATCCTCACAACATTACCGCCGTGCAGGTAGACTCTACTTGTTACTCGCTTCAGAAAGTTTGCATTCTAACCTATTACTGCATAAACATCCGGGCCCTACTTATAACATTCAATAAATTTTGTAACTTCAAGGTTTGGTACATGTATCTCAGAAACCAGCAACTTTTCTGGAGTTAAATTTTTCATAGTTGTTCACCATTTTCTGGTCTTCAAAGTAGACCATTATTGCATTTCTAGTATGTGAGAATTCTACAGTGTGAATTCATATATTGGTCCTAACTAAATATAGGAATCATTTCAACTAGAACCCTAAAATGATCTACATTACTCTAACTCTGTCTAATAGTTCTGTACAAAATTTCAGCTCTCTATCTTCAATAGTTTCTGAGCTGTATGTACCAGCCCATGAAATGGCAACATTATTATTGAATGCTAAAACAACTCATTCAAATATTTAAAACAAAAGTATTTTGGGGAAAGCACAGCTTTTATGTGTTCAAAATACTTCTAAAGTTATAGTGAAATTATCATAATAATTATAACCTTGTGCACTTTAAACTTCAGTAGCATGAGTACTATGGATATCAGTAAGTGTTGGAGCATAACTTATTCTATGATGCTCACGTATAAGTTCCCTTAAATAATTGAAATGATAATGGAAGACACCAAGGAGAAAAGCAAGACTATGCAATGTTATGAAAGGAATGAAAGGAATGAGAAGAAAGAAATCTAAAGTAGGTGCAAACAGAGAAGAAGAATGTATATAGTACTAAATACATGCGTGTGAAGGTATCCAATACTCTATGGCTTAGTTAAAGTCGAGAAAGTATCTAAAATAGCACAATTATACAATTAACCCGCCAATGCACGGGTTGCGTCTGTGTGACCCATGCGCTGGTATTTCCAACATTTTCTGATAGACGGTGATAGCTGCATACTTCCGGCTTCTGCTACCTTCCTTTTATCACCGGTGTAGTATTCCTGCAGACGAACATGGAAGTGATTGCTTTAGTACGTGAGCAGTGGTAAGTTAAAGTGCTCTGTGGGCCTGTGAGACCTAACCCGTGGAGTCGTGTAAGTTTTTTTTATCATAAGCATTTTTGTCTTTCAATTTTAACCGTGTACATAAAGGAGATTATAGGGTGATTATATCTTAGCGTCTTGTCCAAATCCATGGTTTAGCTAGCCTGGCTGTCTTTCACCTTAGTTCCTTGGGTTTTAAGAACACAGGTGAGACTGAAAATGGGTTGAACTGGGCTAATCAGTTCGTTTCTTCGAAGGTCTAAGAAAAAGGAGTGTTATGATGTCAGCAATCCACGTGATATGGAACGAGTTGCCGCATTATTGGAGGAACCATTATCAGATGATGACATTTACTGTGGTTTTCCTCTCGTCGATGCACAGCGATGATAAAATTGAGGGAAGTATAGGAGGAAAGAGGAAGCCTGTAATAGTCACATTCTATAATTCAGCTAAGGGTGGTGTAGGCTGTGTAGACGAAAGGACGGCTCGAAACACCAGACGTTGGACAATGGTGGTTTTCTATGCGTTACTGAATATTACAGGCTTTAACGCATATTTAATATTCAGAGCCAACAACCCTAACTCTCCAGACGCAAGGAACACAATAATTTTTTCGAAGAAACTCTTGTTTCTTCTAACTGAAGAACAAATAAGAGAAAGAGGTGTCTCAAGATATCTTCCTAAGAGCATTCGTGATACTGCAAGAAGGATATCTGGGTTGACGGCAGAAGCAAGACGTGAAAATATAGAAAATAAAAGAGGACTTCGTGCATACTGTAGAGTCAGAAAAGACCCGCTACTCGTGCTGTTTGTACAGAAAGTTAATGTATCTTGAACTCTCCGTATTTGTGTGCAGTGAATGTAAAACTGAAATGTGAATGTTCCAGTGAACATTCTGGATCGTGAAGATTAGGTTATGACGATTTCATAAATTTTGACTTGATAAGTTCTGAATTTTGTGATCAAGTAAAATATTGTGTGTAAATTTGCAGTGGTTAGAGAATTGCTTTGTAAAATGTTAAGTTAAGTGTTAATCATCAACGGTTTTGCGACAGCAATGTGTTTATAATGTTATCGGAATAGGAGGAAATGAATGCTGAAAATAAAAATATATTAGCATACTATAAAAAAGAAATATGATGATGGGTCTGTGAGACCCAAACCGTTTACGCATGTAACTTTTTGTGACCCGTGCACTGGCGGGTTAAAAATACATCTAAGAAGTATTTATGTGATGTATAATATACTAATACATTAATTAATCATTTGTAACATTTTAGTTGGGATTATCGTTAATATTTTATATTACAAATCACTAACTATTTGTATTGTTTATGATAATGATTAAAATAGACGGTGACCGAAAAGTCCGTTAACATTTGAGAAGGCAATACTTCACGGAAAATCGGAGGTAGAGAGGTAATCATTGACACATGATTGGCATGGCATGATGTTTAGTTGACACCATAATGAAGCTTCATGCGATACACAAGCAATACTTAGCATAACACATGCTGAACATGTCGGCCGTCATTCATTAACAATATTAGTAGTAGAGGGGCAAAGTTGTGAACAGCACTGTACAGCATATTCATAGGTATGGTGAGATATTTTCGTCGGATATTGCCATTTAGCATCCCTCTTGAGGTCGGACGATCGCGGTAGACTAGCGACTTCATGTAACCAGACAACAAATAATCACATGGATTGAGGTCGGGGGAGCGGGGAGGCCAAGCAGGACATGGCGCGATTGCAGGCGCATCTGACGCCCTCTCTCTCACGGCAGCTCCCTTTATACCGTACACGGGTCTCAAGCGGCATCACTGAGCTGTTGCTGTCCACCGCCAACTGTTGACCAGTTTCTACACTCGTTGTTGGTGTCAATAAAACCCCATGTACTGGGCGAGTTAGCCGGATGTTTAGGGGCACGGAGCTGTGAGCTTTCATCCGAAAAGTGGGTTCGAACCCCAATGCCGGCAGCCCTGAAGGTAGTTTTCCGTGGCTTGCCATTTTCGCACCAGGCAAATACTGGGGATGTACCTTAGTTAAGGCCACGGCCACTTCCTTCCCCACTACTTTCCTATCCCATCGTCTCCAGAAGACCTACCCATGTCGGTGCGACGTAAAGCAAATTGTAACAAACAACTGAAACCCCACGTCATGTCAAGCATCTGTGGCCGTTTGTACCTGACGTGTTGCTGTCCAGCGCCATCTGTTGGTCATGTCTGTACTTTATTTCAGTGTCAATAAAACCCGATGCCATGTCAATCATGTGTGTCAATTATTAGCTCTGTATCTCCAATGTTCCGTGAAGTATTGCCTGGTCAAATATTACCAGAATTTTGGTTCACACTGTAGCCGAATACACTCTCCCCAGCCCGTGATCATTCGTGGGAGAGAAGAGTATTGTATTCATTCATTCATAATAACCCAGACGAAAACAGATTTCTTACGGCAAAATATTACTAAAATTGGTTCAGTAGTTGCACAGAATACGCTCCATATTCAAACAAACTAACTAAATAACTTACTTTCTCTCTTAATAATATTAGACTAGTATGGAAGTAAACATGTGTTACTTTTGATATTTTTATCTTTTTATACATTACTTCATTTCTGTGTTATTTACTTTTTTGCACTTAGCCCCTAAATGATGCAGCCACATCAACAAGTCCTTAAAATCCTTCCCATGTTCGTCATAACACTCTTCAGCTTACAACTGAAGAGTGAAGGGAAAGGTGAAGTACTGATAAATATTGGGAGAATATGGATAAAATGAGTGAAAGGAGGAGAATGAGGCAGGCAGATGGAAAGTACGAGTGAGGGAAAATATTATCCTCTCCAGGTGGAGCGGAGTAAACAATAGGAGGAGCCGCACGTCTCCTTCAGAATGAGAAGAAAAAACATATCTAATATTATAGAAAGTGAATGGAAACAGAAATGTGTGGGTTTAAGTTGAAGATATTGACAGAACATTCTCCTGTGCATGGCCTGGAAATGTTTAGATAACGATTCAGCAGGCAAAATATTTTATTTCTCACATACACTGACTGACAGAGCAAATGCAACACCAAGAAGGAGTGGTTCGAAAGGGATGAAAGTTGGGGAAAAAACAGAGACGGCACGGACGAATAATTGATGTTTATTTCAAACCGATATGCAGGTTACACAATGCGCACGGCATCGACTCAGTAGGATGTAGGACCAGCGCGAGCGGCGATGCACGCAGAAACACGTCGAGGTACAGAGTCAATAAGAGTGCGGATGGTGTCCTGAGGGATGGTTCTCCATTCTCTGTCAACCATTTGCCACAGTTGGTCGTCCGTACGAGGCTGGGGCAGAGTTTGCAAACGGCGTCCAATGAGATCCCACACGTGTTCGATTGGTGAGAGATCCGGAGAGTACGCTGGCCACGGAAGCATCTGTACACCTCGTAGAGCCTGTTGGGAGATGCGAGCAGTGTGTGGACGGGCATTATCCTGCTGAAACAGAGCATTGGGCAGCCCCTGAAAGTACGGGAGTGCCACCGGCCGCAGCACATGCTGCACGTAGCGGTGGGCATTTAACGTGCCTTGAATACGCACTAGAGGTGGCGTGGAATCATACGCAATAGTGCCCCAAACCATGATGCCGCGTTGTCTAGCGGTAGGGCGCTCCACAGTTACTGCCGGATTTGACCTCTCTCCACGCCGACGCCACACTCGTCTGCGGTGACTATCACTGACAGAACAGAAGCGTGACTCATCGGAGAACACGGCGTTCCGCCATTCCCACATCCAAGTCGCTCTAGCCCGGCACCATGCCAGGCGTGCACGTCTATGCTGTGGAGTCAATGGTAGTCTTCTGAGCGGACGCCGGGAGTGCAGGCCTCCTTCAACCAATCGACGGGAAATTGTTCTGGTCGATATTGGAACAGCCAGGGTGTCTTGCACATGCTGAAGAATGGCGGTTCACGTGGCGTGCGGGGCTGCCACCGCTTGGCGGCGGATGCGCCGATCCTCGCGTGCTGACGTCACTCGGGCTGCGCCTGGACCCCTCGCACGTGCCACATGTCCCTGCGCCAACCATCTTCGCCACAGGCGCTGCACCGTGGACACATCCCTATGGGTATCGGCTGCGATTTGACGAAGCGACCAACCTGCCCTTCTCAGCCCGATCACCATACCCCTCGTAAAGTCGTCTGTCTGCTGGAAATGCCTCCGTTGACGGCGTCCTGGCATTTTTAGCTATACACGTGTCCTGTGGCACACGACAACACGTTCTACAATGACTATCGGCTGAGAAATCACGGTACGAAGTGGGCCATTCGCCAACGCCGTGTCCCATTTATCGTTCGCTACGTGCGCAGCACAGCGGCGCATTTCACATCATGAACATACCTCAGTGACGTCAGTCTACCCTGCAATTGGCATAAAGTTCTGACCACTCCTTCTTGGTGTTGCATTTGCTCTGTCAGTCAGTGTATTTTTACCGTGCGAGATATAATAATAGGGATATTTACAAATGTACACTTCCTGACAAAAACCTTCAAGCAACTAGAAGAAATGGTCGGATGTCAATGTAACACCCTACACACCATCGGCAAGTATGTAAATATTTAGGGTTACAATTCTTTGTGACAGGTGGAACGGCACCAGAGTTCATTAGTGTTGTTACCAGGCCTGGTACGGTGTATAAAGGGCGTGAAGAGCGTCAGACGCAATTCCCATCTTCTTCTAAACACTTCTCCACAACCCCGTCACCTCTCTTGGCCGAAGAGAGGGCGTTACCCTCTAGGTGGCCCGCCCCACCCCTTCAGGGCGGTGAATGAAATCTTTCCCGACGACATCAGATGTTGAGTGATCACTGTGAAGGACACGGAGATGCCCTGTACTCAAGCGTGACAGCGTTATCAGCACCTGACAGAATTTGAAAGGAGCCTCATATTGGGTCTCCATTTGGCCGGCTGGTCGAATCGTTCAGTATCGATATTTTCGGGGCTTTCGGGTGTGACACTGACTGCATGGGAACGTGAGGGCAGGCATACTCGTCGTCAAGGTTCCGGTCGACCGCGTCTGACCACCAAAAGGAAGGATCTCTTATTGTCCACATCGTACCTCCTTCAGATCCACGCCTGCCATCCGAGAACAAGTAATAGACTCCTTGCAATATTCTGTGTTTAATTTCGTGTGGCTATTTCTATCCGAGTCCAGCACTTGTAAGGCAGACCATTCGATGGGAGTGGGCGGCATCTGCCATGTGTAGGTAACAGCGTGTTATATTGTGGTGGAGGATAGTGTTACGTGTGGTGTGTGAGTTGCAGGGATGTTGGGGACAGCACAAACACCCACCCAAGGTAAGGTAAGGGTTATTCTGCCCGAAGGCAGGTCCGAACCTCCGCAGAGGTGTTCCTGAGCCGGAGTTTACGTGCGGTAGGGTGGCCAGTTCCTTACCGCTCCTCCATTCCCTTACCCCCACCAACAGCGCGTGGCAACCCATCCAACTCCTGACCACGCCCAATGTTGCTTTACTTCGGAGATCACACGGGATCCGGTGTTTCAACACGGCTACGGCCGTTGGCAACACCCAGCCAATGAAGGTTAAAATTCCCGACCCGACCGGGAATCGAACCTGGGACCCTCTGAACCGAAGGCTAGTACGCTGACCATTTAGCCAAAGAATCGAACATATTCTGTGTCATACCGCACCATTCGCTGGAGGGACTAGGAATTTATTGACTCATGCGTAGAACGGCTGCGTTTGATGTGGTGCCGTGACCAGGAAGCACGGACGTCTGATGAATGTCGTTGCATTGTGTTCAGCGGTAAATCGAGATTTTGCTCTACCCAAAGACCAACGCTTGCCAGTACGACGACGACCTGGGAAGAGTTCCCATTTTACCAATGTTTAGGAGAGGCACAGCGGTATTACTCCTGGCGTCATGTTGTGGGGAGTTATCAGCTATGACTACAAGTCACGGCTGGTAGTGATTGAGGTAAATCTGACGGCACAACGGTACGTTAAGACATCGTGCGTCCTCATGTGTTACCTCTCATGTAACAGTATGGTCGTGCCAGTTTTCAACAGGACAATGCTCGCCCACACACGATACGAGTCTGTATGAACTGTTGAGGTTCTCCCGTAGCCAGCTAGATCCCCAGATCTGTCACCGACAGAACATGTTCTTGGACTAGCTCGGACGTCAACCCCATCTCAGTGCCAGTACCCAGGATATCAAGGACTTGTTACAACAGTTGTGGGCCAGCTTGCCTCAAGAGAGGATACAATGGCTTTATGACACCCTTGCCAAACCGAATCAGTGCCTGCATTCAGGCCAGAGGTGGAACAACTTCCTACTGATACGTGGGCTCGTACTGTAAAGTTCTTTGTAAATTTGTCTGCATTTTGTAGTGACTGGATCATGTGGAGGTACTGTTCAGTCACCCTGGTAACAAACTACTTGCTGACGGTGGTGGTGGTTGTGGAGGTTTTTCGAAATTCGTTTTGGTGGTCACAAGCCAAGATTGATTAAGAATATAATGAAGGTAACGTTCTAAATGAGAAGGAAAACACGAAGAAACGATTACTTTGAGAATGAGAGAAGGGATGCATAGGAGTAGGGAGAAAACAAAATGTGACTGCCTACAATGTCCTGTGCCCCTAAAACTGATTAAAAATGACAATACATAGACTGACATTTGTTCTTAGTTGAAGTGTGCGTTCTCCCTTTGTATCTTCACTCATCTCTGCAAGATGTCATTACAAGAACCTGGATGTTTATGTACTGAGAGGTTAGAATGCAAACTTGCTTTAGCCAGTAACAAGTATACTCTACCCTGTACAAAGGTTATGCTATGAGACTTGCATAGATATTAGGAGTACGGCTTATAGAACTCCTAGAACTTATGTTACTCTTGCTTCATTGTGGAAGAACGGGTTGCATGACACTTCCTACTAACCAAATTAGTTTGCGTTCTAACCTATTACTATCTAAACATCTTCACTTCTGGCAAATGCTGGGGGCTGTACCTTAATTAAGGCCACGGCCACTTCCTTCCTACTCCTAGGCCTTTCCTGTACCATCGTCGCCGTAAGAGCTATCTGTGTGAGTGTGACGCAAAGAAAATTGTAAATAAAATCGAGGGCTAGACATTACTGTTCAAATTACAAAAAGTAACCCTTCAACGAAGTGTGTTCAAAGGTACGTAC
Source organism: Anabrus simplex (assembly GCF_040414725.1). Lineage (NCBI taxonomy): Eukaryota > Metazoa > Arthropoda > Insecta > Orthoptera > Tettigoniidae > Anabrus > Anabrus simplex. The sequence continues at coordinate 68,310,274 of NC_090278.1, read as the reverse complement.
GGTAAAATAAAAGAGCCCAAGCTTGGCGCAATTATTTCAAGAATTGAATACGTATCATTAGAGCCAAATTTGAAATAACTAACATTTATCGCTAGAAAGGTGTTAAGTGCCAAGGAGTACTGTATATCATCAAGGCTAGCTCCAGACAAGACTGCTGCGAGTTCTTAAGACCACCAAAAATGACATCTGACTCGCATATTATAAAAGGGGCAATGTGCCATTCATTTGTTTTGTTTTCTTTCCATAGCTTGCATTTGATGTTTGAGGAATTCAAAAAGTATTTGTTTAAATATATCTAACATTGAAACTTTGGCAGATAAAATTATCAATGAAAAAGTTAAATATTCCCAAAGTTGTCAGCATCACCTTTAACCCATCAGAATTAGCATGCGTCCATGTGAAAGAATCAAGCAATGAAGATTAGACTGGCCCATAAGACAAAACTTATAAAAAAGGAAAACCGTAGAAGCCTTTTGATAGATAGATAGATAGATAGATAGATAGATAGATAGATAGATAGATAGATAGATAGATAGATAGATAGATAGATAGATAGATAGATAGATAGATAGATAGATAGATAGATAGATAGATAATTTATTTATTCTGACAAAGAAAAATGTATCCCGGTCTTACACTCAACAAGCGATTGCACATATTTAGTCATTTTTTAGCAATATACACAGTAGAAATGTCGGCCTCGTGGTTTAGGGGTAACCTGCCTGCTTCTCACTCAGAGACTTTGGGTCCGATTCCCTGCCTGGTCAGGGATTTTTACCTGGATCTGATGGCTGGTTCGAGGTCCACTCAGGCTGCGTGATTAAAATTGAACAGCTATCTCACCGTTAGATAGTGACTCCGGTCTAGAAAACCAAGAATAACGGTCAAGAGCATTCGTCGTGCTGATCATGCCTCACCTCATAATCTGGAGGTCGCCGGGGTGAGCAGCGGTCGCTTGGTAGGCCAACGCCGTCAGGGTTAGGATATAGTACAATGAGGTTCGTAGTTATACACTAAAAATATTAATATTAAATCAACTATCACAGATATTAATCTGGATGATAATAATAATAATAATAATAATAATAATAATAATAATAATAATAATAATAATAATAATAATAATTCTCTGGACAGATACTCTTTGATACTCTAGAAGAATTCAGAGTGGACAGGAAGACCAGAGAACTAATCCGGCAAACTCTCACGAATGCGACTTCTAAAGTAAAATTCCTTGGGGAAATTTCTGAGCCTTTTTAAATATGTACGAGTGTTCGTAAAGGTGACGGCATCTCTTCTATTCTGCTTAACATAGTTCTAGACAAACCTATTATAGAATGAAAGAAAGGGGCGTCTAAGGTGTGAGCATGGAAAACATGCGAAGCAAAGTCAAGATGAAATGTTTAGCCTTTGATGATGATCTAGCAATCATTACTAGGACTGAATATCAATCCAGATACACCGTACAGATATTACACAACAGAGCATCAAAAGCCAGGCCTCCAGACTTCCTAATAAAAAGCCAAAAAAAGCAAAATCACCTCCGTACAGGCCATTGAAGGCCCTTGGAGGAGTGGAAGGTAAAGGCTTCCACCATTGTTACCTCGGCACGTGATGGGGTAGAGTGGTTAGCTCTATGCCCGGCCGCCTATGCCCCCAGGAATTGACCTGGTACTCATTTTTCGTGTAGGCTGAGTAAATCTCAGGGCCATATGCACCTCCGGAAGTGGAAATCTCGTTTCTTAAAGTTTACGATTTCCTGACGGGGATTCGAATCCACGCCCTTCCGGGCGAACCGAGCATGCCTTTACCACCTCGGCCAGGCAGCCCCTAATAAAAGGTCCACGTCATGTCAAATCTGCATCAACATAGCAAAAGAAAGTTCGCTAGAGATGAAAAACGGCACAATTTCACAAGTATCCTCCTTCATATACCTTGGAGAAATCATACTAACATCGGGACTATACAGTAGGGCCAACATAGAAACAACCACTAAACTCCATAAGGCGTACAGACTGAAGTGGAATTACTATAACAGGAGAGTCACATCATGTAATAAAAAATTACTACATTACAAGAAGCTTTATACGCCTAAAATTATAGAAACTGAAAGGCAAGAAATGAAAATTCTCCGGAAAATTGAATGTCCTACGACAGAAAATGGAATGTTGACCTCTACTCATTAACTTACAGGTTCACTTATGCCGCACGCAAGAGACGCCTGACATTCTAAAGTAATATCTATACAATCAGCAGCGACAGACTCATCAAAAGATTATTTAAAGTAATCAACTCAAAGAAGGTCAAAATAAACCGGCTAGAAGAAACTATATCAGACTCCCAAGAAATGATTACTACGGGCTACATCATAGAAGACCTTGGAGCTTTTAGTGCAATAGTAGCCAAGCACAAATTAGTGGAGAAACCTAAAAAGATAACTGGTATAAAGTGGTGCACAAAACGGAAGACGCAACACAGGAAGAGATTTTGGGTGGATATGAAAGCGAAACCCATCAGACCATGGAACAATCAAAAGAGTGACATCGCGTAATGCGAAACATTTGTTTTTCCGAAACATTACATGCCTCAGAAAGATCTCTAGGAGGTCATCCTAAAAGTGATGAAAATGGAAAGCAAGAACGAAAAATTCTAACGAAAGTATATGGTCCCACTCATGTAAACGGCGTACGGATTAAAGGAAAAACTACAGAATTGTACACAGCTACAGATAGGTTTACTGGTGCTGTACGTAGGAAACGTTTGAAATTCTATGCTCATATCTGTACAGTGGATTTACTAAACAAAGTATTGAATACAATCAATTCAACGAAGGTCTATATCAACTGGTTAGAAGAAACTACGCATGAAATGAAATGAAATGTCGTATGTCTTTTAGTGCCGGGATATCCGAGAACGGATTCGGCTCGCCAGATGCAAGCCTTTCTATCTGACACCCGTAGGCGACCTGCGCGTCGTCATGAGGGCGAAATGATGATAAAGACAACACATACACCCAGCCCCCGTGCCGTTGGAATTAACCAATTTAGGTTCAAATCCCCGACCCGGCCGGGAATCGAACCCAGGATCCTCTGAACCGAAGGCCAGTTCGCTGACCATTCAGCCAACGGGTCGGACACGCATTATTTACAGGAAATAAACGCTAAATGCGATAGCACCAAAATTCTTAATGCCTTCGGAACTGTGGTTGCAAATCACCAGTTTGTGGAGACAGCAAAAAAGACCACTGAAAAAGAGTGGACAGAAGAACGTAAGAAACAACACATTAACTTCATGAAGAGATTTTGCGAGTAGAAGAATAAGCGTATTCCGTTAGACCAAGATAACAAGTTCAAAATCGTTGTTAAATTGGGCGTAACGAAGAAAGAAAAGAATAGATTTTTTTTTGCTAGGGGCTTTACGTCGCACCGACACAGATAGGTCTTATGGCGAAGATGGGATGGGAAAGGCCTAGGAGTTGGAAGGAAGCGGCCGTGACCTTAATTAAGGTACAGCCCCAGCATTTGCCTGATGTGAAAATGGGAAACCACGGAAAACCATCTTCAGGGCTGCCGATAGTGGGATTCGAACCTACTATCTCCCGGATGCAAGCTCACAGCCGCGCGCCTCTACGCGCACGGCCAACTCGCCCGGTAATCGATTATTATTATTATTATTATTATTATTATTATTATTATTATTATTATTATTATTATTATTATTATTATTATTATTATTATTATTATTATTATTATTGACAACTGATATTTTTCAACATTCATACAGAAGGATGACAACAGGTTAACTAAATACATCTTTAAAAATATTCGGAACAAGAAGTCAACAACAACCTGTTATCATGAAAGCAAAAGAAATTTGGAGAAAAATATAGAAGCAACAGAGAGATTTTTAGAAATAAAGTGTTAATAATGGAAGGATTCCAATGTCAGAAGTGAAAGAAAACAGGATCAAAATGGTCCGAGGAAAGGAAAGGTAGACACAGTGAAAAGACAAAAGAGTATTCGAAGAAGAAAAAGGAACAACAAAAGACGAAGCACTGAAATTGTCACGTCGGAGCGTCGTCCCTAGAAGACCTTAACGGAGAAATAATAAGTAATGATGATAATAAAAACAAAGACACTACAAAACTGTAATCCTTCCAGCAGCATTACATTCAAACGGAGTGTTTGAATACCGTCTCAGGTAGAAGAATGAGAAAAACAGAACAGAGAACATTAAGAAAAATGGTGGGACCTATTTGGGAGAATGGCAAATACAAACTGAGACCAGAACAAAATTTCTACAAAACACCAAAAAGTTATGCCATGATTTCAGAAAACGAAGATTCGTTGGTCACCTACACAGAATGGACAGAGAATAACAAAACAAATTTTTTGAACACTATGCAAATAAACAAACTAAATATGCATTTTTAAAAGAAGCCGAAGAAGGTATGGAACTATTCAACATTAAAAAGGAAATAGAGAAGAAATTAGGAAATTAATTTTTGATGGTAAGTTTCCAGAGAGAGCCAAGAAGAAGTTAGGCAATAAATGGACGGAAGAAAGAAACAACGCCAACGAGAAAAAAAGAAGAAATCTTGGGAATACAAGAAGGAAAAGAAATAATAATAATAATAATAATAATAATAATAATAAATGAATTAACTAATTTGGAATGGGGATAAAGATTGTGCTACAATCGTAATTGCCTTATTGATTATTAACATACATATATCTTCATTATAGACCGTTATGCCTTTCAGCGTTCAGTCTGCAAGCCTCTGTAAATTTACTAACCGCCGTCACAATCCTCTATTTGTAACTAGTTCTGAGACCTCGTTGAGTTCCTTATCTCTTATCTTGGTCTGCCTCTGCTTCTATTACCCTCCATAACAGACTCCACTAATCTCCTAAGTAACCTCCTCCAGTCACCTCACATGTCCCCAGCACCGAAGCCGGTTTATGCGTACAGCTTGATCCATCGAGTTCATTTCTAACTTATCCTTTATCTCCTCACTCGAAGTAACCTCCTGCAATTGCACCAGAAAACATTCCCGCGTCTTCCATGTCTGTTACTTCTAACTTATGAATAAGATATCCGGAGTCCACCCAGCTTTGACTCCCGTAAAGCAAAGGACGTCTGAAAACAGACCTATGTAAAGATAGTTTCATACGGGAGCTGATTTCCTTCCTACAGAATACTGTTGATTACAACTGCGAGCTCACTGCATTAGCTTTACTTCACCTTGATTCAATCTCACTTACTATATTACCATTCTGGGAGAGCATACATCCCAAATACTTGATATTATCTACCTGCTCCAGCTTTGTATCCCCAATCTGACACTCATTTCACTTGGATTTCTTACCTATAGACATCAATTTAGTCTTGGAGAGGCTAATCCTACTCACGACACATACTAATAATTATAGAAAAAACAGATTATCAAAGTGGTATGAACGACGTAAAGTGGGGAGTGAGGGATAAATATTTGGAGTCGAGGATTCATCACAGAGGGAGAAAAATAAGTTGCCTGTGGAGTATCTGAGAACACTTCTTACATTTTGTAAAATTCTGTATGAACCCGAGGAAGAAATTCCCCTTTCCAGACGGCTGTAACTGTGAAGGAGAAATTGAAAGCCGAGGATCCACGTCTTGGAATGGGGAGTGGTAAGGTGATCGCCTCTCAGCCTCTACACCCCTGGGGGTTCCTCTAATGTAAACCACTTATGTTCCAGTTATCAAATGAGTGATAACAATATTAGCGAAGTGATAAGTTTCCAGATGTTGGGGAACACACGCCGATAACGGTATCGCGGGCTAACTCTATTACCCACAAGTTCGCAGGGTCTATTCGCTGTTCTCCCCTGCTGTCGAGATGGGTTGGGATCTAAATGAAATATTCGTAACCATCCTTTTTATACACTGAATTATTAATTTCATGACTCCCCCAGGTATGTAGGCTGCCCACGTGGACAGACAAGACAAAGATACACTGATACATAATATACACAGTTCAAAAAAAAATAGGGGAACATGTTTTGTAACGTCTGGTATATGAACGCTACTTTGGTAGATGGGATTCCAATGGTCGTATAGCATACCTTGAGACCTTAGTTACTCAGGATATGTAAAATCGAAGTCATACTCCATCTGTAGGCGTATCCATGCATTAAAGTGTCGGGTGACCCCCTTACAACAAAGTGAATAGCGGTGCGTCCATGTGTCGTTGTAAGGTACGCAGACTACCGCGGTCATTTGAGCACGTTGTACGTCAACCAGCATGAGACATCTTAACGAGGTTCAAGTCGCAAGGGCCGTCACTTTGTTCCAGGAAGGATGGACGTTTCGTCGTGTTGCTCTGTATCTTAATGTTTCTCCCTCAGTTAATCAACGCTTGTGCAATCGCTATAATGAGGCAGGCCAGTTCACAAGGAGGGTTGGACAAGGTCGTGGACACATGACAACCCCATAGGATGACCAATGTCTGACCATCTGTGCGTTGCGGCGTCATTCAGCAACTGCCAGAGGACTGCAACAAGACCACAAGAGGGTCATTGGAGTCACGATGCCTCACCAGACAGTAAGGAACAGGTTATCAGAAGTGTTCTTATGACCCAGACGTCCTGTTCGAGTGCCCCGTTTAACGCAGCAACATCGCGCAGTTCGCTTTCTGTTTGCCCGTACCTGCGTCAAATGGAGACCTGTCTTGTTCGCAGACGAGTCCAGATTTCCCCTGACACAGCATGATGGACGTCAAGGTGTACTGAGACTCCGTAGTGAGCAGTACATGCCAAATGTTGTCCAGCAAGGCGACCGAATCGGATATGGTGCTGTGAAGGTGTGGAATGGCATCAGTATTGATGGCCGTCAAAACCTTGTCGTCGTCCGTAGTAACCTTAGCGCTGCGGGGTACATCGAGCAGATACTGCTACAGCATGTGTTAGTTGCTGCATACGGTGTTTGCCCTGAATTCGTACTCATGCACGACAATGCCAGAGCTCATGTAGCGCGCATCACCAGAGCTGCCTTGCGAGAACTGGACATTCAAGAGATGGAATGGCCAGCATTGAGAGTCCTGACCTTAATCCCATCGAGCATGTGTGGGATAGGCTTGACAGAAATGTTCTTGGGCGTCCTGTTCCACCACAGAATCTCCAAGACCTCGAACAGGCTCTCATTGAAGAATGGGACCTGATACCGCAACATGACCTCCGTCGACTTCTACGGAACATGTCACGTAGGTGCCAAGCTATGCTAAATGCTCGTGAAGGACATACACTATACAGAAGCTCTTTAACTGAGATAAAAATCCTCCCTGGAGAACTGTTTTCGCCCCCTATCTGGACATTTCCGTTTGTATTCTGAAAATTAACGTGAATCCTTCGATGTTCTTTTGTTGTATATCAACGGTAAAGAATAAAGGTTTACTTGGTAATATACCTGGGTGTGAGGTACTGTTTTGTGGAGCTTGGCATACGTTCAAAAACATGTTCCCCTAATTTTTTGAACGGTATAAAATACAGTTCCAAAATTAGTTAAGCCTACAGTCTTTTCACGAAAAACAGTGTCATGTTTCTCCACGTAAAAATCAAATGATCATAAATATGTCTTATATGGCTCTCGGTCATGGCCATCCTCAAAACGCTGCTAATTTCCCAAGATCAAAAGCCATAAGACATAGCCTGCACGGTTGCTAGGTAACAGCTTCTGGCCATCCATCATACCTCGCATCACAGCCTGCACTGTTGCTAGGTAACATGGTCTGATCATCCATCCATTCAGTACATGGCAGCCTGCATGGTTGCTAGATAACATTGTCTGGCCATCCGTCCATACCTTACAACACAGCCTGCACTGTTGCTAGGTAACATTGTCTGGCCATCCATCCATACCTTACATCACAGCCTGTACGGTTGCTAGGTAACATTGTCTGGCCATCCATACCTTACATCACAGCCTGTACGGTTGCTAGGTACCATTGTCTGGCCATCCATCCATACATTACATCACAGCCTGCACTGTTGCTAGGTAACATTGTCTGGCCATCCATACCTTACATCACAGCCTGTACGGTTGCTAGGTACCATTGTCTGGCCATCCATCCATACCTTACATCACAGCCTGTACGGTTGCTAGGTAACATTGTCTGGCCATCCATACCTTACATCACAGCCTGTACGGTTGCTAGGTAACATTGTCCGGCCATCCATCCATACCTTACAACACAGCCTGTACGGTTGCTAGGTAACATTGTCTGGCCATCCATCCATACATTACAACACAGCCTGTACGGTTGCTACATGACAATCTCCGGCTATCCATCCATACCTTACATCACAGCCTGTACGGTTGCTAGGTAACATTGTCTGGCCATCCATCCATACATTACATCACAGCCTGCACTGTTGCTAGGTAACATTGTCTGGCCATCCATCCATACCTTACATCACAGCCTGTACGGTTGCTAGGTAACATGGTCTGATCATCCATCCATTCACTACATGGCAGCCTGCACGGTTGCTAGATAACATTGTCCGGCCATCCATCCATACCTTACAACACAGCCTGCACTGTTGCTAGGTAACATTGTCTGGCCATCCATCCATACCTTACATCACAGCCTGTACGGTTGCTAGGTACCATTGTCTGGCCATCCATACCTTACATCACAGCCTGTACGGTTGCTAGGTAACATTGTCTGGTCGTCCATCCATACATTACATCACAGCCTGCACTGGTGTTAGGTAACATTGTCCGGCCATCCATCCATACCCTACATCACAGCCTGGACTGTTGCTAGGTAACATGGTCTGATCATCCATTCATACATTACGTCGTAGCCTGCACTGTTGCTAGGTAACATTGTCTGGCCATCCATACTTTATATCACACTCTGCACTGTTGCTAGGTAACATTGTCTGGCCATCCATCCATACCTTACATCACAGCCTGCACTGTTGCTAGGTAACATGGTCTGATCATCCATTCATACATTACGTCGTAGCCTGCACTGTTGCTAGGTAACATTGTCTGGCCATCCATACTTTATATCACACTCTGCACGGTTGCTAGGTAACATTGTCTGGCCATACATACCTTACATCACAGTCTGCAGGGTTGCTGGGTAACATTGTCTGGCTGTTCATCCATACATCATCACACCCTGCACGGTTGCTAGGTAACATTGTCTGGCCATACATACCTTACATCACAGCCTGCAGGGTTGTCAGGAAACGTTGTCTGGCCATCCATCCATACCTTACATCACAGCCTGCACTGTTGCTAGGTAACATTGTCTGGCCATTCATCCATACCTCACAGCACAGCCTGCACGGTTGCTAGGCTACACTTCCGTCACAGATTTTATTACATGGCATAGCGTTTTACTGACACCAAAATGAAGTACATAAAATGACCAACACATGGTACTTCATACGATACATAAGCAATAATTAGCATAACGATCGAGGTTCCGCAAATACGGTGTTCAACAATACCTGTAGTCGAGGGACAATGTTGTGAACAGTACTGTACAGCATATCCGTAGAAATGGTAAGCGGGTGTTGTCTTTCATGATCCCTAATTAGGTCGGTGGATCGCGGTAGACTTGCGACTTCAGGTAACCCCACAATTAATTATCACACGGATTGAGGTCAGGGGACGGGGGAGGCCAAGCATGACATGCCGCTATTATAGGCGCACCTGATGCTCCCTCTCACGACAACTCCTTTTATGCCGTCCGCGGGTCTCATACGGCATCACTGACGTGTTGCTGTCCAGCACCATCTGTTGACGTGTTCTTGCATTCGTTGTTTCTGTCAATAAAACTTCATGTCATATCAAGCATGTGTGGCAATTTGTACCTGACGTGTTGCTGTCCAGCACCATCTGTTGACGTGTTCTTGCATTCTTTGTTTCTGTCAATAAAACCTCATGTCATATCAAGCATGTGTGGCAATTTGTACCTGATGTGTTGCTGTCCAACACCATCTGTTGGCGTGTTCTTGCATTCGTTGTTTCTGTCAATAAAACCTCATGTCATATCAAGCATGTGTGGCAATTTGTACCTGACGTGTTGCTGTCCAGCACCATCTGTTGTCATTTTTGTACGTTATTTTGGTGCCAATGAAATTGCATGTCATGCTAAACGTGCGTATCAATTATCACCTCTCTACCTCCAGTATTCCGTCAACTATTTATTGCCTCGTCAAATTTCGGCGAAATTTTGGGTCACCATGTAGTTATCCTAATTTCATATAATTATGTTCTATGGCGTAGAGTCTCTCAGGCTTGATTACTGTGTTGTGGAATCTGATATTAGATTTATTAGACTGGGTGCGACTTTGTTTGAAACTTACTGAGTCAAAGATCATATAGCCATCCTGGCAATGAATACGTTTCCCCTTCCATTATACTGTTGGTACTCCTCTTTGGTGGTTTCCCCTTAATCCGCATTGCAATTCACGAGCGTACAACGGATTGTCTGTGGTGTGATTGCCGTTGTCCCTTTGATATTCATTTCAGTGAACAATGAGTTGGTCAGATCGACTCTGATGAGTAATTTATCAGGTACACAGGTGGGGGAACAGTGGCTCTATGACATTTACGGTGACCGTTGTAGAGTAAAGCAGTAGGAAGAAGAATATATGCCACCTTTATTTATTTATTTATTTATTTATTTATTTATTTATTTATTTATTTATTTATTTATTTATTTATTTATTTATTCTTCTTCTTCGTTTAGGCCTACGACGGACCACATGGTTCTTAACTCTGGTGAGCTCTTTTCTTCCTCTTAGCCCAGTATTCTTTCATTCTAGCGCTATGGATGTCTTTTCTTTCTTGAGTCCATTTCACTCCTACAACTGGACGCAGTGATTTAGTTGTTAGTGACTGGAGAGAGTCAGATGTCTTGACTAACTTTCTGAATTTATCTCGGTTGTAAATGTCAATGTGATCAATGTTTAGGTATTGTAGGTCTTTCCGTACTAAATTCGTCCATTTGGCATTTGTTGCTTTATTTATTTATTTATTTATTTATTTATCTATTTATTTATTTATTTATTTATTTATTTATTTATTTATTTATTTATTTATTTATTTATTTATTTATTTATTTATTTATTTATTTATTTATTTATTTATTTATTTATTTATTACCAGTTTGCCTAGTGAACGATGTAAGGATATCTACGAGTATAAATACAGAAATAATTTTGGTAGGGGCATACAGCCCAAGAACCCACTCCACCTACTCCAAAAATATTGTGTTATTTGGATCATCAGTAGACCTACATGGATTGGTTAAATGCAGCTCTCCAAAATTGAGAGGTGACCTTTGTACCCCTTTAGCAAATTCCTTTAACTACTACTACCTTTTCTTACAACTTGCTTCACGTCGCAACAAAACAGATCTTATGGCGACCATAGGATAAACCTAGGAGGGTGAAGGAAGCGACCATGGCCTTAATTACCGCAGCATTTGCCTCGTGTGAAAATGGAAAAATACGGAAAACCATCTTAAGACCTGCCGATATTTGGGTTCGAACCCACTCTCCCCTGGATGCATGCTCACAGCTGCGTGCCCCTAACCGGACGGTCAACTCGCTCGGTATTCCTACTACTACTACTAATAATAATAATAATAATAATAATAATAATAATAATAATAATAATAATAATAATCTACCTCTTTTTTCCGACAGTTGTGGCCAGGTGCGAACTGTCCCACATGTGTATTTGGTCCTGTTTTTCAGCCGGATGCCCTTCCTGACGAAAGCCGATATGGAGGAAAACAATCACAATTGCGTGTTTCTACTGAGTATGAAGAGGAGAGCCCACCTCTATGGTGTAGTGGTTAGTCTGATTAGCTGCCACCCCTGAGGCACGGGTTCGATTCCCGGCTCTGCCACGAAATTTGAAAAAGTGGTACGAGGATTGGAACGGGGTCCACTCAGCCTCGGGAGGTCACATGAGTAGAGGTGGGTATGATTTCCACCTCACCCATCGTGGAAATGGTTTTCCGTGGTTTCCCACTTCTCCTGCAGGCAAATGCCGGGATGGTACCTAGCTTAACGCCACGGCCGCTTCCTTCCCTCTTCCTTGTCTACCCCTTCCAATCTTCCCATCCCACGCAATGCCCCTGTTCAGCATAGCAGGTGAGGCCGCCTGGGCGAAGTACTTGTCATTCTCCCCAGTTGTATCCCCGACCCAATGTTTCACGCTCCAGGACACTGCCATTGAGGCGGTAGAGGTGGGATCCATAGCTGAGCCCGAGGCAAAATCCAAACAAATTAAGACAGAAAGATGAAGAGGAGAACGTTGGAACAAACACAAATACCCAGTTCCCGAGACAGAAACATTAATCAGGCGCAGGCGCAATTAAAATCTCTGAGCCAGCCAGGAACAGATGCCTGTACCCTTATGAACTGATGGCCTCAACGCTGAATAATAATGTTAATAATAATAATAATAATAATAATAATAATAATAATAATAATAATAATAATAATAATAATCTGTCCTCAGCCACCGTGTTGCAGATCATTTTATGACATTCAGGCTGCCTGCATGTCAATTTCGACGTAGTACCTAACTGCACCGGAAGGTAGAGGAACGGAAACTTTGTTTCTCGATCCACGGCTGTGTTTTACTTAATTTCATAACGTAAACACCGACTATCCCAACTATCTCTTCTGGGTACGAACAGGCGTCCTTAAGATGAGGAAGTCGACACTGTACAACCAGCGATCCTCAGAGGAAGCTACCATCCACTAACAATGAAAATACTTGTAGTTGAACGAAGATGGTTTTCCATGGTTTCCCATTTTCACACCAGGCAAATGCTGGGGCTGGGCCACGGTCGCTTCCTTCTCACTTCTAGCCCCTTGCTATCCCATCATTGCCATAAGACCTATCTGTGTCTGGGTGACGTAACGCCAATAAAGAAAAACTGTGTCACACTTAGGAACAAGATTCAGTACAGGGGAAGACTTTACCTTCCACTACTCCCTGAGGACAAAGAGCGGAATTAAGCGTAATAATAATTTACCAAGGAGACGCTGGATAAATTCTTTGAACTTGTTTAGTCAAGACTAGGTAGCTGATAGGGAAACTGGCACCTGGGCGATAACCCTAAATGTAGATCAGTTGTGAATAACGATTATGATTGGTTGTTTATTGTGGAAGGGACTTGGTTCTCTCGTAATACTACAGAGCACGTTAAAGGCGGGTCCGCATCTACGAAGCACGAAAAACCATCTTCAGAGCTGAAAATTAAAGGCCAGTCGGATTTATATGCGTTGCATGTAAGCTTTGGGAAAGCATTCTTTCTGATGATATTAGACATGTTTGCGAATTTAATAACTGCTTCAACAGAAGGCAGTTCGGGTTTAGGAAAGGTTATTCCACTGAAGGACTAGACAAAGAGTGACTGGCAGTGTGATAAGCTGCCACCCCTCCGAAGGCTCGGGTTCGATTCCCAGCTCTGCCACGAAATTTGAAAAGTCGTACGATGGCTGGAACTGGGTTCACTCAGCCTCGGAAGGTCAATTGAGTAGAGGTTGGTTCGATTCCCATCTCAGCCATCCTCGAATTAGTTTTTCGTGGTTTCCCCACTTGTCCTCCAGGCAAATGCTGGGATGGTACTTAAAGCCACGGCCGCTTCCTTCCCTCCCTCTTCCTTGTTTATCCCTTCCAATCTTCTCATCCCAAACAAGGCCCCTGTTCAGCTTAGCAGGTGAGGCCACCTGGGTAAGGTACTGGTCATCCTCCCCAGTTGTATATCCCCTGACACAAGGTCTCGCACTCCAGGACACTGCCCTTGAAGTCGAAGAGGTGGAATCCCTCGCTGAGTCCGAAGCAAAAACCAACTCTGGAGGGTAAAAGGATTAAAAAGAGGAAGAAGTTAAAGGCGGAAGGAGATAAGGACACTTTGACTAGTTGCTGCTAAGTGTCCACGTTAGAAGTGAAGTTCTGAGATGTGTTGTGTGTGTTGCAGGACTCTCAGGCAGCTATTCATGAATAGGAGAAATGCAGTAACCCTGAAGTTCGCATAATGCAGCAGCACTTCTTCTCAAATTAAGAAAACCTTTCTTGACCATCAGTCAGTACTGTAGGCAACCAGCTCATCATATCTGTCAAGCAAACAGAGGAAATTAGTTCTTTCATCCACAAAGGAAGCACAGTTAAAAAGACCGGTAGCGCAGAGGAAGACGTCAAGGCTCCAATGCGGAAAGCAAACAGTTTATTCGTTCTACTATACCCTGTTTTGGTTCTACAGCATCAAACTCGCCAGACGTCACATCGCATCACATCCCTTATACCCATGCGACTCGGGCACGGATGTTACGCAAAACGTATAAAAGTGTTGGACCATCCGTGTGATGCAGATTTGAACCACGTTGTATTTGTTTGCTCAATAAAACAGGCTGCACGAACAGTAATGCTCTCAGAATTGAGTTCCAACCAGTGTGCCAGTTCTTCTTTCACCTGCCAACCAGGGAGTGTATGCAATTTTAGCCGAATTTATCAAAAATAGTGATCTAAATGTATAATTGTCTTTTTTCTCGTTTTTATCTCTCTTACTTAATAAAAACATTTGTATTGATTTTCGTCACGTTCAAAAAATTTGCAAATCATGAATATTGGGAATGTCAAGAACATCCAAAGAGTGTGTAGTGTGAAGGAGACTGTCTCCAACCAGCATGCCAGTTCTTCATTCTCCTGTCAAATAGAGAGTATAAGCAATTTTAGCCCAATTCCTCCAAAAATACTGTTTTAAATCTATACTTTGTGTCTTTTACTGCTCTTGTTTTATCAGACGTTTGTATTGATTTTAGTCACGTTTAAACAAAAAAATTTGAATGTCAGAACATCCAGAACATCTTTCCTGTGTCTGTCATATGTATATCTATATATGTTATTGTGTGAAAATTTAATGATTTTCTGGCTGTATGTTTGATGGGACGAAAAGCCAAATAAATTTTTAAAAATAATATTTTGAATAAGAGCAACCTCTCACGAAAAAGCAAAAATCAGACTTCTAAATATCAACGTGAAATCTGTTCTACTTTACGACTGTGAATCTAGGAAAGTCACTAAACAAATCACACACCAACTGCAGGTGTTCGTGAATCACTGTCTGCGGCGTACCATCAATATAAAATGGTCTAAAAGATCACAAATTAAAACATGTGGAAGTAACCCCACCAGAAACCCATTGATAAGGAAATAAGGAAGGAAAAGGGTGGGGGGAATAAGAGATACATTAAGAAAACGTGACGGAGCAGATGAAAAATCAGTCTTATAATGGAACCCAGTAGGACGCAAGAAACACTTAAAGGCGTAAAAGACCTGGTTGAAGAACGTACCGAATGGAGAGCTGTCTTCGATGCCCTCTGCTCCACAAGGAGACGTAGGAAATAGATTAGATCGGATTGACCTAAACTTCAACCGCTAACAGCTTGACGGCGCTACACATCTACCAGGACTGCAATTAGCCAGAGGAACTTCGTGCTGATTGAATGAACCTTTTTAGAACTGGCCATCCCCAAACAAAGGCAACACTGCACGAATGGGGAATAACCGACTCCCCATCGTACGGCTGTGGATTTTCGCAAGAATGCACTACGTAGCTGCAAGCCACGCCAAGAACAGCAGGGTAGATCATGTCATTTACGCTGCTCAGAGATAAATGTATATTACCAGTACATTTTAAATGCGCACCCCTCAAATAGCTGACAATATCCGTACAATTAATAATAATGCTCCCTGTAATAAATTAGGGTCTGTTCGTGAGTGGGTTTGTGGACGATAAGTCACGAGAAATGGGTTGGCCAGCCCAGAGTTCCAACCTTGAACTTATTGAACACCTCTGGAATGAACTATAACGACGCCTTCGCTCCGCCCCCTTATATCCCACTAACTACAATTTCTACAGCGCTGCAGGAAGTATAGTCTCCTATTTACCAGGAAAGGAGGAACAAGTGCTGCCAAATATAAAAATAATATTTCGTGACATAATGCGCGAAACTTTCGGAGGATTTAATCAAAATTTAGGAAAATGCTTAGAAATAGCTCTATAAAATTAACACTGAGCGACAGAACTCAATCATTCGTCGCCGGGCTGAGTGGTTCAAACAGTTGGGGCGCTGGCCTTCTGACCCCAACTTGACAAGTTCGATCCTGCCTCAGTCCGATGGTATTTGAAGGTGCTCAAATAAGTCAGCCTCGTGTCGGTAGATTTACTGGCACGTAAAAGAACACCTGCAGGACTGAATTCCGGCACCTCGGCGTCTCTTAGTCTCCGAAAAGCGTAAAATTAGTTAGTGGGACGTGAAGCAAATGGCATTACTATTGTTGTTGTTATTATTAGCATTATGAGGATCTTGCTCTTTATTATAATGACGATCATGATTGCCGTTCCAAGGGGCCTAATATCTAGGTCATCACCCCGCTCCCCTTCCTTCTCTCCTTGCACTCCTACATGGAGTTCTTCGTCAGACGCACAAAGATCGTTCCACGGTCGACACCTTAGTAGTATTTTACTCTTTTACTGCCCCTGTGTATAATGTCGTAATTCATTAATTCATGTAATGATATCCTAAGTCAGTGAGCTGACACTCAAGAGTCTTGGAGATGTACTATGGGATGTTTTAAACAACAGGCCTATGAGCTTTCAAAGAACCTTCCACAGTGAAACTATATAACAGTGTTTATTTCGTGAAATTAGGCTTACGTTCGTAAACACTACAGCCACTACTACAAACACTACGAACAAGTATACTCCAGCCTGCACAAGGGCTGCGTTGTGAGTTTTGCATAAACAGTAGGAGTACGGCCCGTGAGAAATTCCGGCATTTATGTTACTCTTGCTACATTACGGGACAGCGAGCTAGGCGATACTTCCTAATAACCAAGTTCGGTTGCATTCTAACCAACTGAAAATGAAAATCCACAGCCTATTTCCGGTCAATTGACAGGGTCAAGAATGGAATGAATGAAGCTCCCATCTAGCGGCGAGGATAGGAATTGTACCAACTCCTCTGGGACAATTATTAATGATCGACAGATGACGTGATATTGGAGAGTGTTGCTGGAATGAAAAATGACATGGAAAACCGCGAAAAAATTCTGTTCCGCCTTCGCTTTGTCCAGCACAAATCTCATGTGGAGTCACCGGGATTTGCACCACGGAACACAGTGTTGAGAGACCGGCGCGTTGCCGTCTGAGCTACGGAGGCTTTGCATTTTGACCTATTACTGCTTAAAAATTTGTGGTCTAAAAAAGACTATCATAACAATGCCTATGAATACGTTCAACAGGATAACTTAGTGTTTATTCTAAACAACTGATATTCGCCCACCACTAATAAGGTATTATGTAAGCAGATTTTTCGAGATTCGACGAACAAATGCTGCGAGTCAATGAATTTAAGAAGAATCGATCGAATAGTTCTACTACAGACCCATAGTTTACTCTCATATTTCAAACTTTATACCACCTCTCGAAGATAATTCTAAATACAACGGGTTGGGATATAGTACCACCGAGCTCGATAGCTGCAGTCGCTTAAGTGCGGCCAGTATCCAGTATTCGGGAGATAGTAGGTTCGAACCCCACTGTCGGCAGCCCTGAAAATGGTTTTCTGTGGTTTCCCATTTTCACACTATGCAAATGCTGGGTCTGTACCTTAATTAAGGCCACGGCCGCTTCCTTCCCACTCCTAGCCCTTTCCTGTCCCATCGTCGCCGTAAGACCTATCTGTGTTGGTGCGACGTAAAACAACTAGCAAAAAATATATATATAGTACCATATCTGAAGTACTTATTTGATTATTGTTTGGAGCTATAGCAAATTAATGGAAAGTTGCTATAGTAGCCCCTATGTATAATGGAAAGGGTGATAGACATAAAGCTGAAAATTACAGGCCAGTCGGATTGATATGCGTTGCATGTAAGCTATGGGAAATCATTCTTCCTGATGATATTAGACATATTTGCGAAACTAATAACTGCTTCGATGGAAGACAGTTCGGGTTTAGGAAAGGTTATTCCACTGAAGCTTAGCTTGTAGGATTCCAGCAAGATATAGCAGATATCTTGGATTCAGGAATTCAAATGGATTGTATCGCTATTGACCTGTCCTAAAGCATTTGATAGGGTGGATCATGGGAGACTACTGGCAAAAATGAGTGCAGCTGGACTAGACGAAAGAGTGTCTGAGTGGGTTGCTATATTTATAGAAAATAGATCTCAGAGAATTAAAGTAGACGAAGCTTTATAATTAACAGGGGAATTCCTCAAGGCAGTATTGTTGGACTTTTATTGTTTCTTATATATATATAAATGAGATGAGTAAAGAAGTGGAATCAGAGATAACGATTTTTGCGGATGATGTTATTCTCTATAGAGCAATAAATAAGTTACAAGTTGGTGAGCAACTGCAAGATGACCTCCATAATGTTGTGAGATGGACAGCAGGCAACAGTAGGATGATAAACTGGGTTAAGAGTCAAGTTGTGAGTTTCACAAACAGGAAAACTCCCCTCAATTTTAATTACTGCGTTTATGGTGTGAAAGTTCCTTTTGGGGATCACTGTAAGTGCCTAGGTGTTAATATAAGGAAAGATCTTCACTGGGGTAATCACATAAATGGGATTGTAAATAAAGGATACAGATCTCTGTACATGGTTATGAGGGTGTTTAGGGGTTGTAGTAAGGATGTAAAGAAAAGGGCATATAAGTCTCTGGTAAGACCCCAACTAGAGTATTGTTCCAGTGTATGGAAATCTCACCAGGATCACTTGATTCAAGAACTGGAAAAAAATGCAGCTCGATTTGTTCTGGGTGATTTCCGACTAAGGAGTAGCGTTACAAAAAGGTTGCAAAATTTGGGATGGGAAGACTTGGGAGAAATGAGACAAGCTGCTCGACTAAATGGTATGTTCCGAGCTGTCAGTAGAGAGATGGCGTGGAATGATATTATTAGACGAATAACTTTGAATGATGTCTTTAAAAGTAGGAAAGATCATAATACGAAGATAAATTTGGAATTCAAGAGGACAAATTGGGGCAAATTTTCATTTATAGGAAGGGGATTTAGGGATTGGAACAACATACTAAAGGAGATGTTCAATAAATGTCCAATTTCGAAACAGACTTTCAACGTATTAGGTCGTGTTACGTACATGTAGTACGTGTTGAAGAGATGTTAAGTACAGAACAAAAATGGCCAGCCGGACACCAGTGGGATCCGAACCCACAACCTCCCGATTTCGCGTCGGTTGCTCTACCAATTGAGCTATGGTGGCCTAGGCCATCTTTGTTCTGTTTGAAAGGATCTGAGCTACAGGTCTGGCACTGCTGCTAGCACACTGTAGAGTACGTTTAAGTCGCCCGTTGTGGGGCATGTCATGAATATTGAATTTTCACGACCGCATTGTAATCGAAACAGATTTTCAACGTATTAGGTCGTGTTACGTACATGTAGTACGTGTTGGTAGGTGGGGTTTGCATAAACATTAGGGGTACGGCTCAACAGAACCCCTATAAATTATGTTACTCTTTCTACATTATGGAAGAGTGGGTGGCCAACATTTCCTACTAACTAAATTAGTTTACAATCTAACCTATTACCGCATGAAAATCCGGGCTTTATTCATCACATTATATCTAACAACTTCTTCATCTGATGATGATTCAACGTGCACTTATTTTAATTTACAAATACCGTATATCATACTGACGGCGCCGTGGTGTACGGATAGCGTGCCTGCCTCTTACCCAGAAGACCCGGGTTGATTCCAGGCCAGTTCAGAGATTTTGACCTGGGTCTGAGGGCTGGTTCGAGGTTCACTCAACCTTCGTGATTAGAACTGAGGAACTATCTGACGATGATATAGCGGCCCCGGTATGGAAAGCCAAAAATAACGGCCGAGACGATTCGCCGTGCTGACCACACGACACCTCATAATCTGCCGGCCTTCGGGC
Organism: Anabrus simplex; assembly: GCF_040414725.1. Classification (NCBI taxonomy): domain Eukaryota; kingdom Metazoa; phylum Arthropoda; class Insecta; order Orthoptera; family Tettigoniidae; genus Anabrus; species Anabrus simplex. Next base: position 68,290,279 of record NC_090278.1, on the reverse strand, counting down.
TGAGCAACGGTCGCTTGGTAGGTCAAGGGCCGTCAGGGCTGTAGTGCCATGGGAGAGAATATATATTATGTGAGTGTTAATTTTATTCATGTTTTGTAACTTTTAATTTATTAATTTTACTCTAAGTTAATTCTAGACAGCTGAAGATGGCCTAATGAGGCCTAAACATGTAATGTTATTTTAATAAGATGATTTTACAGCTTTGAATAGTATATGAACCTATAGGTATTGACCAGGTGAAACCAATATAGTAGTTTTTCGTTAGGAAAAGTTAATTTTAGAGTCAGAATTTGGTAAAATATAGATTGGGAACGCTTAGAACCTCGCACAGAACAACAATGACAAAATTGCTTTACTTTATTTAGAAAGTCAAATATTTTAATTGAACAGAACTGTGCAGTATTATAAACATCTACTACATCTTCATTTTAGCGTCAGATTTCCAGAGAAGGATGGACAATTTGTATGGTACTGAGGAGTGATAGAAGGCAGGCTAAACTGCCAAAAGATTCGACATGCTAATATTTTAGAACTGTCTTTTTCATATCGTGCATTAATCGCATTGCACTGGTTTCTTTAATTTTCTTAATGTGAGAGAAATGAAGATGTTCCATGAAAACTAGAGTAAAAAAGTATTGTTTTAGGCACTAATAGGTTAGATTGCAAATATATTTAACAAAGGCGCAATTGTTTTTCTACCCGCACAGCGATTCTGTATTGAGATTTGCATAATAGTTGGCGATCTCAACTATCAGAACGCCTAAAATATATGCGGCTGTCTGACATAACTGTAGAGCGGCTAGCTTACACTTGCGCCTTGTTCAAATACGTTTGCATTCTAACATATGTGGCCTATTTTCTAAAAATATTTCCTTACTTATGTGTCTTAAGGATGTTTAAAGTTGAAAATGGCATATTTACATCTTTGACCACGTACATTTCAACGTCATATTCCATGTACTCTGCTTTGCCATGAGGGTGTGAAAATCACAACACTCAATGAGAAAATTATTTCTGAGCTAAATATTGTAAGAGATATCTAAATTCACACCACCTAATTTGATACAGGGTGTCTCAAAAATTAGCTCAATGAAAATAATTATGAATGAATACACTTCTCTCCCTGAGCCGGATGACCATCAGCTGGGGAGAGTGTATTCGTTTATTGTATTCAAAAACATTACATGGGGTTATATTTGAACGTACTACAAAACAAAACAAAACAAATTCAAAGGTATTCTAATTACGTAAATGTTACTAAAAGTAATTATTTACGAGGTTCGGTAAACGTTTCGCAGAAAACCCTTCGGTTGGAGGTCTGGGATTTTGGTTTGCTGTTGCAAACCATGTAATTTTATAGAATAAATGGAGAGTTACTTATTAAAACCTTGAAATTAATACTTTAAAAACGCAAGAACGTTCCACTTTACAGAGTAAAAATTATAATTTATGTTTGACTTTTAATAGCTCATGCCATGTTTATGAGAAAAGTAACATATTAATTTTGTCAAACCCTGTTCCTGGCATTTAAAGAAAAATAGATGGCCCTTGAATAGATTTGTATGATCTAAGTTCACCTAATTAATAGAATTTATGTTCTAAAAATATTTTTATTTGAGGTAATTTTGAAATACCAGTTATAAAATTAGACATTGTTACTATAGATTCTTCTCCTTTATACATTCGGTATGCCCAACTAAGGAGCACGTGATAATTTATTATCACTTTTTCTTCTTCTTCTCTTCCCAATATTTCTTCATCCTCTCGCTGTATTCCTTTTTCACGTCGTTCAGTCCGTCATCTACTTAGTCGGGTGGGCTTTACAGAAAATTTGTATTTATTAATTAAGGTTCTGAATTTTATTTTTCATTAATATTTGACTTAGAAAAAAATTGATCAGTGCATATTGTGATACCCTCAGCCAAACTGAGGTACAAGGAAATATCATTCTTTCATACTAAAAGGTACATTTCCTTTAGTCTTGAATAATGTTTTTTTACGATGTTGTTAACATGTATTAAGGAATTGTGTTGTAAGACTGGCTCTTAGTAAACAACATTTATGATCATTTTTCCAGGCCGGACAAGAACCAGTGACGTAATTAATATTTAAATTTCACACAATGATTTTTAATATTGTGCACTCGAAGGTTTCAAATCTTATACGCACAGTTCACTTCCTAGTGCCCTTAAGTGTTTAAATTCAGACATTTTTTTGCATATTTTGTAAGTTCATGTAAGAAATTTTGCTATCATATCTTTTAAAGATTTTGCTATACGAGCTGATAAACTTTATTTATCTAACCCAAGGCTTTCTAACGGCAGTTTGCACTCGGGCACATTCGCATAATAACTAAAGGTACGCGGGTGTCACGTTACGAATGCACGACTTCGACACTACGCTTGTCTTATTAGTTATTTGTGGGGTCACTGGGGCCAGCCAGGCTAATTTTGATTTTGGCTGAGGATTTGGGTATTTGAGATGAAAAGGAATTTGAACCTCAGCCTGGCACGTGGAAAGCGAGCAGCCCTACTGCTGCTGCCTGTACTACAAGCAATAATAGTGTTAATGATGATAATAATACTAATAAATCTAGAAATAACAAATACATGAAATAGTATTTACTCACATATTTAATGCGAAATTTGGCACTGTATGCTCGCTGCAAGTTGAGGTCAGTTTGTATGTAAGTGGAACAGGCTGCTCTAATGCATCATTCTTCCACTAATTGCGAGCACTAGTCAGTTATAACAAACTTTCTGAACCTGAGTACGGTGCTTTTAAGACGAAATATAAGAATCTTTATTCAAATGCAAAAGAATTGTTTTCAGATATTTTAAAATTTAATTTGGAAATTAATTGCCCATTCAAGGGCATCGCGGGTGACGTGGTACCCACGTGGACAAGACTGTATTCTAAACGCTGTACGTATTATTTACAGTGTTCAAACTCATGATGAATGTTGAATTGAATAAATAATTCACACTTTCTAGTAATTATTGGTGCAAAAATTACGTGAGTCACAATAATTCAATATCTTACAATTTTTCATGCATTGTTAACCCAAAAACTCTGTCGAAATCATGTACTAACAGCTATAAATAAATGTTGCACTCATGACATTATTCTATCTGGCGGGGATATAAGTCCGTTCCTTTCGTATCTAATCCTTAATACAGAAGCAATATTCAGCCTGTGGAGTCCAGAACCCACTCTGAGGCAGCGAAAATAGGGTGGCCTTGCACTGTAATGGCTAGGAGTTAAGCCGGCAATTTGTTTGTCCAAGTCGTTAAGTGGTTATGCATACTTTCCAGGCGTTCTAAGCAGCGATACGAAAGGAGCTCAGTCCCCACCAGATGTAATCGATATTTTTCTTCCCTCTAAAATTAAGCTTGAATATTATTAAGGAAAGACTTACCCGGTACAACTCTTGGTCCATTGACGGCAGTAAGCGATCCACTGCCGTACTTAACGTGACACGGATCGGCATTGGACGAGACGACAGCTATCTCGTCCAGTTCGTGACTGCTACAGTAGTTGTCGGCAGGGGAATAACCGGGGTATCCCACCACAAGTCTTGTACTGGACGTGCTGCTGCAACCTGCCGATTCAACTGTCGCGGGTCCTCCTAACCCTGACGAAGAATTTTGTTTGTTTCGACCTCTTAGAGAAAGGACTAGTCTCTTAGCAGTGGACATAACACGGGGGAGGTATCGTGGTAGACAGACAACACCGCCAACGAAATCAGTACTGCCACCGCCACTGCCACTACCACTACTGCCAACACTCCTCAAGGACCGATCACCTCCACCACCACCATGTTGAGCCTCCTCGCTTGTGTCGGGTTCGGAGATTTTCAACGTCCACTGACTGGAAGACACTTTGTCGACTGTGTTCTCACAAATTCAGAGAGAAAACGAGGGGGAGCAGCCGATGCTTCTCAACAACCCTTAAAATACAAAAACTTAACACCTCGCTGGGCTACTCATTCAAACACAAAACACTCCGCAATATCACAAAGCAAAATCTCTCTTCGCCCAAGCACTGGGCAGTAAATGTCCTTCAAAACGTTTCTTCTTATTTCAGTACTCCACCAAATATCGCCCAAAAAGCTCATTTGTTTATTGAATAAACCGTCAAAAACGATTCACCACAAAACCATCTTCAGCACACATCCGTGTTGGCAATCCATTTTGCAAGCAAAATTCAAAGATGTATAACAAACTGTTCACTTGTCCGCATTGTTTCAAAACAAACTACAAACCTCTTGAGACTATCTTCCCCCATAACAAATGATGAAGAAAAGTGTAGTTTGGAAATATCGTAGTTTGTTCGTTGAAGTTTCCTGACAACGATTCCTTCTGCACGGAGCTATTTTAGTCAACACATCTTTATAACAGTTCATCAATAATCTGTTCAATAAAAGGATGTAAATCATTTCCTTTTGAACAACTAACTCAATATCACCTCAGTCAAACAACTAACACACATAGTGCCCGCAAATTCATTTGTGTGTTCTCTTGGTTTTAAACTTTATCCATTCCACTTCACCAACACTACTATAGAAGCTGTACACTGAACAGATCGCACAGAACACAAGTTACCAAGAGATCGTTTGTGGCATTTAAAAACCCGAGATAAATTCTATACTTCGTTTCCTTCCAAAAATAAAAATGTTTGCCTCACCTCACTGAATTGAAACGGAATAAATTAGCCATTTTCTCAAGGAAACTGAACTCCCCAAACAGCAGTTGTAAGCAAATGCCTTGATACACTAAAAATCACTGGCAAATCACCACGAGTCCATTCATACTAATCTTCCAAATGTAGTTAGACACTCGAACGTATTAAAATTTGCTAATTATTTCGCATTAAGCAAATTTTGTAGGTTTAGATTTCAGGGGAAGAAATTAATAAATTACCAATATACTCATGCACGTTTGAGAAATAAATGTTTAAGATTCGTACCTGATACTTCATAAAAGGAACTTGATTTCTGTTCGTAACTTCTAATTTTTAATTAAATTTTAAAATTCGGCTCTTAGATTCCCAAACAATGTCTCACTTATTGTTGACAGATTTCATGTGTAGAAGAAAATGATCAATACATATCCACGGTATCACAAAAAGATAATTTCAGAAGAAATGTTAATAATATTTCAACCGACAATCCCTCAGTTATACCAATCTGGAAGACACGTGTCTAGAAAGCTGTTTGGAAGACCACGTTAACAAATAAAAAATTCAACAAAAATTCACCACTAGCCGATTTTTTCAACAAAGTTATGTAATGCCTTTAATACGTGGAAGACATGCTCTTTTTCTTTCTAATTCCAGTTTAGTATTATTTCTGAAATAATCAATAATAAGATTACTTTAAGAAGCAAGGAAATTTTACTGTTTGTTTCTTATTTCTGTCAAGGTTTCCCAAAATTTTTCTTGACAAGAAAATCAAGATCTGAAGAGAAATTTTGTGATAATTTTATAAGAAATTTGACAGTGTTTAGTTAAAATTCCTGAAGTTTAGTCCGCAAGTAAGAAATTCTTGAAATAGGTTTGTGGAAACAGATTTAATCAGTACTAATCTTAAAGTTCTGGTTCTTAAGTTAGTAACAGATGAAGAGGAAGAAGAATAACTTAATTTGCAGCTCTGTTCTCTCTTTTTCAAACAATCCACCAGTTCGTAGAAATATTGAAAGTGCATTCTTAATTTCAAAGTTACCTAAAACCAGAGACACGTAATTCCTTTTGTGACTGTCATGAAAACGTCCTTACGCCGTCGTTTGATTCCTATCGCTATCACTTCTGTCATTATTCAAAACTTTCCATAAGCCTCGATCTTTTAAATGTACTATTACAGAATTTCCATCTAGAGTATTAACTCAGTTCCTGAGGGATCTCTTCAACAACACATGTATATTCGCAAAGAAATAGGCCATCAGTAGTTATATCAAACTTTGCATTATTATGATGATGCAATCCAAACTAAATTAAAGACATCAATTTCGCAGTATTGTTTCCCTTCACCTCAAATTTCTTCAACTACCAGGTAAAGTTAAACATATTTTCAAGTGTGCCGCAAACATATTTTCATTGCACTTAATTATACTTATTAAGAAATAATTGAAATGCCTCTCGGTCCACTAAATTTTGATTAACAGCAAAAGAATTTTTGAAAGATTTTTGGAGGAAGCTTTATAAAATCTGGTTCTTCATCAATATACCCTCTTCACCAATACAATGGCTTTATTCTCCACAAACATTAACTACGAGAATGTACAATATGTGTAATACAATTTTTTAAATGCCCAGAAACTTACGAAGTAGCTTCCATCATTATCTTCCTTTGTAAAATACGATAGAAGTTATCGCGAAGATAGAAATTTAAACTCTGGGCTCAGTTTATAATGAAATATGAGAGAAATATAGCACTTACTTCGAGTTTTGTAAAAGGAGTGGCAATGATATAAGATATTATGAAGAATCAGTTATTTAAAAAAGTTATCAAAGTTAGAAATCTTGAAAATGTGGCATAATGAAACAACTGATAACTTATCGAGATCAGCAATTTTCTGGCCACAGACGAAATGGAAAGAAACTCAAGTATTCAGCTACAAAGCGAACACATTTAATGAGTTTAATATATCATTAGTAAAACACTATTAGTATGATATAGACCAAACATTAGTGTGTTTCACCTTTCTTGAAATGGTGATCCTTATACCCTCCATATCTACACACATTTTACAGATTATCAATAAGCGTAAGATCCATTTGTAGCAGAGAAGTAATGTTATGAAATAGTTCTTTAAGTTAAAGTGATTTCCTTCTAAAAGTAAATTGTGAAAATGTTAGACTCCTTTCCCTTATATCTTGACTTGAGTTATCGACTTTTGCAAACATTACTCACAAGGATTTCTGCCTTTCTATTAAAATCGCATCACCAGAACACATTTCTGACTCAAATTCATATAGTCTCTAAAGTATTAAAGCATATTAGTCGAGCCCGTTACAGGCAACAAAATTTCTTAACATGCATTGCAAAATAAAATCAATTTAATGGGCTTTACGAAATACTGCGATCTTTGATGTAATCAACATTTAATTCATATGGAAAAAACTTGAGATCAGGAGGGTTTTCTTAATAACCTAACACATACTGTGGCGCAGTTGAACTTTCAGTAACATTTCAGAAAAATCTTAAACTGCGAAAAGAGTTTGTGTACGTGATTAAACGGAAATGAAAGCTGAAAGTAATGACTATTATTTCTTAAAGGAAATAACGAAAACATGGGAAAATACACACACATACACACACGTACGGAAGAAGAATCGCATCAATAAAGCCACATTCAACTGTCTACCACGACACCCAGAAACAAGTGAACGTCGCCCCTTTAATGGCTTCTGTCCGGTACAGCTTAACCAGATACTAGCTACAAAATAGTGTACAGAAACTGCAAATATCTCGCTTTACCCTTGAATGTTGAGGAGAATTACAGCATACAAAATATTGAGAAGAGAGTTTCCAACTTATTTGTGCTAGCGAAAAATCAATATCACATTATAATGATATTCAAATACTGCAGATTAGGGAAGATTCGTTCCTTATTTTTAAATACGTTTAGTGTTAGTCGCTCAAGGTATTACATCATTTATCAACAAGCAGTAATAGTGAAGGAATTAGAAACAACAGCGATAGTTCCCTTAACACAGTTCGTTCAGTTACATGAAACGGAATAGACATGTATCACTTTACGAATTAAGTAATATAACATTAAGCAGAGAACCGTAGATTAAGAATGAAAAATATTTAATTCGCTTCTAATATAACGAGAAAGTGTGAAGAGAAAAGTTATTCTATAAAGATTATTACGTAGGCTAGCGACAAGAAGTTTCTAGAATCGAGCACAAGAGAAAACATATGTTTGCACTGCAGTTAAATATTCTCCAAGTTCGAATAGTCATCACTAAAATTGACTTACCTAATGAGGGGAAAGTGATTTGCGAAATTGATGTCTAAAACCTTTGAATTCCGCGGAAAAGGAAGATCAATATTCTATGTAGTTCTAGCACAAATTTAAACATATTTCAGATGGCCACATAACATTTCCCACCCCTGATTTGGTATTTTTGTTTTCGAAAACACTCACTAACACTAGTTCGTTGTCGTACAAAAATTTTTGGGGGCGATAAATTCAGAGCAAAATATCTTCAAGAAACACTTTGCCAATGGTATCACACACACACACGTTTGAACACAAAATCTGAAGAGATTTAGTTACATGAATGTTAACACAAATCATGATTAAACGCATCGATCTTCTTCGTTTCGATAAAGGAGACCGTATCTTGATTGGTTTTTTTAAATAAATACAGGGGAAACATAAGCTTTGCTGAAGATTAATCAATATTTTAGACACAAATTATTTGTTCTGATACTGTGTATTTTTGGTCTGTTCAAGGCGAAAGGGCTAACATTCAGAACGATAATATTTTTGTCTAGTTTTTGTGACGTGTTATGAATATTATTTTTTGAAGAGCACAGTATTATTTTATATTGACCGACCCTTCATCACTGAGTGTCAATTTTATCATATCCACTAAGTGTCACTTCTTTTACGACATCACTTTTTAAACTAAGGTTGTCAAAGGAGCCGCACGACATAGCCAACATTTTCACATCACCAACAATATTGTGTCTTTCGAAATTTTAACCGAGAAATTTCTTCCGCACAGTCACTCACTCAAGAGTTACAAATCTTGCAAATTTTCATTTAAGTTCACAAATCCTGGTCCCTTTTTCTGTTATGGTGTTGATGGTGGTTCGGTGATGATATCGAAGGGAGCGGAAAGGGGGCGGGGGATAAAGTAAGCATGGACCAGTCCAAATACGTCACTACTAGCACTCGGATCTTGATGCCGGCTAACTGGATACTCTTGGTGAGGCTGGCCTGCCCGCCCGGTGGTGGCGCTGATGGGAGCAGCAGCCTCATGCGTGAACCTGCTATCTCTCTCACTCCCTTCCTCGCTCCAACCCCCTCTACTCCTATTATATCTATCTCCCTCACACTCACGCTAACACACTCACACCCTCTCACTCAAAATTTGCTCAAGCTCTCCCTCACGTTTTGTCGCGCCGTCTCTCCCTCTCATAATCCTCCTCTCTCCTTCTCTCCCGCTCACCCAATCCTCCGCGCTGTATAAAGGCCGTTTCGAAAACATTTCCCCTTCTCGTGGTTCTTGACCTATCTTCCTGACCAAGAACTTTTAAATACATGTACAGTGCACGCCCTCTCAACCGGGCTGTTTGAGACCGGACTCTTAGTCAAATAACGAAATATTTTAACAAACCAACAATTATTAGAATAAATTGTCTATCCAACAAACTGTAGAACTCTTCTTCTCGATGATTAGAGCCCGCATTTTTATGCATTAATGGGTTAGAATGCAAACTTACTGAAGCGAGAAGCAAGTATAGCCTACCTTCACTACGACAATGCTATGGGGTTTGCATAAACAGTAGGGGTACGGCCCATCAGAACCCCTATAATTTATGTTACTCTACCTACATTGTGGAAGAGCGAGTGGCCGACACTTCCTACTAACCAAATTGGTTTGCAATCTAACCTGTTACTGCTTAAAAATCCGACCTTTATTGATGATAAATGAAATGACGTATGGTTTTTAGTGCTGGGAGTGTCCGAGGACATGTTCGGCTCGCCAGGTGCAGGTCTTTTGATTTGACTCCAGTAGGCGACCTGCGCGTCGTGATGAGGATGAAATTATGATGAAAAGAACACATACACACAGCCCCCGTGCCAGCGAAGTTAACCAATGATGGTTAAAATTCCCGACCCTGCCTGGAATCGAACCCGGGAACCCCTGTGACCATGTGTCAGAACGCTAACCATTTAGCCATGGAGGGGGACTTCTTGACGATGATGATGCTTGTTGTTTAAATGGGCCTAACATCTAGGTCATCGGCCCCTAATGGTACGAACTGAGACGAAATGTAATGACAATTTAAAAGTCCCAAACTCATCCACTGACCAAAATTCAAAACATGGTGATGAAGAATGAATGGATGAATATGAATTTAAAATAATCCAAGTCGCGACACTGAAAGTTAAAAATAATTCCAAAATGAATCCACTTACTAGAATTAAAAAAGGGACGATGAACAATGATTATGAACTTAAAACAATCAGTCGATTAGACCCCTAATTTCCCACCTTTCCAGAGCACCCGGAGAACGAAAGCGAATTTTTACATAAAGGTCGAAGGCAGGCATTTATACAAGTGGAAGCACATGCCTCCCCTAGTGCACCGTCACTGCATTGTCCTACATAGGAGGCTTGCAATGGTGTCTCAACGGCGCACTAGCGCCAGGGTCTTGGAAAGGTGTAGCATTCCAACTGATGAGCCCACTGCTACACTGGAGCGAAACGCTGGTAATTTCACGACTGAAAAACCATAAAGAACTTAAATGCTTTTAAAATTAATCAATCATAGAAATAACGGGATGTGATGGGAGATAATAATAAAAATGACTACAATGAATCCGACAAGAAGAAAAATGATTGTCTCCAAAAACCTTAAAAGTAGTTAGTGGGACGCAAAGCGAATAATATCATTAGTATTATCATTATCATTAGAAAAATAATTATAGCGCTCTTTTTGTGGATGTGTAAAATAACTAAAATAATATTCGTCCCACAAATAAAAAGACAGCTGAAGATTCCAGAGAAAACATAAACAACTTATAACTGGATAAATTACAAACACATGACTGTCGAACTCATCACTGCCTTCTGGATAAATTACAGACACATGACTGTCGAAACCATCACTGCCTTCTGCATAAATTACAGACACATGACTGTCCAACTCGTCGCTGCCTTCTGGATACATTACAGACACATGAATGTCGAAACCATCACTGCCTTCTGGATAAATTACAGACACATGACTGTCGAACTCATCCCTGCCTTCTGGATAAATCACAGACACATGACTGAATAAATTACAGACACATGACTGTCGAAACTATCACTGCCTTCTGGATAAATTACAGGCACATGACTGTCGAAACTATCACTGCCTTCTGGATAAATTACAGGCACATGACTGTCGAACTCATCACTGCCTTCTGGATAAATTACAGACACATGACTGTAGAACTCATCACTGTCCTCTGAATAAATTACAGACACATGACTGTAGAACTCATCACTGCCTTCTGAATAAATTGCAGACACATGACTTTCGAAACTATCACCGTCTTCTGAATAAATTACAGACACATGACTGTCGAACTCATCACTGTCTTCTGAATAAATTACAGACACATGACTGTCGAACTCATCACTGCCTTCTGGATAAATTACAGACACATGACTGTCGAAACCATCACTGCCTTCTGCATAAATTACAGACACATGACTGTCCAACTCGTCGCTGCCTTCTGGATACATTACAGACACATGAATGTCGAAACCATCACTGCCTTCTGGATAAATTACAGACACATGACTGTCGAACTCATCGCTGCCTTCTGGATAAATCACAGACACATGACTGAATAAATTACAGACACATGACTGTCGAAACTATCACTGCCTTCTGGATAAATTACAGGCACATGACTGTCGAAACTATCACTGCCTTCTGGATAAATTACAGGCACATGACTGTCGAACTCATCACTGCCTTCTGGATAAATTACAGACACATGACTGTAGAACTCATCACTGTCTTCTGAATAAATTACAGACACATGACTGTAGAACTCATCACTGCCTTCTGAATAAATTGCAGACACATGACTTTCGAAACTATCACCGTCTTCTGAATAAATTACAGACACATGACTGTCGAACTCATCACTGTCTTCTGAATAAATTACAGATACATGACTGTCGAAACTATCACTGCCTTCTGGATAAATTACAGACACATGACTGTAGAACTCATCACTGCCTTCTGGATAAATTACAGACACATGACTGTCGAACTCATCACTGCCTTCTGGATAAATTACAGACACATGACTGTAGAACTCATCACTGCCTTCTGGATAAATTACAGACACATGACTGAATAAATTACAGACACATGACTGTCGAAACTATCACTGCCTTCTGGATAAATTACAGACACATGACTGTCGAACTCATCACTGACTTCTGGATAAATTACAGACACATGACTGAATAAATTGCAGACACATGACTGTCGAAACTATCACTGTCTTCTGAATAAATTACAATGACTGTAGAACTCATCACTGTCTTCTGGATAAATTACAGACATATGACTGTCGAAACTATCACTGTCTTCTGAATAAATTACAGACACATGACTGTAGAACTCATCACTGTCTTCTGGATAAATTACAGACATATGACTGTCGAAACTATCACTGTCTTCTGAATAAATTACAGACACATGACTGTCGAAACTATCACTGTCTTCTGAATAAATTACAGACACATGACTGTCGAAACTATCACTGCCTTCTGGATAAATTACAGACACATGACTGTAGAACTCATCACTGCCTTCTGGATAAATTACAGACACATGACTGTCGAACTCATCACTGCCTTCTGGATAAATTACAGACACATGACTGTAGAACTCATCACTGCCTTCTGGATAAATTACAGACACATGACTGAATAAATTACAGACACATGACTGTCGAAACTATCACTGCCTTCTGGATAAATTACAGATACATGACTGTCGAACTCATCACTGCCTTCTGGATAGATTACAGACACATGACTGAATAAATTGCAGACACATGACTGTCGAAACTATCACTGTCTTCTGAATAAATTACAGACACATGACTGTAGAACTCACCACTGTCTTCTGGATAAATTACAGACATATGACTGTAGAAACTATCACTGTCTTCTGAATAAATTACAGACACATGACTGTCGAAACTATCACTGTCTTCTGAATAAATTACAGACACATGACTGTCGAAACTATCACTGCCTTCTGGATAAATTACAGACACATGACTGTAGAACTCATCACTGCCTTCTGGATAAATTACAGACACATGACTGTCGAACTAATCACTGCCTTCTGGATAAATTACAGACACGTGACTGTCGAACTCATCACTGCCTTCTGGATAAATTACAGACACATCACTGAATAAATTACAGACACATGACTGTCGAAACTATCACTGCCTTCTGGATAAATTACAGACACATGACTGTAGAACTCATCACTGCCTTCTGGATAAATTACAGACACATGACTGCTGAACTCATCACTGCCTTTTCAACACTACTTTGAATTACTTCTGAGACGAATAGCAGCGATAAAAGCGAGCGTCAAGAAACAGCGGTTTCGAAAGCAAGCATTAGCAATGGTGCAACAGGTTGATGACAACACCACGGTAAGAGGTTTACCGCGGTTTCGTAACGCCTGATATTTTCCGAGAATTAGTGTGCCCGGACATTGGGGATAAAGCTATGTGGGGAGCAAAATGTGAAAATTTCTTTTATTTTTTTCATGTCACTTGAATGTAAATTTAGACCTCTGAAGTGTCTATTATTGAATAGAAAATGTTACTCCCGATATAATTCTAATATTGCCGTAGAATTAGGGTAATAGGATCAAAACTTGCATGGTGTACAGAATTTTGAAACTTACTAAATGTTCTTAAAACAAACGACTACTTGGCTGAATGGTCACCGGTGAGGCCTTCGGTTCAGAGGGTACCGGGTTCGTTTCCCTGGGATTTTAATCGCGTCTGATTCATTTTTCTGGCTCGGGGACAAGGTGTTTATGTTTGTTCCAGCACCTTCCTCCTCAAATTCAGACAACACAATACACTACCAACCACCACGGAAACACGAAATAGTGATTACATTCCGCCATAAAGAGTTGACGTCAGGAAGGGCATCCGGCCGTAACACAAGGCCAAATCCACATGTGCGACACCTTTCTCACCCGCCACCTCACAGGTATGTGAAGAGCGGTAGAAGAAGAATACTAATAATAATAATTAATTTAATGTTATTTGTTTTACATCCCACTAACTACCCTTTTACGGTTTTCGGAGACACCGAGGTGCCGAAATTTAGTCGCGCAGGAGTTCTTTGCACGTGCCAGTAAATCTACCGACAAGAGGCTGACGTATTTGAGCACCTTCAAATACCATCGGACTGAGCCAGGATCGAACCTGCCAAGTTGGGGTCAGAAGGTCAGTGCCTTAACCGTCTGAGCCACTCAGCCCGGCATAAGAAGAATACGAAGAAGGCGAAATGTTCTGAAAACATGCTTAGGCTGTATTATTAGTAGAGTCCGGATTTGTATACAGTAACAGGTTAGAATGCAAACTTACAGAAGCGAGTAGCAAGTATAGTCTACCTTCACAACAATTATGCTACGAGGTTTGCATAAACATTAGGGGTACGGTCCCATCAGAACCCCTGTCGCTAGCCCTACTTTCTTCTCCTCCTCTTTCCTTTATTTTCTTTTCTTTTCCTTTCCTTCGTCTCCCCACTCATTAGATTGCACAAGAACTCACAAGAACTTATGTTAATAAAAATAATACTAATAATAATAAAATTAAATTAAATTAAATTAAATTAAATTAAAAGCAACTACTAAATGGGTAGAAGAAACAAGAAAGGACATGGAGGAATTCGGCATTAATCCAAAAGAAATATTTAATAGAGATATGTTTCGAGCTAAAACAGATCGATTCAAGGGGTTCCAGGAAAAACAAACTGAAAAGTCCAAGAACAAATGGTGAGAGGAGGGGAAGTGAAACCACTGCGAAATGATGAAATTCTGGAAGAAGAAATAAGGACTAACCAGCAAGTCAATTGTTTACCGTGGTCCAAAGTAGGCCAAAATCGAACTAATAATAATAATAATAATAATAATAATAATAATAATAATAATAATAATAATAATAACAATAATAATCATAATAGAGAACCAGTGCTGTTCACAGTATTCGTTATAAATAGGTGAGATATCGTGTCTTGATATTAAATTGCTCTAAGCACTGCCAGGGTAATATTTTGAACGTTGCCTTTTAGCATTTGTGTCACCTGTTAATAATTACTTGTAGATTACTTTTTGTAGATTTCTTTATTGTGAGCTTGACTGATAGCTTACGAACCTTTTTTTTTACAATTTGTTTACCTCACATCGAAACAGATAGGTCTTATGGCGACAATGGGATAGGAATGGTTTACGAGTGGGAAGGAAGCGACCGTGGCCTTAATTAAGGTACAGCACCAGAATTTTTCTGGTGTGAAAATAGGAAACCATGGAAAATAACCTTAAGGTCTGTCGATTGTCCGGTTCAAGCCCACTATCTCCCGAATGGAAGCTGGCACCTACATGATCCAAACCACAGGTTGGTTTTTATGAACGGTTTTGTAGCTTTAGAATTACTGTGTATAATTTAAAGTTTGAGACTAAGCGGAATTCAGTACTGGTCCCTTTCTCACCCCTTATGACCCGCATGCCGATGGTGTCCAAACTTGGACTTAAATGTCATCCGGAGTGTCACGATTCATCTCAGCGACCCCGTAAACTATGGATTTAATACTAACATAGGTCGTTTTCGATTATTGACTCTCGGTGCATTTTCAGTTTGCCTAGATTACTATTCTTAAACATTATTGTCATTATCTTGATGATCTATATGTGTGTCATGAAGCAGAATGATGGAATTCTTTATTTATGGGCTAGTTGCCAAGTTATCTGATGACCTGTAATTTGTCTCGTGTGTCCTTTGGTCAGTCTCTATTTTAGCATTACCAGGTATTTCAATTTTATTTATTATTATTATTAAAGCCCGGATTTTTATGCAGTAACAGGTTAGATTGCAAACTAATTCGGTTAGTAGGAAGTGTCGGCCACCCGCTCTTCCATAATGTAGCAAGAGTAACATAAATTACAGGGGTTTTGATGGGCCCTACCCCTAATGTTATGCAAACCCCATAGCATGAACGTTGTGAAAGTAGACTATACTTTCTACTCGCTTCAGTAACTTTGCATTCTAACCTATTAATGCATAAAAATTCGGGCTCTATTTATTATTATTATTATTATTATTATTATTTCTTCCTTATGCCCATTCAAAAAGAGCGTTTGAACGTGTTCGTTGGCCTAATGGTTTTCGCCATCTTATTCTCAAAATATCTCTTCATGAACGCACAGTATTTAATCTTGCGTTCTGTGGACCATTTGCTACCAGTTTTCTTTTTTAGGATTCTCCACGAATTTCTGCTTGGCTGCTATTGCACTAAAGGGTACACGATCTTCTACGATGTCGTCCGTGATATTCATTTCGTGGAGGTCCGCCTTAGTTTCTTCTAGCCACTTTATTTTGACCTTCTTTGACTTGATTAATTTTAATATCTTTTGTGAGTCTGTCGCTGTTCATTTTACAGATATGGCCATAGCATTTCAGGCGTCCCTTGCGTGCGGCATCAGTAAACCTGTCAGTTAATGAGTACAGGTCCGCTGTTCCCTTCTTAATTCAAATTCCATTTTCTCACGTGAGACCATAAATTTTTCGGAGAATTTTATTTTCTTGTTTTTCAATTCTTATAATTTTAGAGTAGCCTCCAACGGATACGGTTTCTGAGTCGTATAAAGCTTTAGGTAAAACAACTGTATTATTATTATTATTATTATTATTATTATTATTATTATTATTATTATTATTATTATTATTATTATTATATAGTGCAGTAGCCGTGCGTATTAATGCGTTACCACTATGGAGACAAGCTCTGAATTCAGGAAACGGGCGAGTTCGACGAACCCCCCCTCCCCCGCCGCCAACGGCTGTCCTCAGAATCGTTTTTCCATTGTTTCCCGTTTTCACCTCCATTACCGGACATTTCCCATTCATAGGCCACAGCTGTTCTTCCTCAATCTTACCCAATTTAATTCATCATCCCTCATCTCATATTCATTAGCTCCTCAACTGAAGTATGCGTCAGTAAGGGCAACCGGTCATAAAACATGCCGTATAATTTAATCTCTCTCATCCTCAACACCATGTCAGGTATCCGCTACTACGAGGTAGACATACATACAATATATAAGGGGCACTCAAATTAAAACCGAACACCCGCAATAACACACATCCCACGCGAAAGATGGCAACACTGTTGTTACGTATCGATACTGCCACTGCTTTCGCGGTGTACAGGCCGTACTGTAGCCCCGATGACGTCACGCAAAGAGGCGAACTGTTTTCTCCGTCCAACCCGTGCAATGCAAAGACTTGATACGTTTGTAACTCGTAATTATGAAATATTCCCAAATGTTGTATTAATATAACAGGTGAGATCACAAACACCTGTAATCCCATCGTAATTCGTAAGTCAGGTCCATGTAATTTTAGGAGAAGTAGGTTTTAAGTTCGATCTACGCTGTCAAAGCTTGAGTGTTTTACTCGTCACTGTACCCAACAAATAATTGTTATGCATTAATAAAAATATGGAGACAACAAACGTATAATATTAATAATAGTCTTTACCTCCATAACTCTAGATGGCCATAAATACATGTTTTTCTTGTTTTTCTTGACACTTCTGGCACTATCCTTCGAAGACTTTCTGGAGACCCTTTTTTTCCACACAAACACTTGTATAATTTTTTTTCTTTTTTTTAGGAATTGCGCACGTTTTCCCAAATATGTACTGACTAGCAAGATCTGTTAGTTACTTCCCGGAAATTGCCGAGGAATAATTCCTCAAGTATTAATTAATTATGAAGGTGCAATGCTCCCAACATCTAAATGTTATCTACCAGGAATACTTTAATTTTAAAATGTATGCATGAAAATGCTGAAAGCATTTAGCACAAGGTTAGGTTTTATAAATTGCATTTAATTCTACATTTTTAGACTGGGTTTTGTTTTTATTCGCATTAAATTTGGGGAGAAAAGGCAGCGCGTACTCAACATTACTAACCCAAGAAATAACCGTATGTACGTTCGATTGGTTACTATCCACTTTTATGCTTCTTCTGTATCAACAACAAAACGCCCTGCTGTAAGTCTGTGTAACAAGAAAGTCAACAGCAGAACTCATCATCAGCTGGGGAAATGACTGAATCATACTCCTTTATTCTTCGTAACAGGTATATTTTCGGTTGCGATTTTCGTTTTTCATAAAGGTAACCTGCCCCCATACGAAGAAAAAGAAAATGTTAGTGCATATGTACTTGTATAGCTGTATTTTCACCGTGGTACGCACAAGTTCTTAGCATTGTGGCAACTGCGAATTTTCACACTCTGTATTCAAATTCGCAGCATAAAAACGTGTTGTACGATAACAATTAAATGAATGAATTTCACAAGGAGTATTACGTCCCTTGAATTTACAATACTCATAATGCCTAACCTAAACTATGAGGTCTCATTATCTTGATAACAGCACTTTACGTAAATCCTGATGTGATAAATTTAAAGAACAAACATGCAACATACTTAAATATAAAGTTATGTGTTTCAACAGTCGCAATTATCCAAAGAATTCTCCCAATCCTAATGAATTACATTCACAAATACAATTTGTAACATTCGCTTAACTCGCCTCAATTGATCAGCTGATGGGATTCGCGCGCTTTCTACAGTACGGCCTGTATATTACGAGGGCTGTGATACTGCCATTGCTGTGGTAGGAGAACTACATAGTGTCAACTAGAGGTGGGAATTATAGGCACGAATAGGTTAGAACGCAAATGTATTTGAACAAGGCGCAAGTGTATGTTACCCGCATGACGGTCCTGCGTTGAGATTTGCATAAATATTATCGAATTGAATGATCAGAACCCCTAAAATTTATGCAACTCCCCGACATATCTGTAGAGCGGCTAGATTGCACTTGCGCCTTGTTCAAATACGTTTGCATTCTAACCTATTCGTGCCTATAATTCCCATCTCTAGCTGACAACCCACAGTTGTTGGGTTATGTCTTTGTTGGTGCGCGAACTGGTTTAGTGTGTTCGTCCAGCTGTAGAAATGGAGGCAAATAAAGAAGTGTTGTTCGTTTTCTGGTGGCGCAGTGCTATAAAGACACTTTGCAGAATCTTCAACGCCCCACAACGTCAAAATGCGCTGGAAAACTGTCGGACGGAGTCATCCTGTTGCATGATAATGTTCGCTCCCATTCGTGCAATCAGGCGAAGGCTTCACTTCAGCGATTTTGTTGCGAAACCCTTCAGCATCCTCCGTACATTCTGGACCTTTCACCTTGTTATTTTCACATTTTCACATTCATGGACGTCCGTTTCATTCGGATGAGAAATTGCAAGAGTGGATGCGGTTGTGGATCCGTCACCGACCTACCTCTTTCTACAAAACTGAAATTGTTCGTCTCGGCTCCCAGTGTGATAAATGTATTAACGCTTTTGGTAGTTGCTTTAGAATAAAACCATTCCATGGTCATGTTGTGGCGGGTGTTATCTTTTTATTTGACTGCCCCTTATAGAATGAGTTAAAGTGTTAACTTTTTGTTATAATAATAAGTGGAGATTCCTACATAACGCTGTTAACGGTTTATTTCTTTCTCTTCAACCTGAATCCTTCTTTTCCCTATATGTTCCAGCTCTGCAAAAACAAGAATATAGCCACCCTTTCATACTCCCGCCTCTCTCTTGTTCAAAGAACTTTATTTATCCGCATTCCAACCCTCCTTAACTCTTTATCCTCGGACAGATACTTGGACGATTTTTCTTCGTATACCTCCTTCAATCGATTCTTCCTTACCTTAACCTATGTAGCACATTTCCTGCATTTTCTCTCTTTTCCTTCTTATTTCTGTCCCCTCTATTGTACATAATGTAATATTCCTTTATTTTTACTGTACTATACCGTTACTTATGTGTCATATCTGTATTTATTTTACTGTTCATAGCCGTAAGAAGAAAATTAGAGGATGCGTCGTACTTTTCTCGGCTTTAAACCTCTTGTATCTGAACATCGACGTAACATGAGGTAGAACCTTTCCCTTTCGTGTCTGTCTGTCTGTCTGTCTGTCTGTCTGTCTGTCTGTCTGTCTGTCTGTCTGTCTGTCTGTCTGTCTGTCTGTCTGTCTGTCTGTCTGTCTGTCTGTCTGTCTGTCTGTCTGTCTGTCTGTCTGTCTGTCTGTCTGTCTGTCTGTCTGTCTGTCTGTTTGTTTGTTTGTTTGTTTGTTTGTTTGTTTGTTTGTTTGTTTGTTTGTTTGTTTGTTTGTTTGTTTGTTTATTTGTTTATATTCCTAAAAGTGGAAAACTGCTGGACTTACTTCAACCGAACTACGTATTTGTATTCTACTCACTGAGGATTGTGTTATCAGGTGCATATGATGTCATGGTAATCACATGGAGTTGGTACTTATAGTAAGATTATTCTCAAATATTTTTGTTAACATTAGGTCTATCAAAAGACTGTATACAACAAACGTTTAAGAATAAGTTAATTCCGTTCCTTCATGCCATGTACGTATTTATCGTACGACGGATAATAACGCAGACGATTACGAAAATTTGAATTTTTAGTTTAAGTCTCGTGCGACATGTCGTGCATGTCACTTCAAGGTGGGCAACGGGAAAAAATAAAGAGCCATTTTACTCTAGGACAGATATTAAGGGAGGTATCATCAACGTCTGAGCTCCACGCCAGAAGTCATAAATACAATATACAACCTGAGAACCATGGAGAATTTCGCACAACTTCGGACCAGGACTGTGCCGTACAATAAATTCGGAAATTCTCTACTCGACTTTGTTCAGCTCCACCATATTTAACGTTACTGCCACGCGCTTTCGTCATTTTTAACATGTCGCATTAAACGTGTGAACAGAGCCATGTTACTTCGCATCAATTCTTGAAGGTAACATTTAATTCACAGCAAATTTCCGTGCGAAGAACGGCTACAAATGCTAGTAAATACATAAACAAACAATATGTATATACCTTGTAATACAGATTAAGGTACATTATTCAAAAATAATTAAAACCAATATATTTTAGTTTTTCATTTCTCTTATTCGCCACCTCGTGGCATAAAAATATCCCGCAAATCAGAAAGAAGAGATAATTTTGAGCGAAATTAATTTTTGGTCCATGACGCAGCAACACCCAAGACAAAATTAAATGTCAAACAGCAGATACATTCTGACAGCTAAACTATCCATTATATTTCGACTTCCTAGCCGCACAGGCCCTCAGGAAAGGTTTTTATACTAATGACGTTGTCTCTACCAGAATAACATGCCTGCGCAGTGGCCTGAAGCAGGTGAGCTTGCCTGTCTTTTCACAACTCAGCTCGTACAGCACTGCCACTGTTAAGTGCTGAGTAATGTAGCCAGTTATATCACCGTAAAATCCTTTCCCTCTCAACCCCTTCCCACTCTTTTTAGAAAGTCACAGAATAGAAAGCGTGAGTAAAATTAAAGTGATAAGTTTGAGATGTAGTTGTAAACAGAATAATTATTCAAGTCAAAACTGGAGTTTCGACCTTATTCAAAGTCATTCTCAGCGTAGAGAAATACAAGCATCCAGTCTTCATAGCACAAGTACAGTGATTTAATTTTCAACAGTTCGCAGAAGGAAAAACTATTATTTAAAAAATGAAAAAAAAAATTCTGATATATGTTGATGTAGGCCTATTCATTTCAAACCCTCTACAATTAACACTGCATCTGTTTTTAAAACTTAAAACAGCCCTGGCACGAAAGATATACAGGGTGTTCGGAAACAAGTGAATAACTGTGCCTTGGAAGTTTCTGATTCTGACGAGGGCTGTAAATAAAGTATTGGCAATATTTAATGAACTAACAGGTACAATTACATTACAGTCCTTCAACGCAGTCAACCTCAAAGTCTATTACACTTTGCCAAGACGTCGGAGACCGTTGGTAAGGCGTTTACTCTTGATGACAGCGACGGATCACGCCATTGTGTCACGTCAGGAAATCGGCGAAACTGGTCGAAGTCGTAAGGACTCATATCGGGAGAATACGGAGGATGTTCCGGGACCTCCCAATGCCGCCGCTGCAATAAGACCGTGGGATTGTCTCCGACATGACAACACGTTAGGGCGATTGTCTCGCAATTAACTTGGACTTTTGGGCAGCATTGGCCGGACTCAAATGTCACTCCAGAAATCGGCAATAGTATTCACTGTTGACGGTTTATTCCTCAGGCACAGCACGCTTAAGAATAACACCTTCGTAGTCTCATGCACACGTCTCAATAATGGCGACAATACGCTGTAGAAATGCGTTTCCTTCGTTGCGGTATATGCCAGTGCATAGCGATGCCATTTCTCTACGTCAGTGAGTTAATGTGGAACCCAACGTGGGGCAAATTTCCTCATGTTAAGACATTTCATCAGTATGTGCCACACCGTTTGATGACTGAAACCGATCTTGACGCGTAATTCCCGGACGATCCATCGATACTCTACGGAACCGAGACCACTCCCGGTGTCAATCTGATCTTGAGGAATGAAAGGCCGACCTGTGCGGCGCAAATCGACATTCTCATTCCGACCCGCACGAAACTCCTTAACCTATCGTGCAACCGTCCTATAAAGTAATGCATTATCGTCACATTCTTCACGAAATGCTCGATAAAATGCTGATTAATTTTTTACTACAAGCAGCGTCGAGTTTAGTCCACAAACGCTGAATCACCTTTTAAAAACATGCTTTAGAACAGTGAAATCGACACTCTTCACTTCAATGCCACACAGCAATAACACTCCCAACTTGATGCACACTACACATGGTCAGTTGAAGAAATTAAATTATAATTTCCTTCTAGGAATTTAATTTTTTATTAAAAACGATTTCTGTTTTTTCTAATGGTTGAAAATCTCACTAACACACTGAAGGTTTTCAGCGACGAATGGATGGGAAGGCGCTAGGATTGGAAAATTTCCTGGTCATAGAGTAGGCGTAACCTACTATATGGCCCGCTCCACCCCTTCAGGGAGGGTAATCATATCTTGTAAGTAGTAGTAGAAAATTAGTGGCCGTGATCTTAATTAATGTACAGCATTTGACTGGTATGAAAATGTGGATCCACGAAAAATCGTCTTCAGAGCTGCCGGCGGTGGGATTCGACACAACCATCTCCTGATTACAGTCTCACAGCTTACGTAATACTAACCGTGCGTCCAATTTGCTCGGTTCATAAAGGTGTACCTCCTACGTCAAGAAAAACAACAATGAAGAAAGAGACTAATGATTCAAACATACTAGTACAAACCCCTGTAGCTCCATAGGGCAGGCAACCCATCCTACAGCTGAGTAGTAACCTCTACCACAGAGATGTGCAGTCGCTTGCAAACTGGCAGCGGGCACAGTGGTGTGACGCCACAGTCCGCTGTGCTCTCATGCACTCGTTGTTAGTCTCAGTTAACATAATGCAGGTTACTGTGGAAGGTTCAAAACGGACACTCCCGACTTCGTTGTCTTTTCGACATGAGTGGGAAGTATTGTACTTATTTATGTACGTTCTAGTGTTGGCAAAATGTTTAATTTGTTACAGAATCTTGAACCAATTAACGAAATTAAATCTAAAATGGCATTATATCGTTTATCATAGTGAGCATTACGATCAATACAAAGATCATCTAGCAGTAATAAAGCGACTAAAGCGGGAACTGATCAACGAAGAGGTAGGCATAATATACACATATTTCAGAGTTTATGATTAATTTATTCCTAATCATATCAGCCTATTAAATATGATTAATAATGAATAATAAAACAATGCCATTTGCTTTACGTCCCACTAACTACCTTTACGGTTTTCGGAGACGCCGAGCCGCTGCGATTTAGTCCCGCGGGAGTTCCTTTACGTGCCAGTAAATCTGTCGACACTAAGCTGGCGTATTTTAGCACCTTCAAATACCACCGGACTGAGCCAGGATGGGGTCAAACTGCCAGCGCCTCCAACGTCTAAGCCACTCAGCCCGGCAAATATGATTCAAAACTGAATACGCCCCTACTACGACGATGTCATTCTGTTGCACATTATTAGCATATTGCTATATGGTTCGTTAATATGAATATTAAAAAAACTAAAACCTGAAATTTCCACATATGTCGAAAGGTGAATCACTAAAAGAGTTCTCACAGAGAAAATCATATCCTGAAAATACAAACAGCTTCAAAGGCCTTTCAAAGGCAGTTATTCCTTGACCAGAATTATTTGAAGTAAGGGTAAGTCAAGTTTACGTCAATCTGTTTAATTTTAGGACAATGAAATTGTAAATATAAACAATGAGCCAGCGGTCTGCCTCTCCTACAGAATTTTTTCTTCAATTAGCAAAACGATTACAAAGTTCATCATATGGAGATTAGATCAAGGGGCGGAAGAATTTAGTCCAAATCTCACAAAATAATATGAATCCGTAAACCTATCACGATGGACTGTGAATCGACGAATTCAAAATCTTAGCAAGGAAGTACGGGTTGTTATTGCCAGCCCGCAAGTCACCGCTAGCACACTGGCGGGCTGTTCTAGCGAGCCAGACCGGCACATGCCTGCTCTAGCATCTCGTACACATTCAACTGAAGATGAAAACGACCACTTCGAAGTCAGGACATCCGAGAGAGAGTATGTGTGTGTGCTGAAGAATGCACCACTACAGTGGTGGTGAAGTAATTCGTGGTTTAAAAGAACTATATCTTAAACTCCATCATTCTCATTAGCATTTAAAAATCCATAACGTCTTCAAATACATGGTCTAACTCAGTCAAAGCTGGAAAAATACACACATTTAAATGTTCTTAGGCGAACAATACACACCCTTATTGCAGTAAACGTTCAGGTTCCACGAGACAGTTCACGATATCTGTCTGTGAGCTTGCATCCGGGAGATAGTGGGTTCGAATCTCACTGTCGCCAGCCCTGAAGATGGTTTTCCGTGGTTTCCCATTTTCGCACCAGGCAAATGCTGGGGCTGTGCCTTACGTAAGGCCGTGGCCGTTTCCTTCCTACTTCCAGGCCTTTCCTATCCCATCGTCGCCATAAAACCTATCTGTGTCGATGCGACGTAAAGCAATTAGCAAAATTAGCACGATATCTGAATGTAATCTTAAACTTTAGATCAGCGCTGCATTTGAACATGGGATGGAATCACTGAAAGAGTTCTGATAGAGACAACGATATCCCGAAAATAGTGCATAAAGGCCTCAAAGGCTTTAAACTCCCAAGGGCAGTCAATCCTTGAAAATTTCTAACAAAAACTATATATACTGTCTCTTTCTTTTTACAGGAATGTATCATCAAATGTACGCATTTTGTAAAACCGCATACTTTTGCATATATTATCATTTATTTTGCATATAATTCAACAATTTTGTCCATATAAATTACAGCCTTGCACATAAATCGTGCTTTAAAACAATGTTTGTTCTATCCTTGTAACGTCGGTTTAACATTAGAATATAAAAACATGGTTTCCAGAATTCTCGTGATGCGAAATCACGAATTTAACTGCTTCAAGCTAACATGTTTTTAAACTCGACTATGAGCGGACAAAGTTAAAGTATAGAACAAAGGGAATGATATTCGTAAAAGTACATCAATTAGTCTATGTTTTTAACTTGAGTTATTTATTAACAAACAGCACTTTATTTTAGAAGAGGAAGACGTCTACGGATTTTTGCAGCTGATGGGAGTAACAGCAGCAAAGATTTGAAAACCCCCACTTTAATATAATTCATTCCTTTGTAGGAATGAGAAAGAGTCTTTTAAGCATGTCTTCATTGTGTATTTCATCAAGGATGTACCAACGGACTTGATCCTTAGTGTGAATTTATTACGATCGTAATCTTTCATTTTACAAGATTAACATAATAGGCATGAAAAGAAAAATTTCCCATTGAGTTAATTTACGTACCACCTAGAGACGAATATCTTTTATTAAAGTAGGGACTTCCATATACTTATCTTGACAAATGGAACTCCAACTTAATATCTCCGCAACTAGATTTCTTCAAAATGCCATTTCTTCGCCTCATTTCTTATTCCTCATTTCCCTCGCTATTCCCATCAACCACTGTTCTACGGACAATAGATCGTTCGTTGTGGCTGGGTCACGACTTGGAATTCATTTCAGCTGCTGTTACGAATTCTAAGGCAATCTTCAAAATTTAAGACTGGGTACAGAGATTACCTGGTGACTGGTGACGAATGATAGGTTGTGTGACTGTGGTAGGTAGGCTAGTAACATTGTCATTTTATTGTACAACTTAAGCAGACTGTTTATTCTTATATTAATATTAGATTAACAGTCTATTGTTATAGTTTAAATGAACATTATATTTACCTTTTAGCTCATGTACACAGAATTTAAGTGTTATCACTAAAGCCCGGATTTTTATGCAGTAACAGGTCAGATTGTAAAACTAATTTGGTTAGTAGATAGTGTCGGCCACGCGCTCTTCAACAATGTAGCAAGAGTAACATAAATTATAGGGGTTCTGATGAGCCGTGCCCCTAATGTTTATGCAAACCCCATAGCACAGTCGTTGTGAAGGTAAACTATACTTGCTACTCGCTTCAGTAAGTTTTCATTCTAACCTATTAATGCATAAAAATCCGGGCTCTAGTTATCACTCTTTATTGCCAGACTTATTTTCCCTTTGTGTTATTATAGTGTTGTTTTCCTCTTCTTCTTAAATTTATAGTTCGGATTTATGCCCTTGCTGACGAAATGTAGTGTTCATAGTGCACTATATCTTTTGGTATGGGCTAGAATTTTTTTTTTTACTTTCATTGACCTTTCTCAGTCTCATCCTTGGCTTTGACAATATGGAAGTGGCTGAGGTATGAGTGATGCTAGTAATACCATTCTTCATGCAGCCAGTCCCTGTTATGAATGGTGTAAAAACATCGCTCACAGGGTCAGTTGGTGCATGCATTTCACTGGACTTGGCAGACGGATATACAATAGTAAATTCTGACTCAGTGAGGAAAGCAACGGGAAACTATCTCACTCCACATTTCCCTAGTACACTTCTTCAGTGACGTCTAGGCTATTTATGACAGCTGTTGGCGCGGAGTTGTGGAGCATAAACCAGCCTTCGGGCTGAATAACCAACATAAATACTACGGATGTATTTTCTTTTGTTCGTTGAACGTAGTTTTCCTTCTTCACGATATTTTCTCCAGATATTTCCCCAGAAGAGTGTGACAGGCTTCGGCAACCGGCGCACTTCCTATCCACAAGACGTTCTTGGACTGACTCCTACAGTGTAGGCAACATGGCGTACACTCATATAGTACAGTCAATAAATTCTTGGACCGGCACCTACAGTGTAGGCAACACATTGTACAGCTATGTACGTACTACAGTCAATATGTTCGTAGACTGGCGCTAACAATTCAAGGATCACATAGTATTTTCGCCTGTCTTTTCGCGTCTTTTACCCGACGTGGTGATCCGAGCGATTTCGTCTTTATCATCTCAAACGTGTCGCTAGCGGATTTACCTATTTTTTTAGCTAAACTTGAAATTTGCCCGTTGCTCAAGCTACGACATTCTTAAGTTCAGTCACTGACATTCCAGTACCCTTCACAACAGAGACCGTAGTTCTGTATACACTGTCGAACTAGCGAAGAACTGTTACGGCAACATCCTGTGGTTCAAATTCTCCGCTGTAGTGCACCACAGCGACACTAGACGGCCACTGCACGAACTACGTATATTCGTAACGTTGTTGTACCTTTCCCTATCAAACTTTCCAGTTGACCATATTTTTCTTTTTTTTTTTTTTTTGCTACGGGCTTTACGTCGCACCGACACAGATAGGTCTTATGGCGACGATGGGATAGGAAAGGCCTAGGAGTTGGAAGGAAGTGGCCGTGGCCTTAATTAAGGTACAGCCCCAGCATTTGCCTGGTGTGAAAATGGGAAACCACGGAAAACCATTTTCAGGGCTGCCGATAGTGGGATTCGAACCTACTATCTCCCGGATGCAAGTTCACAGCCGCGCGTCTCTACGCGCACGGCCAACTCGCCCGGTATATTTTTCTCTAGCACTCCCCATAACAGATACCTACCTACATGTCATGGACTGCGTTTCCGAATCTTTCACATACCTTATACTCGCCCGAAGGATTAGAAGACGGTAGACAAATTATCAGAAGAAAATAAAAAAGGGAACTGGAATTAAATACCGCTACCCACAATCTTTCAAATGATTTTCAGTTAATTCAACTCGAATACAGTACCTAGACGGTAAACAGAGATTTGTGAATATTTTCTCCCCCGCCGCCATTGCCTCTGCTTAACATCCTTACGACAACCCCTAAACACCCTCATAACCAAGTGCAGAGATCTGTACCCTTTATTTGCAATCCCATTTATGTGATTACCCCAATGAAGAGCTTTCCTTATATTAACACCTACTGTAGGTACTTACAGTGATCCTCATATGGAACTTTCACCCCCATCAACACAGTGATCACAGTGGGATTCGTACTAGGCATGACTGAGATCTTGTGCGAAGTACTGATGTAACGTATTTCAGGAAAGTAAATGTATAGCTCAAAAATCATGACTATAGCCCAGAACTTTATGCATTAATAGGTTAGAGTGCAAACTTACTGAAGCGAGAAGCAAGTATAGTCTACCTTCACAACGACTATGCTATGGGGTTTGCATAACAATTACGGGTAAGGCCCATCAGAACCCCTATAATTTATGTTACTCTTTCTACATTATGAAAGAGCGGATGGCCGACATTTTCTACTAACCAAATTAGTTTGAAATCTAACCTATTGCCGCATGAAAATCCAGGCTTTAATCATTACATATACGGGAATGGTTTGTACATTATTTTAAAATAAAAGTACGAATGCACATGACATGACCACGGTGACGTCATCACAAGATGGCTCCGTTCGATTAACGTATGCTTTTAATTCATTTTATCTTCAAGAACAACGAATATGTCATCAGTGCTTGTACCTTAATATTATACAACACGGTGTATATACGTAGCTGAACCATTAAGTTCGTGAATTACCCGTCTAGTATCGCTGTGGTGCACTACAAC
Source organism: Anabrus simplex (assembly GCF_040414725.1). Taxonomy (NCBI): domain Eukaryota; kingdom Metazoa; phylum Arthropoda; class Insecta; order Orthoptera; family Tettigoniidae; genus Anabrus; species Anabrus simplex. The sequence continues at coordinate 68,261,197 of NC_090278.1, read as the reverse complement.
GGAAAAATGAAATGGCGTATGACTTTTAGCGCCGGGAGTGTCCGAAGACATGTTCGGCTCGCCAGGTGCAGGTCTTTTGATTTAACACCCGTAGACGACCTGCGCGTCGTGATGAGGATTAAATGATGATGAGGACAACACATACACCCAGCCCCAGTGCCAGCGAAATTAACCAATGATGGTTAAAATTTCCCGAGCCTACCGGGAATCGAACCTGGGACCCCTGTGTCCAAAGGCCATCACGCTAACCATTTAACCATTGAGCCGGACACTACAGTGGAGAGTTTGAACCGCATGATGTTGCCGTGACAGTTCTTTGCTAGTTCCAGCAAGAGGCAGTTGAGTGCTTACAGTATAACGGAACAACGGTCTCTGTTGTGAAGGGTACTTGAATGTCAGCAGCGGAACTTCAGAATGTCGTAGTTTGAGCAACGGGAAAATTTCATGTTCTGCCAAAAATTACTCTAATCCACTAGTGAAACGTTTTTCATTATGAAGCCGAAATGGTCCGTGTCACCACGACGGGAATAAGTCGCGGAAAGATAGGTTAAAAGACACGAACATATTCACTGTAGTACATGAGTGTACACTGTGTTGCCTGCACTGTAGGCGCCAGTGCACAAATATACTGACTGTAGTACGTACACAGGTGTACACTGCATACACTGGAACCAAACTCTAGTTGGGGTCTTACCAGACACTTACATGGCCTCTCCTTAACATCCTTACTACAACTCCTAAACACCCTCATAACAATGTGCAGATCTATACCCTTTATTTACAACTTATTCACTGTAGTACATGAGTGTACACTGTGTTGCCTGCACTGTAGGCACCAGTCCACGAACTTATTCACTGTAGTACATGAGTGTACACCGTGTTGTCTGCAATGTAGGCGCCAGTCCACGAACTTATTCACTGTAGTACATGAGTGTACGCAATGTTGCCTACAATGTAGGCGCCAGTCCACAAACGTATTGCCTGTAGTAATAGAATTGTTTGGATTCTTCCTTTCGTCCTTCGACCACCAAGACCTTACAATTCGAAATCTCGTGTTTACAGTAAGGATGGTTAAGCAGTAATTGGTTAGAACGGAAAATAATTTAGCTAGTAACAACTGTCATTTTGCCCGCCTTATCGTAACGTAATGGGCGAACATAACTTATGGGGGTTTTATTAGGCCATCAAAGCATAACTGCTGTCGGGGCTACTAGACTATAGTTGTTAACAGCTTCAGTAAGTTTACATTTTAACCTATAAAATCCTGAACATTCGTGCTCAACGCATGTCAGTACCATGGTTAAGTACAGTGGATTGCTTTAATTTTTTGCAACTTGTAGAGCCTCCAAAGTTTTGTATTGTGAATATCTAGAAGTCTAATCTGAGGTCTAGCTCATTCTTGTCGAGTACACCAGATTCAGCCAGCGTTTCCCTGCAAGGAAGGTGTCTTTCTAAAAGCTTTGAGTACGGACGGCACTTAACGACCCTTTAACTGCTGCTGGTCTCAAGAGATGGGGTTAAATGCGCTATTAATCGATTCTGTATTACAAGAAAGAGCCATTGAGCGTTTGGAGAGCCTGCTACATTCTGAGCGCACGTGTGTGACTTTTTCTCAGGCAGTGTGTATCAGATACAGTGTATGACCATCAAGAATGTATATAAAGAGATTTTAAGGGGTAAGTCATCCTCTCAAAAACCTGGAGGATAATACAAGGAAGACCAGTGATGAGATGGAAGACAGGATAGCAATGTAATGTTTGGATAATATATTTATAACTAGAGAGATAGATAGATAGATAGAGCCTATTGTGTCCGTGGCGATGTCACGGTGCACTGATCCTCTCTTACACTTAACCACATACATATTACGGGCTGACTGGCCGAGGTGGTTAAGGCATGCTCGGTTCACCCGGAAGGACGCGAGTTTGATTCCCAGTCAGGAAGTCGAAAAACTTAAGAAACGATATGTCCTCTTCCGGAGGTGCATATGGTCCTGAGGTTCACTCATCCTACACCAAAAATGATTACTAGGTTAATTCCTGGGGGCAAAGGCAGCCGGGCGTAGAGCTAACCACTCTGCCACATCAAGTGTCATCAAGGGCCTTCATGGCCTGTACGGAGATGGCTTTGCTTACGTTTTGACTTACGTATTATAACACTAGCAGTTACCCGCAGCTTCGCTCGCGTAGATTTCGTAATTTGATAAAAGTAATCGTTCCTCAGCACTGTACTGAGACGTTATCTGAAAATCCTCAAAGTATAAGAACTCACCGAAAACTTGAGTTTCATTTACCCCAGAAACTCTTTGTAAACCACGTTTGTTGTATTACCTTTTGGAGCTAAGATGACCATGCGACATAGAACTGTACATATGAGAAACAGTCTTCCCTCAAGTCTAAAAAAAATTCTTTATTTTGAAAGGAAACTTCAAATACCTATTCCCACGTCTGTAACATCTTCAGTTTTTGAGATATTAATACTATAAAATAGATTAAGAATTAAAATACCGGGTACTAAAAACTACAAAATAAAAGTAATGTTTAACATAAATACGAAAACAAACAACTATGTACATTTTACTTATTCGAAATCATTAATCACTTTACAATAACTCAAAGAAATGCACAGGAATAATAATAAAATTCAATAAATATATCTATTATCTGTACTACGGGATAAAAATTACTGCTGTAATTTGTAACTTGTGTATGTCCAACCATTATCCCGCTTTTCTGCGGAGCCGGGTACGAAGAGATCGGATGCCCTTCCTGACGTCAATCTCATCAGAGGAGTTAATGAGATGAAATGTATGACGTGATATATGATGGTAGGAAGGTGGCTGGCACATAGCCTACTCGCTTCGTATAGCACCAACGGATCTGATCAGTGCTTAACATCCCCATCTGACGGACGAATCGCCATTAAAAGTGTCATACGTAAAAAGACTAGGAGAAGGATATTGCTTGAACGGGTCGCTATGACGTAATCAAATAATATGTGGATAATAAGATAATAAAAATATCCGTCCAGTTGAAACTCGTGTATTCTCTGCTCCTTCATATGGGTGCAAAACATAAATCCTAGAGACTTCGGATATAAAACGCATAGAATACTATGTGTGTTTCAGACCGCAAGAAGAACCAATGCTTTGATACCTCGGAAATTAACATTTTTACGACCAGCCCCGGAGATCTCCGCTTCTTCGCTCGAGTATCATTTTTAGCTGGTTGTACTATCTGTTGGCTATCTACTTTCAATCATTTCATAGAGTAGATGGATCGTAGATTTTAGCGTCGATTTATTTTTTTAATGTACGGTATTTGTAGCCATAGAAACTTCGGAAATACACGGGTGTTCTTAGGCGCCAAGAATCATTGTACAAGATGGCCCATGGCAACGTGCCCTGTATGACGCCAATCTATTTCAACATTTATATGCAGAATCATTATCTGATGTGCCACATGAGTTCGCTGCTGCACTCCCTTCTTCAGCATTCTTTCTTCTTTTCCTGATGGTGTCTAGGTTCTTTTCCCTGTTGGGAGTTTCACTGGACTTAATTTCACTTGAAAGGTATTTCGAAAAATTAGGAAAAACGTGAGGCACTATTCCTAGACGTAATTTCCATCTCACACGAGATATATCCACTTCTACACCATTCACAATAAAATTATCTGATTTTACTATCAAATCATCAGAGAAATGAACATGACAAATCCTGCTATTACGCGTTAACTCAGTACCTTTCCGTGGAATTATTGTGGTCCAGTTTTCAAATTTATTTCTGTCCTTCGGTGGTGAAAAAAATCACAATCATCAACTACTCTACAGCCAGGCAAGAAACAATACAGCATGCTGAACTATTAAATTAATCAAGCCACATAAGATACACCTTTGAAGAACACAACACTCAATGAACTGATTTAGGAACTGAAAGTACAGAAAATTAAACTTATTCACTGAAATATCTCACAGAGTAACGTCTCCCGCACTTTTCTATACCCGACTTGCCGGAACTACTGGAGCACGTGTGGGATGTAATCGCTTGCAGTGCTTGCAGTGGCGGGATCACAAACTAACATGCTCTAATGGCTGAGTTCTCACACTTGGTCGTATATTCGTCATGGTAATAGTTTTTTGTAATGCTATTTGTTCGGGGCGTCGACCTCTAGAGATCTTTTGCCCTTACTTGCACCATGTGATATGAACCTGCGTGTAATTGGAATGGAATAAGTGTAGAGTGTTGAATGTGAGGAAAGGAACGTTAAGGACGACACGAACTCCCAGTCCCCAGGCCAGGCATATTAATCATTTACAATCAAAAAAACCTGACCCAGCCGGGAATCAAACCCGCGGCCGGCGGGTGGCAGGCGGGCGCGTTGCCGCCTACACCGCGGGGTCGAACATGGCAATAGTTTAGAAGGCAAACTAATTTCACTAGTAGGAGGTGTAGTCTTCCCTGTTGTTCCATAATGTAGCGAAAGTAACATAACTTCTAGGGGTCCTAATAGGCCGGGCCCCTAATGTTTATGCTAATCTCATAACAGAACTCTTCTTCAGACATAGAGTATATTTGTTCTTCTTCTTAACCTGCTTACCCTCCAGGGTTGGCTTTTCCCTCGGACTCAGCGAGGGATCCCACCTCTACCGCATCAAGGGCAGTGTCCTGAAGCTTCAGATTCTGGATCGGGGATACAACTGGGGAGGATGACCAGTACTTCTCCCAGGCGGCTTCACCTGCTATGCTGGACAGGGGTCTTGCGAGGGGGATGGGAAGATTGGAAGGGATAGTCAAGGAAGAGGGAAGGAAGCGGCCGTGGCCTGAAGTTAGGTACCATCACGGCATTTGCCTGGAGGAGAAGTGAGAAACCACGGAAAAGCACTTCCAGGATGGCTGAGGTGGGAATAGAACCCACCTCTACTCAGTTGACCTCCTGAGGCTGAGTGGACCCTGTTCCAGCCCTCGTACCACCTTTCAAATTTCGTGGCAGAGTCGGGAATCGAACCAGGGCGTCCGGGGGTGGCACCTAATCACACTAACCACTACACCACGGAGGCGGTAGAGCATATATGTTACGCTCTTCAATAAGTTTGCATTCTAACCTATGAATGCCTATTAAAATAAATTAATCAAATTAGGGCTTAGGTCATCACGTATCGATTTAGGGCTTTCAACTAACCCCCACCCTCATTGTATGATTTACTTTCGCTAACAAAGCCTTTAAAACCAGGCTGCATACATGTGTGTAACCAAATAATACGCTCGTATTCTGGCTCATAATTCCAGAACTAAAAATCCGATCCGATTAGTTGAGGTGCCGTCGTTTGGAAATGTGAAATATGAGGGAAAATAATACCCTCAATTAAAATTGGATGCGGGATTGTTTTGAAGTTTATTAATTGATTTGGCAGGGGAAGTATCCTATCAGAGCGAAGATAGCAACTAACAATCAACCAGTAGAACAAGTCTCAAATTTTAAGTACCATGGTTGTGAAATGTCTTTCAATGATGATGACGAAGTAAAGGAAAAACTTAATCGATTTCAACATATGTGTGGGACAATTCTTCGAACACTGGAAGGAAAAGTAATAGAAGATACTCAACTTAAATTCTGTAAGACTATGGCTGTACCAACTTGGATGTGAGACGTGGGTGGATAAAACAAGCTATAGGAATAAAATACAAACATCTGAAATGAGATTCCTAAAATCAGTGAAAGGATACTCCCTAAAAGATAAAATAGGAAATGAAGGGATAAGACAAAAATTAAATACATTCTCAGTGAATTAAAGAATATAACAAAACAGGATAAATTGGACAAACCACACTCTGAGGATGGATAACAACAGAATCCCAGAAGCTGCCCTGGAATACCATGCTATGGGAAGAAGGGATATTGGTCGGCCTATGTAGAGATGGAATGAAATCTGAGGTCGAAACAGGCTATTATCCGAATCCGCGAAGAGTAAATAAGTAAGTAAGTAAGTATTAATTTATTTGAAATTAATAATTGCAAAACCAAATGGCAAAACTTACAAAATATACAGTGCATCCATTTCGCAACTTTGTGAAATCCTTCCTGCAATCGCTCTCAGTCTAGTACATTATTTACTACTCTATGCACTATAACATCATCCGCAAAAAGCTTTAGCTGTAACTCCAGTTCTTTATTCATAAATAGGTCTAATAATACTACCGCTGCGGATCCCGCTCGCTTTAATCATTACAGGATCAGATAATGCTTCACCTTCTCTAATTCTCTGAGTTCTATTTTCAACAAATTTGTCTAGCCATTCAATCACGCTTTTGTTTAGTCCAATACCCCCACACTTTCGTCAGTAGTCAGCCTACTCATTATCTCACTCAGACTATCGATCTATTATTCACTAGTTTCACACAGATTATTCAATGACTCTGTCATTCATTCATGCACTCGAGCATACATGTGCCAATTTACATACAGACGATGGTTATCGATGACACGTAGAACTCCGCCTGTTTACTAGCAACCAATGATACAATTAACATGAGCGGGCAATCCTACCTCCACTGAAGCCGGCCTCAGGATCAGCATTTCTTGGCGGAGAAGGCATCCTCCACTCTGAAACAAAAGAGAGGATTCTTAACCCTAGAACTGCGATGCAATGTAATATCACTAGTACGCTAACGTCGTAAGCGTGATGCATAGTTCAGGCATTCGTTTAATCAGTTATAACACATTTTTATTTATTAATGTTAAAAACATTTCTTAGCAAAGTACGGGCTCCACACTACGGAAAACATAAAATTAAGCAATTTCCTCCATTTTTATTTATTTATTTATTGATCGATTTATTTATTTATTTATTTATTTATTTATTTATTTATTTATTTATTTATTTATTTATTTATTTATTTATTTATTTATTTATTTATTTATATTTATTTATTTACTTATTTATTTATCTATTTATTTATTTATTTATTTATTTATTTATTTATTTATTTATTTATTTATTTATTTATTTATTTATTTATTTATTTATTTATTTATTTATTTATTTATACTGCGGAAAACATCAAATTAAGCAATTTCCTCAATTGTGCCATTACTCTGTGTTTTGTGTTGTACGTTTTGGTTATTGCATATTACAGGCTTTGTATTACTCTGTGTTTTGTGTTGTACGTTTTGATTATTGCATATTACAGGCTTTTTCACTGATATGAAGGCATTTTTACAGAAACAAGAATGATTGGGGTAAGAAACCGAATAAATCATTATTAAATTATTACTTTGTAACGAGCCTTCGGAGACTAGGAGTCCCTGATACCAATATTCTCAGAAGGAATCCCTATGTCGATGCAACGTAAAGCAACTTGTAAAAAAAAGGAAACTACTTTTCCGTCTGCGAAAAATCAACTGATCATAAATATGTCTTCCGGTCAGGGCCATCCATCAAGGGCTGCTAATTTCAGATAAGACATAGCCAGCACGGTTGCTAGGTAACACTTTCTACCTTACATGACTACCTGCACGGTTGCTATGGTAATACTTCTGTAACACATATTGTCACGTTACGTCACACGAATATGTGGGCTAAAATCAGCAAGCTACTCACCTTACCACCAAGAAGTATGAAGTAGAATTTCTGAACTATCAAGAGTCCATAAACACAACTCAATTCCCCGAACACCCACTGCTAAGCTGCGATATATTCGACTACTCTTAACAAACTGAGAAAGTAATTGATTTACCTCAGTAATATATCACCCTCCAAAATCCCCACCATCCAACCTCTCATATTCTACCTACTCTAACTGGATGTGACATCTCGAGAGAAGTAATATACATGTATATTTTTTATTATATTTCTTCGTTCTGTTCTTGACAGTTCCATAGACCTGTAACAGATTTTCCTTTTTTTCCAAACTGATTTGTCATTACAAATCTATTGGCTCGTGGTCTGACTTTCCAGGAATCGCACCTCTTTCCAGCTTGCCACACGACTCCTTATTGAAGATAAAGCATTAATTCTCGGGAAGAATGGAATAAATATTACATCTTCTACTTTGCTGAGTCGGAAGCAATCTAACAGGCAGAAAATAAAATTAAATTATTTAAATAAAATAAACCGAATCATTTACTTTCAAAATATTTCGACGAAATAATGAAATAAATTAATGATTAGCGGTCCCGCGCTGCCCCACAGCGTTCGTTATAAATAGGTCAGATAACTTGTCGTAGTCATATTGCTTTGCCTGCCCTTTTCAATGGATTTATGAACATTTAATAAGAAGCGTGTTATGGTATGACAGTTCTTAGTTAGAATTCATCCATTTTGACGGCATTATGCTGTCTGTTCGGTAAAAGTCTATCCATATATTCGCTTTTTTATCCTGCAGTTCTTGATGTAAACCTTGCTATTGTGTCGTAGAAGGCAGTTCTTCTGAGGGCCTACAGAAAGGTTGTCTTGTGATCTCAGGTTAATCCCGAAAAAGCGCTTTTTGCCAAGCAGAGAACTTTTTTTAAGTTACATGGCCTTCACTCTTTCTAGTGTAGCTCGGTAATTTTGTGATAGGTGTTCTCAGATGGGTCTGTCATAATGGGGTCTGTTTGTACGTAGACTTTTTTCTCTTAGCAGCGTGTAAGTTATTAGGGACGTTCTGCCATCTGTTGAATATATATGGATGCTGGGAAAGTTTAGAGAATCAAGGGGTATCTAGCAGGGAATAGTATTCTTCCGTAATCAGAGAATTAGTATACTCCCTGGCTTGACAGGTAGTAATCAAACATGGCTGCATGTATAACAGTACTAAGGATGAAAGTAGCATATATCTGAATATTAAGGAAAGTGTGAGTATCTTAGCAACCTGCTAAGTACAGATTGTATCGCGGGTTAGAGTAAGCCTTCCCTTGCAATTGATTTGATTTTATGATTACTCAAAGTTGGCTGAACTTAGAGATCTATCAATATCTCATGATTCACCAGCAAGTAATTTCGGAGAAAATGAAACGAATTGGTCCAGTAGAAGGGACGAACGGATTTGCCAAAGCTATTTTAGTAAACACTCTTAATATATAGGTAATAAGAATAATCCCTCTTAATTAGTCCTGGGGGAAAGGGTTTAGATAAGAAAACAACTACCGTATTTACGCGAATAATCCCCGCCACCGAATAATCTCCGCTCCCTAACTTTAGGTAGGCTTATTTTCAAAAAAAAGAAATGCCAACTTTGACGCAAAAAACCGCATCCCAATTTCGTGCCTCAATTTTTTTTTTAATGTGCGGGTATTATTCGCGTAAATACGGGTATTTACGCGAATAATCCCCGCAACCATATTTACGCGAATAATATCCGCCACCGAATAATCTCGCACCCTAAATTTAGGAAAGCTGATTTTGAAAAGAATGTCAACATTGACGCAAATAAAATAAAATGTGCGAGTATTATTCGCGTAAATACGGTAAAATCATAAAAACGACTATCAAAAATACTTCTTCGAAAGTTAAATTCATGGGCGAACTGTCAGATTCCTTCGAAATAAGAACGGGAGGACAAGGGGATGAGCTCTGGCCGTTACTGTTCAACTGTGAGCTTGAGAAAGTAGAGAATGGAACAAAAAGTATAAAGAGTGGAATTAGACTGGGTAGCGAAAATAAGAACCTTCAACTCAGTTGTATTCCTTTTGTATAAGATATGGCCTGGTTTTCTGACTCAATCGACGAAGCAAGGGAGCAAATCCTTGACCTAGAGAAACAAGCAGCTGAAATAGATCTTCACATCTCCTTCGAAAAATACAAAATCACGACAAATAACAAACACTCACATAAATACCTCAAAGTCTAAGAACCAAAGATACATACAACAAGAAATCCCTTTCATGGGAATCAAAAATTAAACATCACAAAAACAGTGATTAAACCAGAAGCACTACACGCAGCAGAAACACTAAACAAGAGTTTACAGGCCAGATGGAAAAAACTCGAGCTAAAAGACAGGACAATTTTAAGAAAGATCATAGGACCAAAATTTCAGGATAATGACATAATGTACCGTACATCAATAATGAAATACTGAAAGTATCACATACTATGCGGAAAAATAAGGATAAATTTTTACGGTCAGCTTCTCAGGATGAACTATAACAGATTAAACAAACAAATATTTGACTTCTTTCGTAACTGCAAAACAAAACCCAACTGGTTTATAGAAACTAAACAGACCTAGTAGAATTAAATATTACAAAAAATTCACTATTCGACCGAACAGCTAAAGAATTGACTAAAAACAAAATTATAAGGTTCCAAGACAAATCTATATTAAAAGCCAAACCTATTTTCTCGGAAAACGAGAGGAAAAGAAGATCGGAAAATGAAGAAATACTGGGCAGTATGAACGTACTCCAAAGAGGGTGAAACGAAATAATAATAATAATAATAATAATAATAATAATAATAATAATAATTAACGTGGTCTCTAATGGCCGTAAACGAATATATAAAAATAATAATAATAATAATAATAATAATAATAATAATCCGGTCATTAAAGAACAATAAGGTACCAGGTGAGGTTTCGATAGTAGCTGAAATGTAGAAGTACGCAGATGACAAGGCGATTGATAAACTGACAGACATCATCCACGAGATTTGGGAAATAAAGAAACTTCTAAGAGACTAGAAAACTGCGTTTGATTCATCCTCTTTCATAAGGAAGGCGACAAAATGAATGTTTTCAACTATCGTGGTATCTCCTTTGTCTTAATTACCTACAAGATTATTTCGAGAACTCTTCACACTATGGAAGAAGAACAACTAGATCCACAATTGAGAGATTACTAAGGAAAGTTCGGGAAGGACGCTCTTGTATCGAGAAATCTACGAATCGAATTTCTACCCTTTCATATCTGAAGCTCAGAAGCAAGAAATTCATGGTGAATTTACCGATTTCGAAAAGGCTTACGACTCGATTGATCGAAATGCCCTAATAAAAATCTGAAAGGAATTTGGCTTGGACAAAAAAGAAGAGCGAGCATTCCAGTGACCGTGAGAGACACTATTTCCAAAGTGAAGTCCAGAAGAGAAGTTTCAGACGCCTTCGAAATAAGGACAGGAGTCAGGCAGGGAGATGGGCTCTCACCTCTGCTCTTCAACCGTGTTCTAGAGAAAGTCATCCGCGAATGGCACAAGGAAATGAGAAATGAAGAAGTAAACAGTGGAATCAGACTGGTTTGAAGGAACACAAACCTTGTAATAAACTATTGTCTTTGCAGATGATCTAGCAATCTTTTCCGACTCGCTACAGATAGCTACAAAACAAATCAGGCAGCAAAAGCAAGTCTCCGGACCTCCTTTGAGAAAACTCAGTGTATAACAAACATAAAGAAGGCTACAAAAAAGCTAAATGTGGAACAGGGAAAAATCAATCGGGTAGCGTAGTTTAAATATCTATGTGTGTGGATATAACCCAATATTTCTAAGAAAGAAGCCTTCATATCACTCATGAATAAAATGGAAATGGCATACCATCTAACCAGGGGTGTATACAACAACAGATGAATATATAGGATGACCCAAAACTCCCTTAACATTTGACGAAGCAATACCTTATGGAATATTGGAGGTAGTGAGGTAATAACTGACACACATGGTTGGCATGACAGGGGTTTTATTGACACCAAAATAAAATACACTAAATGACAAGCCGATGGCGCTGGACGGCAACACGTCAGGTACAAATGGCCATACAGGCTTGACATAACATGGGGTTATATTGACATCAACAACGAGTGCACAAACAGGCCAACAGATGGCGCTGGACAGCAACACTTCGCCTGTGTACGGCATGAAAGGAGCTGTCGTGACAGAGGTCGTCAGATGCGCCTACAATCGCGGCATGCTGACATTACCAGAAAAGGCACTGTTAGTGAAGCTTTATTTATTTCATTTTGGTGTCAATAAAAACCCCACGTCATGCCAATCATGTGTGTCAATTATTACCTCTCTACCTACAATATTGCGTGAAGTACCGGTACTGCCTCGTCAAATGTTAACGGACTTTTGGGCCATCCTGTACTTAAACTGTAAGTTCAGGCTCTTCCGCACAGTGATTCGTCCGGAGGCCCTCTGTACATCAGAGTCCCTTATACTGAACAAAAAAGGCCTTATTGATAAACTTCAGATCAAAGAAAGGTTTTGAGGAAAATCTTAGGCTTCATCAAAGCCAAACGGCACACCCATGAATCAATTTCCAACTGATACGATGCGGAAGAGAAGGATCGCCTTCTATGGAGACAAGAATGAGCCCTGCAAGGTCTTCTCCTACTTCCAAGATCAGAAGACAAAAGAGGCCACGTTCAGTGAAGTATAAAAACATCTACAAGAGGTGGGCATCGCGCATGATATCCTGAAGCACAACTCACTTGAGAAAAAACTTCAAGACCTCGAGAATTTCCAAGAAAAGCCGAAGTTAAAAACAGGGAAGACGTGGACCGAAGTAAGAAAGAAAGAAAGAGACAACACCAGCAACGAATGCGGGAGTACTGGACAAATGTTAAAGCCCGGGCAAAGAGACAGTTGAAATGACCTGGGACGTATTTGGCTGAAACGACATGAATGATTAGGGAAGAAGAAACACAAAACATCACTAACATCAGTGAATCTCCCAATACATTCGATCTGGAGCAAGGAACGATCAACGAAAATCAACTCGAGTTGACAAGCTAGAACTGGCATACCAAGAACCCCTAACAAAAGAAGTGTCTCTCGCATAACACTACAGTGAAGCACTACCAGACAGTCATCCGCCCTGAAGCCTTATAATCTTCAGAACGTCTAACATTCAACAGGAAGCGGCTCACGGACAAACTCGAAATCCAGGAAAGAAAAATATTGAAGAAGATATTAGAGCCACTCAAGGAAGGGAATGAATGCAAAATGAATACCTAAGAGCTTTTTATGGACACGACTACAGGATGCATCCTGCTAGGTTGAGCAACCAGCTTCTCGATTACTGCCAAAATAGGAAGACGAAGTCACCACGGTTGATGGATGTAAACAAAGATGTGCAGGAAATGGGAGGAGCAGGAAGAGACTTGAAAGACCGGACATCCCTCAGGAGGATGAGACGTTCCAGGGCAAACCACCAAGAAGAAATACAGGTACCCTCTGGACAAAGGAGCGGAAGGAACAAGACAGTCATGGGATGCGCAATTACTGGGCAAACATCAAAACCAACCCCAAACGTAATAATTGAATATCGTTGTCCTTAGTCGACCTTTACGAAACAAGGGAAGGAATACTAGAGAAAGTCTAAATATGAGCTATCACTTTAATCCGGGATCTACAATCAAACATTTTCAGAAATGTTTACATCTGACACAGTAAAGTACATCTGTGTTTTGCTCTAAATTATTTAGTTGAGGTAAATTGAAAATAAATTTGATTGCTTCTAATTATGTAATGTAAAATGTCTGTATTAGAAAACATGATCTCAATATGGGCTACCGTAATTTTTTTTTCAAAAACAGTAGTTAATAAGGAACAAAAGACAAAGTAAAATTTCAATAAACTTCAGATACATGTTAAAATAAATACCAAAAACGAAAACACAATAAGATGGTGTCAAACTCCTCTTTGGGAAAATCAAATGATCTTTCAATAAATGAAACTCAGTGAAATGAAATGTCGTATGGCTTTGAGTGCCGAGAGTGTCCGAGGACATGTTCGGCTCGCCAGATACAGGTCTTTGGATTTGACTCCCGTAGGCGACCTGCGCGTCGTGATGAGGATGAAATGATGATGAAGACAACACATACACCCAGACCCCGTGCCAGAGGAATTAACCAATTATGGTTAAAATTCCAGACCCCGCCGGGAATCGAACCCGGGACCCCTGTGATCAAAGGTCAGAACGCTAACCATTTAGCCATGGAGCCGGACAATGAAACTCAAATTGATAACGATTAGTTTATTTGCATCTAACGAATCGTATTCAAGAGACTTCCGTATGGGTTCTGGAGTCGAGAAGTATAGGATTCAGGGCATCGAAAGGGGGAAACTGACTCAGGATTTTATGAAAGTACCACGAATGAACTAATCCCTTCTCTAGAGTATGATGAGATGAGGCCTGTCTGATGAAAGAGCCTTCTATATGTCTCTCAGTCATGGCCATCCATCAGCACATCACAGCCTGCACGATCACATCACATCAGGTCTGAAGTGGAATGCCCGGTTTTGGTCACCGTGACAATCGACTCCAGAAAGTTGTCCGTTTCGTCTGCATAGCGGCGAAGACCAAACAACAATCCCTCTTCACCCAAGCCGCGAAAATTCAAACACCAACGACGAGGTGAAAGATGAGGTTCATCGCTTCTTCAACGACATGACGGCGAGCTGGTATGACATGAGTATACAAAAACTGTCGCAACGTCTACAAAAATCCATCGACCGAAATGGTGATCATGTAGAAAAATAGATAAATTTTTCAATATTTAAAATTATGTCAAAGTTATACAAATAAACGGTTATTTGTATTTTTAACAAAATAGGAGACCTTAATTTTAGCATTACTCTCGTACAATGCTTGTACCCAATATTCACTCACTCTTCCCAGTGGTCATGGCACAAAAATCCAAAGTCATTACAGATTAGCCACTTTACATTGTACTGTACATCTTCAGCCTTCTTTTAAAACATCTCTATTCACAGTAGTTGCAAACTCTGTGACATAAGACGCTCGATATCTGCACCAGTTGATTCCCGCATTTAATCTCAAATGCTCCAATATTTCACTCCCGAAGTAATTGAAGCTTTCTAATTTAATATCTTTATCTCCCAATTTCCATTGTTCATCTTCCTTCTCACTCTCTTCTTGTCATAACATTTGCCTTGCTTTTCTCCGCACTGTTTTCCATTCTTTGTACTTCCAACTTCTCACTTAGTGCATCATTTCCTCAAACCGCGATTTCATCAACAAACAATCTTGTGTTCATTCATGGGTTCCTTGTGTTGGCCTTTCATTGTACGTAGTAGAGTCATTAAGTTCGGGGTCTGGCCGTCTAGTTTCCCTGTGATGCATTACAGTGGAGAGTTTGCACCTCAGGATGTTGCCGTGACAGTTCTTCACTAGTCACAGCGAGAGACAGTTGCGTGCTTACAGTATAAACAGCACTACAGTCTCTGTTGTGAAGGGTGGTTGAATGTAAGCGGCGGAACTTGAGAAAACGGGCAAATTCCAAGTTCTTCCAAAAATTAGGTAAATCCACTCGCAACACGTTTGAGATGATCAAATCCAAATCCCCCGCATCACCGCGACGGGAAAAGTATGTAAAAAGACAGGTCAAAAGTTCATGTGATCCTTGAACTGTTAGCGCCAGTCCACGAACATATTGACTGTAGTACACGCACAGGTGTACACTGTGTTGCCTACCCTATAGGCGCCAATCCAAGAAATTATTGACTGCAGTATACATGAGTGTTCGCCGTGTTGCCTACACTTTAGGCACCAGTCTATGAAGTTACTGTAGTAGTATCATCCAGCACAACCATAAAGGATAAAATTTATCATACACCTTTGAACACAGAAAAATGGGGTGCATTAAACATTTTTTCTGCAGCAATGGAAAAGAATACTAAAAGGAAATTTAGTATGACAAACGCATCTTTCCATAATAATATGCCTACATATTTAGACATCATATAAACCTATGCCACGATATACATAATTAATTATTCATTATGGCGGTGTATCATGGCCACTATATTGGCTGTTTCGCTGACTTTTTACAAACACATGAGCATTATTCTATGACTTACGATTATTAATGTTATAGTTACAACATGTACTAGAATCAGTGAAGTCCATTGAGTATAAATATTTTTTCATGAAGTTATTTTCCAGCAGCCAAGTTTTTTTACTAATTTTCATACACACATACACGCAGGCATCATCATTATAACCATTATGCCTTTCAGCGTTCAGTCTGAAAGCCTCTGTGAATTTACTAAACGTCGCCACAATCCTCTATTTGCAACTAGTGCTGTGACCTCATTTAGTTTTATGCCTCTTATCTTTAAATCGTTAGAAACTGAGCCTAACCATCGTCGTCTTGGTATACCTCTACTTCTCTTACCCTCCATAACAGACTCCATTATTCTCCTAGGTAACCTATCCTCCTCAATTCGCCTCACATGATCCAAACACCGAAGCCAGTTTATGCGTACATGCGTACAGCTTCATGCATCGAGTTCATTCCTAACTTAGTCTTTATCTCGCATTCCGAGTACCCCCTGCCATTGTTCCCACCTGTTTGAACCAGCAATAATTCTCGCTACGTTCATGTCTCTTACTTCTAACTTATGAATAAGATATCTTGAGTCCACCCAGCTTTCGTTCCCGTTAAACAAAGTTGGTTTGAAAAAAAGACCAATGTAAAGATAGTTTCGTGCGGGAAATGACTTCCTTCTTACAAAATACTGTTGATCGCAACTGCAAGATCGCTGCATTAGCTTTACTGCACCTTAATTCAAACTCACTTACTATCCTGGGAGGGCACACAACCTAAGTACTTAAAATTCATGGTGTGGGTTACTGTAGTCAGGTCCTAGTTTGTAGCCATGGGCAACGGCTGAGCGGCCTAGTAAGTGGTCCTGAGAGTCGCGATACCAGTTGCTATGGACTGGGAGTGGACAACTCGGACATATTCCGAGTCATAGCCTCCTTTTGCTCAGGCGGCTAGAACTATAGAATCCACCGGCGGTTCCTAACCCGTTAGAGGAGAGATCCTCACTTGGACTATTTGTATGTAGGGTAGCATCCTTCTTCACGAATTTACCGGGCTCAGAACATGAATATCAATTTGAAAATACTTTTTAAGCTTAACCAATAAATCTAGAACAATAATTCTACTAATATCTTCTTCTCTATGATATAAGTTACAGGAAACGAGCAACAAACTTTCAGACCGTTATAAAGAGTAAAGTTTAATTCTAAATGAAAAAATAAATTGAAAAAATCGCATTATTGTTCGGTCAAAGGTGTTGGCTCCCCCTTAACAGCTTCTAACCAAATCACTCGTTCTTCGTTAAGGATTTATGAGCAAATATTCTTCTTCTTTTCCTACCGATTTTCCCCACATTTGGTTTTGGCCCTGTTTTACGGCCGGATGCCCTTCATGACGCAACCCTATATGGAGGAATGTAATCACTATTGCGTGTTTCTGTGGTGGCTGATAATGTGGTATGTTGTCTGAATATGAAGATGAGAGTGCTGGGACGGACTCAAACACCCAGTCCCCGAGCCAGAAGAATTAATCAGAAGCTGTTAAAATCCCCGACCCGGCCGGTAATCGAACGCGGGACCCTCTGAACTGAATGTCATTACGCTAACCATTCAGCCGACAAGTCAGGCATTTATGGGCAAATATCAAAGTACTTAAATTAAGGTAAGAATATGTGTGTGTTACAACACGTTCTTTTAGACAATATTTACGATGTTCTCATCGGGTACATAAATATATACATATAAACTAAGACCGTCATATAAACTAAGACCGTCGAAGCAGCGCTTTTACTCTGTGATACGTATGGGAGGCGCGCGGATAGTTCTTCACCTTGCAAGCAGACTGCACGAGTTCGACCTGGCAAGCATCAGTCGCCACTCTGAATCTCAGCTGTTAACATGGTGAGACAGTTATCATTGTGACACCGTTTTTCTTCGTGCGTAAAAGTTCTGGTGTTATCTCAATGGTCATGTGAACACTCATAACTCGCGATATTGGCGTGCAGAAAATCCTAACGGTGTTTACAAACTCCCTCATTATGATAGGAAGATTGGCGTTTGGTGTTCTCTGAGTGCAAGACGAATAATTGGGCCTATTTTTTTCTTTTCGAGGCGACAGTAAATGAAGAGAGGTACCAAATGACATTTTAAGTGGTGTGGCCTGTAGTTTGTTTGTTCAGCCATTTTCTTTACCATCGTATTGTTAAAATCATTTTTAATATTGTGTAGGTTTATTTATAATAATAATAATAATAATAATAATAATAATAATAATAATAATAATAATAATAATAATAATGTTATTTGCACCGGGCGAGTTGGCCGTGCGCGTAGAGGCGCGCGGCTGTGAGCTTGCATCCGGGAGATAGTAGGTTCGAATCCCACTATCGGCAGCCCTGAAAATGGTTTTCCGTGGTTTCCCATTTTCACACCAGGCAAATGCTGGGGCTGTACCTTAATTAAGGCCACGGCCGCTTCCTTCCAACTCCTAGGCCTTTCCTATCCCATCGTCGCCATAAGACCTATCTGTGTCGGTGCGACGTAAAGCCCCTAGCAAAAAAAAAAATGTTATTTGCTTTACGTCCCACTAACTACTTTTACGGTTTTCGGAGACGCCGAGGTGCCGGAATTTAGTCCCGCAAGAGTTCTTTGACGTGCCAGTAAATCTACCGACACGAGGCTGTCGTATTTGAGCACCTTCAAATACCATCGGACTGAGCCAGGTTCGAACCTGCCAAGTTGGGGTTAGAAGGCCAGCGCCTTAACCGTCTGAGCCAATTAGCCCGGCAGGTTTATTTATAATTCACATTTTATTTCCCGTTATTACCTAGAGAACCAGTGCTTCAGTTACGACCAGCTTTACGTGGTGTTCGCTCGAGTGTCGAGGGGACAAAATCTGCATTATCTCTTATAAACTCAGACCGTACGCACAGTGTTCGTACTCTGCCCTACAGCAGCTGCGTCAGCCGAACTTACGTAGCGCGTGGCTGCCCTGCTCTAAGCGTGTATACAATCTTACATGAAATCTTCAACTTAAAAAGATGCTGGAATTTTCGTGCTTTCTGGGTTATACAGGCAGCAGTTCAGACAGCCTATTTGTCATTAGTACGGCTAATACTGTTGTACGGGCTTCCTTCCTGGCACCCTACTACGGTGGAGAACATGACGAAACTAGAGAGAGTTCAACGCCGAGCAGAACGACTAATTACTCAACACGGTCATTTAAATACAGCCAGGTTACTGCCCTCCATAACATCCCTCCTGAGAAAATCCCTCGCAGGTAACATTCATATAAACCCTTTCAACCGCTTACAGCTGAACTATCGTTCCGCTCAAAGAGGTCGAGGTGTGTCCTTTTTCCCTCCATTTGCAAGAACAGTATCATATCAAAGTGGCTTCTTTAATCGTTCTGCTCGGCTGTGGAATGAACTCCCACCACAGTTGAAAGAACTACCTCCAGATAATTTTTGTAAAGAAGTAAAAAGGATGTATATATAATGAAACCTTCTGTACATAATATAATTTTTCTACTGTGTGAATTTTCAGTATGAGTGAGAGGACGGATGAAAGTTTATGTGATCCCGAGTGAGTGAGACGTGAGACTGTACTGTATGTAGGTATGAGTGAGCCGGCCTAGCTAAAGTATATGTGGGGATTCGAGAGAGAGAGAGAGAGAGATTGAGAGAGAGTGCGTATGTGTGTGTGTCGAATTACTTGAATGTTGACCATGTCTTGTGAGTAGTATGTAAATATGCCTGTAAATATGGAAACTGTATATAAGCACACTATGTAGAATGTAATTGTATATTTGTATATTATAATTTTAAGTGGTGATGGAGGCACTTTCGTGTATGTGGGGCTATGCCCTTTCTCCATTCACCATCCATAAATTGTACCTACAATTAGTGGAAAATAAATAATAATAATAATAATAATAATAATAATAATAATAATAATAATAATAATAATAATAATAATAATAATAATAATAATAATAACCACATTATTGGTGACGCGAGTGATTTCTGCTACTGTAATATTTCTGATTTAATTCGTAATGTTTTCTTTCAGTTCCTCCAATGTGTGAGGATTTGTTCGATACAATTTTTGTTTCAGTTTACCCCACAAGTAAAAATCACACACTGTCGGGTCTGGAGAAAGAGGGGGAAATATACCAGCACACAACCCTCTGCAAGCACATCTGAGATTGTAAGAAGGGAATCTTCTGTTGTATGAACAGGGGCTGAATCTTGTTGAAACCACCCACGCGAGTTTTCTTCTTCCATTAACTGATGGAGGAATGGCGTCAAAATGTCGTGTTGCTACCACTCTGTATTTTCTGTCGTCTCGAAAATAATAGGCCCAATTATCCGTCTTGCATTAACAGCACACCAAACACCAATCTTCCTATCATAAGGGGGGACTTCATAAACACCACTACTATTTTCTGCACACCAATAGCGAAAGTTATGAGTGTTCACATGACCATTAAGTTGAAACCAGAACTTTTCATCATCATCATCTGTTTACCCTCCAGGTTCGGTTTTCCCCTCGGACTCAGCGAGGGATCCCACCTCTACCGCCTCAAGGGCAGTGTCCTGGAGCTTCAGACTCTTGGTCGGGGGATACAACTGGGGAGAATGACCAGTACCTCGCCCAGGCGGCCTCACCTGCTATGCTGAACAGGGGCCTTGCGGGGGATGGGGAAGATTGGAAGGGATAGACAAGGAAGAGGGAAGGAAGCGGCCGTGGCCTTAAGTTAGGTACCATCCCGGCATTTGCCTGGAGGAGAAGTGGGAAACCACGGAAAACCACTTCCAGGATGGCTGAGGTGGGAATCGAACCTACCTCTACTCAGTTGACCTCCCGAGGCTGAGTGGACCCCGTTCCAGCCCTCGTACCACTTTTCAAATTTTGTGGCAGAGCCGGGAATCGAACCCGGACCTCCGGGGGTGGCAGCTAATCACGCTAACCACTACACCACAGAGGCGGCAACCAGAACTTTTACGTACGAAAATACGGTGTTGGAATGATAACTGTCTCACCATGTTAACAGCTGAGAATCTCACTGGCGACTGATGCATGCAAGGTCGAACAGGTGCAGGTTGGTTCCAAGGTCAAGAACTATCCGCACGCCCCCCATACTGGAACTTACGTATCTGATAGTAAAAACGCCGCTTCGACAGTCTTCGTTTAAATAGAGATCCTGTATTAGGATGCTGAAAACTTAGCACCGGAATAGTCGGGTCCGTAGTGTAACGGAAAGCTCACGGCTTGTCGAAAGTTTTCTAAGTTTATGAAAAGAAATTCTCGCCTGCTCTATTCTACATAAGATCAGTATATAAAATCTTCCCGCTCCCACCTCCCATTACCATCCTATTAATTTGCAAGAGTAGACATATTTCCAAAAACAAAGAATGCAGTTAAGTGAAAGAGACGGTCAAGAGCCTTAACTTTCAACTTGTAAAGGCATTACTCAATAAATCAATAAATAATAATCAAGATGATCCGGTGATGAGTAACAGGTAACAATCCCCAGCAAATAATTGATATGAGTTTCACCGCTGATGGCGGAACTTCCTTTCATACGTAATAGGTAGACTTTTTACATTTCCGCTCAACATTCCCCGTCCATTTACGTTGATTAATGATGAACTGGCCACACACAACCTACTTCATCTAATGGGCTGGCAAAATATACACCCCCTCAACGATGAGATACCGTCCACACGCAAGACACGAACATACAAACTGGACAAGGAACTGACAGCACAAGCCGGGACTCAGGTTTATGAAGCCTTCCCAAATATAAAAAATTATACACAATCATAAATGAATATATTGTGAACTGTAACTATTGAAACTATATAAGTTAAATTATAATTAACATAAAGAGCAATTTATTTGAAATTGAAATTAGCACAGGCTAGAACTACGATCCGTCCATCCATGCATCCATCCATCGCTCAACTCTACTTCGGTTGAGCAGCACTGCAGAGCAAGTGAGGAAGGGGGTGACAGGCGGAGCGAGCGAGACAGGCATAGTGAAAAACAGAGCTATTGCTCAAAATCCAGGAGTGGGGGTATGCACTCTGGTCAATCTTGCGAAGTCGTCTTTTGCACCTTGCGCCGCGCAATGCACAGGTGCATGCATCCTGAGAGGCCCTGCACTAGTGGATACGATGTCAGATCGAATTCAGGTATGCATCAGTGCAAGGGGACGTGTTACCTGCTATTAAAGCTACTGCTGTATTCAGTAATTCAAATTGAGAAAGCAAAGGACTCATTCGTTCTTTTTCTTTTAGCAATAAACAACGGTGATATGGTCCTCTGTATGTCCCTTTTTCGTTTCTTTGTGAAGAAGTCGGGAACTCTTTAGTTCGAGATAGTGCAAAACTATCTTTGATGGGTGTATAATAATTAACTTGCAGGTACAAATTCCAGCCCTTTCTTCCGAACAGCTTTAGCCCTTTAATTGTATGTCTTATTTTTTCCTTTGTCTTCTTGAATTGTAAACGTAGTGGAATTCATTTTTTAGGACCCCGGGTTCGATTCCCGGACGGTTCAGATATTTTAATTGCATCCAGTCAATTCCACTAGGTCTGTAGGGGGAGGCGGTGTATGTGACCGTCTTCATTTACATACCACAGTAATAAAACAAGAAGGGTGAACACATCCCTGCACGTAGGGTTGGATTTCGGCCTTAAGCTGAGCTTAATCCATATTACCACCGAACCCAGATGACCGTGAAAAAACCCACAAAAAAAGAAGAGCAAGATGAATCTGCCTGAAATTGTCCGCCCTTTGTCTGATTAGGCAGCGTCATAGCCTTCGTTTCTGAAAGTCCTAAGTTCGATTCCCAGACGGAACATGGATTTTATCCGCGTTTCATTGATGCATTTTATTATTTTATTAATTCATTTTTCATTTACTCCACACTGTTCTTTTGACAATAATGGAATTATTATTATTATTATTATTATTATTATTATTATTATTATTATTATTATTATTATTATTATTATTATTATTATTATTATTATTATTATTATTACGGGGTTACCCGTGGAACGCAGAGGTGAAAGAAGGTGCCGGGGTGAATGGGTCTAACTACAATATCAAGAATTGAATTTAAAACGTAAACTGAAGGTTATATTTTTGAAAAACAACAAACTTAACTACTTTTCACTTAGTG
Source organism: Anabrus simplex (assembly GCF_040414725.1). Taxonomy (NCBI): domain Eukaryota; kingdom Metazoa; phylum Arthropoda; class Insecta; order Orthoptera; family Tettigoniidae; genus Anabrus; species Anabrus simplex. The sequence continues at coordinate 68,238,242 of NC_090278.1, read as the reverse complement.
AGACAACAATGACATTTCAGGTACAAAATAGCAATTGAAAAACAAGACTTAGAAAATCAAAGATTTCAGAACTTTAACACTCTTGGGCTACAAGCCCCTAGTTTACAATTTTTGAGCTCCCAGCTCAAGTTTTTACAGACGAGCATAAATTTGTTCAAAGGGCAGAAATCCCCTAAATTCCTGGAGCACTTGCTCCCAAAATACAACATCCAGCCTTCGAGAGGCATACAGTAACCTTACTTTGAAATAGAGCTAACAGGCTCTCAGTTTTCCAAGCCTATTCATGGCAACATCAACTTACAGTTCTGGCCTCTGAAGGCACAACTTACAATAGGAAAATTATTATACAGGGGTATTTAATACCCAAAGTACTGGGCTTCATGTAAAACAAAAAACGGTTAAATAAATGAACCGAATAAAAGGGAATGGATGCGAATACCTTGCCCTCCTAGATATGATCACTTAAAACCTAAAAGGGCACTAGGCCGATGAAACAGGGGCTATTCCCAAACTATGGAGGTGACTCGTATAAGAATAGATTAGGACATTACGGAAAGGAAGAAAACCAGTTACCAAACGTAGTCACCTCAAACCAGTATGAAGGGGAGCTCGAGAGGGTACATCACTCTCTATCCCCGATTTACAGTTAAAGATGTTATGAAGTCTTTACATTAGCCTGCTGAAAGTTACATTTTTAGGAAAACTAGGTTACATTCGGACCTTTCCTCATGTTAAACTGCGAAACTAGCAATAAATTGTTATGAAGCCATTACCTTGTCGGTGTACTGCTGCCTGCTAAAATAGGCGCCGCCCGCCTCCTGCTTTGACACACACACTAGTTCAGATGACGATCAATTGGCCAAGAGACGAGAAAATCCGCAGTTTATAAACCCTCGGGGAAAGTTCGAGAACATTCAAGATTAACTAGCCACACCCTCTCGATTGTATTAGTTCATTTAAAAGTTACACTGAAAACCGAGGAAGAAGAAGAAGACTGTGATTGGTAGAAAATTAATTACAGAAATTAGGGATTGGCTGAATTCAAAACTGGCGGAAAGAAAAGGTAAATATTGCCAACCCAAAAATAAATGAACATCAATTAGTAAAAAAAACTTATGAATACAAAACTTCTTTAAATCGAAAGTTCTTTCACTTCACACCAGTGCGTGATCATAGTTTTTTGTAGTGACATCTATGGAAGAAAGTCCAAACTTCTTTATGAATGGCAAACAAAACAAGTAGAAATACAGTCAGTTCAGGAAACTTCACAATAACAAAATTACATTAGATTTCTGTGTGGCGACATCTTCTGAGTAAATTTATAAGTTGGTCTAGTTTCAATTTCACTGTTTCTCCACTAGAGGAGTTCTTTCAGGCGCTAGATTTAAATGCGCGGCGTTGGGGTGTACCTCCCGGTACAATTATGATTATTATTATTATTACTATTATTATTATTATTATTATTATTATTATTATTATTATTATTATTATTATTATTATTATTATTATTATTATTATTATTATTACCTGAGAAATTGCTTAATGGTATGGAGAGAGCCTTGGAGAAGAAGTACAAGATGAAAATAAACAGATCCGAAACAAATGTAACGGAGTGCCGTCGAATGAAGTGAGTGGTTGCAGGAAATATTAGATTAGGAAATGAAGTCTTAAAGGAAGTAGATGAATATTAGTACTTGGGTATTAGAATAATTGATGATAGCAGACTGGTACAAACAAGGAAGACCTTTCTTAAGGAAAGAAATTTACTCACTTCCAACATTGATATAGGAACTGGAAAGAATTTCGTCTGGACAGTGGATGTAAAACATGGAAAACAACTACCTCGGAAAGATATAGGCTAGAATAGAAGCTTTTGAAATGTGGTGTTAAAGAATGCTGGGTAGATCGAATCACGAATGAGGAGATGTATGTATGTCCAGTCTTCAGCCCTAAGGCTGGTTGGATCCTCAACAGCTCTGCCATCAGCTGTCATAGATGGCCTAGTCATCACCGAAGAGGCGTGCTAGGGAAATGAGGAGTGAGGTAGTTTCCCGTTGCTTTCCTCACCGAGCCAGAAGTTGCTATCACATATCAGTATGCCAAGCCCACTGAAATGCATGCACCAACCGACCCTATGAGCAACATTTTCACGCCATTCATAGCAGGGACTGGCTGCATAAGGAATGGCATTACTAGCATCGCTCATACCTCAGTCACTTTCATATTGTCAAAGAGGCAGATCAATGAAAGTAACAAAATTGCTCTAGCCTATACCAGAAGACACAGTGCACTGTAAACACTAGGTCCTGCCAGCAAAGGCATAATGAAGAGATACTGAACAGAATTCGTAAGAGGAGACCCATTTGGCTAAATTTGACCAAAAGAAGGGATAGAACGACACCCACGATTTGTTCAATTAGGGTATGAGGGAAGTGTAGGCGGAAAGAACGGTAGAGGTAGACGAAGGTATGAAAATGAAAACTGAATATCCACAGCCTGTTTCCAATCATTTGACCGGGTCAGGAATGGAATGAATGAAGCCCCATCTAGCGGCGAGGATAGGAATTGTGCCGGCTGCCGAAGCCTGTCGCGCTCTTCTGGGGCAATGATTAATGACTGACAGATGAAATGAAATGATATTAAGGAATGTTGCTGGAATGAAAGATGACAGGGGAAATTGGAGTGCCCAGAGGAAAACTTGTCTCGCCTCCGTTTGGTCCAGCACAAATCTCTCATGGATTGACCGGGATTTGAACCATGGAATCCGGCGGTGAGAGTCAGGCGTGCTGCCGCCTGAGCCACTTAGGTTTCACTAAGGTGTGAATATGAAAGAAGGATGTAGTTTCCCCTGTCATCTTTCATTCCAGCAACATTCCTTAATATCATTTCATTTCATCTGTCAGTCATTAATCATTGCCCCAGAAGAGCGCGACAGGCTTCGGCAGCCGGCACAATTCCTATCCTCGCCGCTAGATGGGGCTTCATTCATTCATTCCATTCCTGAAGAGTAGATGTAAGATTACAGATATGAAAAGTTTAGCACAGGATAGGGTGACAAGGAGTGATGCATCAAACCAATGTACGGACTGATGGCCAAATCCCAACGTTCTTCTTCTTCTTCTTCTTCTTCTTCTTGTCCAATATTCTTTCATTCTCATACTTTGCAAACTTCCTGATAATTTTGTTCTGAGATCGTGGGTTCGAGTCCCACTGTCGGCAGCCTTGAAGATGGTTTTCCGTGGTTTCCCATTTTCACACTAGGCAAATGCCGGGGCTGTACCATAATTAAGGCCACTGACCGCTTCCTTCCAACTCCTAGGCCTTTCCTATCCCATCGTCGCCATAAGACCTATCTGTGTCAGTGCGACGTAAAGCAAATAGCAAAAAAAAAAAAAAAAAAAAAAAAATTTGTTCTGGGCCTAGTTCTGTCCTGAAAACCTATGTAAACCTAAATTTTGTATTTAAAATTCACTCTGTTGTATATCTCTAGTTCCTGTATTCCCATTTCTTCTAGATCCCTTTGTACGTCTTAGTTCCAGCGTACTTTGGTTTTCTCACTCACAGGAACCTCCACTGGTCAATTATCTGGATGTGGCCGAAGAACACATTCCTTCTTTTCCGTATGATGTTCTTGGTTCATTTGTCTTCTAAATTGACCGTCCTCTGTTCTTCACGGTTTCAATATCTTCCTGAGAATCTTTCGTTCCACTGTTTCTAATCTCTTAAGTACTCCTGCTCTTCTTCTTTCTTTGTTTCTTTCTTTCTTATGCCCATTCATATAGCGTGTTTGTTAGCGTAAAGATTTTCGGCTTCTTATCCCCCCCAACATCTCTTCACGAATGCACTGTGTTACACCTTGCGTTTTGTGGGCCACTTCCCACCAGTTCTCTTTCTAAGTTTGTCCACGATCTTATTATGATGTCGTCCGTGTTATGCTTTTCATGGAGGTCCGCCTTAGTTTCTTCTAGCCAGTTTAGTTTCACCTTCCTTGAGCTGACTACTTTAAATAATATTTTGGCGAGTCTGTCGCTGTCCAGTCTATAGAATTTCAGGCGTCTCTCGCGTACGGCATCAGTGAACCTGTCAGTTAATGAGTAGAAGTCCGCTGTTCTCCTCTTAATCCACGTTCCATTTTCTCTCGTAGGACCATAAATTTTCCGGAGAATTTTTCTTACTTGCGGTCCAATTTCTATAATTTTAGAGACACCTCTGAGGTGTGTAAAGCTTCCGGAAAAACAACTCTCTTGTAATATCGTAATTTTGCATTACGCGATATGACTCTCTTGGTGTAGTAATTCCACGTTAGTCTGTACGCCTTATAGAGTTTAGTGGCTGTTTCTATGTTGGCCCTACTGTCTAGCCCCGATGGTAATATGATTCCCCAAGGTATTTGAAGGAGGACACCTGTGAAATTGTGTCGTTTATTTTACCATCCCTAACGGATTTTCTTTGTTACGTTAATGTAGATTTTCTATGAACCTGGTTTTTTAACACGATATCTGAAGGCCTGACTTTGATGCTATAATATTATGTAATCTCTACACGGAATATCTGGATTGATCTCCGGTCTTAGTAATGATTGCTAGATCATCAGCTAAGGCTAAACATTTCACGCTGACTTTGCCTCCCAAGTTTCCGATGCTCACACCTTTGACGTCCTTTCCCCAATCTCTAATAACTTTGCCTAGACTTAAGGTAAACAGAATAGGGGAGATGCCGTCACCTTGACGAACGCCCACACATATTTCAAAAGGCTCAGAAATTTCCCCTAGGAATTTGTCTTTAGAAGTTATATTCGTGAGAGTTTGCCGGATTAGTTCTCTGGTCTTACTGTCCATTCTGAGTTCTTCTAGAATATCAAAAACGGTATGTCTGCCCACAAAATCATATGCCTTCTTAAAGTACACAAAGTATTATTATTATTATTATTATTATTATTATTATTATTATTATTATTATTATTATTATTATTATTATTATTATTATTGCTGCCGATGATGAGAGCAAACCCACCACCTCGTTACTGCAAGCTTACAGCTGCGCGACCCTAAACGCAAGGCCAGATTGTTCAGTCTCACTGAACTCTCAATAAGCATTATTTTATGGTAGAGGTATCCTTTTAAGAGACGGCTGGAAAGCTGTCCCTTTGACTTGGGATACCGCTTCTAATTAGCAATCCTGGTGTTACAGTTGACAGCACTTCAATACATTCTATGTTTATACGCCACTTGTGATATGGATTTAATTTCAGTAAATTTTTAGTGTGATTCATTGCCACCCCCCGTCCCCCGGAGGCCCGTGTTCGATTCTCGGCTCTGCCACGAAATTTGAAAAGTGGCACGAGGGATGGAACGGGGTCCACTCAGCCTCGGGAGGTCAGTTAAGTAGAGGGGTTTCGATTCTTACCTCATTCATCCTCGAAGTGGTTTTCCGTGGTTTTCCACTTCTTTTCCAGACAAATGCCGGGATTGTACCTAACTTAAAGCCAGGGCCCCTCTCTTCCCTCTTCCTTATTTATCCCTTCCAATCTTCCCCCTGTCCAGCATAGCAGGTGAGACCGCCTGGGCGAGGTACTGGTCATCTACCCCGATTATACCCTGACCAAATGTCTCACGCTCCAGGACACTGACCTTGAGGCGGTAGAGTTGGGATCCCACGCCGAGTCCGAGAGAAAAACCAACCCCGGACGGAGAACCGACTAAGTTCTTTTACAGACTTTCCGGTTAACGTGCTGGCTTTTGGTCCAGCGGTCCCGGGTTCGATTCCCGGCCTGGTCAAAGATTTTAACTTTCATTAGTTAATTCCGATGGTTCGGGGGCTGGGTGTGTGTGCCGCCTTCATCATTAGAATTCATCGAAAGTTGGGCCCCATCCTCACAGACGAGCAGGTCGTCAACTCGAAAGAGGTTACACACTTTTATTATTCCTTTCAGATTACGATCAGATAACCACGGGGATTGTAAATAGACCCCTCAGAGGGATCCCTATAAGTAGATTCATTAAATCTAATTCAAATTTGAGAATATGTACTCGAAAATTAACACCTGTTTTTTCTTTCTTTCTTTCTTTCTTTCTTTCTTTCTTTCTTTCTTTCTTTCTTTCTTAATCTGTTTACCCTCCAGGGTTGGCTGTTCCCTCGGACTCAGCGAGGGATCCCACCTCTACCGCCTCAAGGACAGTGTCCTGGAGCGTGAGACATTGGGTGGGAGGATACAACTGGAGAGGATGACCACTACCTCACCCACGTGGCCTCACCTGCTATGCTGAACAGGGGCCTTGCGGGGGGATGGGAAGATTGGAAAGGACAGGCAAGATAGAGGGTAGGAACCGGCTGTGCACTTAAGTTAGGAGAAGAGGTAAACGACGGAAAACCACGTCCAGGATGGCTGAGTTGGGGATCGAACCCGGGCTCCGGGGGTGGCAGCTAATCACGCTAACCACTACACCACAGAGGCGGAGAACACCTGTCTTTTACAGATATAAAATCAATGGAGAATGTTTAAACCGTGTGGAGGAATTTAATGACCTCCTTGTAATTTTTAGTAACAGGAATGGCTCATCCTTTGAGAAACATATCGATAATATTATAAAGAAATCTTTCAGACTACTCGGGTTTGTCAAAATAAATTGTAAAGATTTCACTAATATTGCACGTGCCATAACACTGTTTTGTTCCCTGGTGAGACCTTGCTTGTGAGGTCTGACTACCGTATCAGAAAGGTCCGATATCATATACCGTCTTTGAGAGAGTTCAGAAAAGATTCATGAAGTGGAATTCCTGGGCATGCCGCTTTCTTCAAGCAGGTATGAAAAATTTGTAAAAATTCTTGGAATGAATAGGCTGGCAACGCGCCGAAAATGTGCAAACGCAATGTTACCAACTAAACGGTTGAAGATTAAAATGGACTGTCCGGTTATAGGCCTACTGGGGTTGATTCCACCTCGTGTTCCAAGCAACAAGGCAGAAATTTACCTTCCACCTGCCCAAATGTAGGATGGTTGAACACAGGAACATTAATCAGCTGGAAGGGTCATTCGACTTTTTTCATCACCCTTCTACTGCAATTCGAAAATCTCGTCTCAGGGGTAGAACATGAATTTTTTTAAATTATGTTAATAGTGTGTAGAAAACATGTGAAGATATATATATCTGTATGTTTGTATATAGTATATGTTGCCGGCCCCGTAGTGTAGGGGTAGCCTGCCTGCCTCTTAGCCTGGGTTCTATTCCCGGCCAGGTCAGGGATTTTTACCTGGATCTGAGGGCTGATTCGAGGTCCACTCAGCCGACGTGATTACAATTGAGGAGCTATCTGACGGTGAGATAGCGGCCCCGGTCTAGAAAGCCAAGAATAACGGCCGAGAGGACTCGTCGTGCTGGCCACACGACGCCTCGTAATCTGCAGGCCTTCGGGCTGAGCAGCGGTCGCTTGGTAGTCCAAGGCCCTTCAGGGCTATAGTGCCATCATGGGGGCGGGGAGGGTTATATAGACCTATATATGTTACTTAATATTATATCTTTGTTTTTGCTATTTGTTTTACGGCGCACCAACACGGGTAGGCTTCATGAGGACGATGGGATAGAAAGGCCTAGAAATGGGAAGGCAGTGGCCTGGCCTTAATCAAGGTACAGCCCCAGCCAGCATTTGTCTGGTGTGAAAATGGGAAATCACGGAAAACCATCTTCGGGGCTGTCGACAGTGGTGTTCGAACCCACTATCTCGCGGATACAAGCTCACAGCTGCGCGCCCCTAACCGCACGGTCAACTCGCCCGGTCTATTATATCACCTGTAATTGGGACACTCTGTGGATGATTAATAAATAAATTATAAATATATTCTATAAGAATGGAGGGGGGCTGTTCAGCCGGGTGAAACCCTCCCTCTTCCTACGCCACTGTAGCCGCCTTTATCCAAGGAATTAACCTGCTACTCATTTTTGTTACAGGCTGAGTGAACCTCGGGGCCAGAAGTGGAAAACACGTTTCTAATTGTTTTGCCTTCCTAATGGTGAATCGAACTCATGTCCTTGCTGGTAAACGAAGCACGCCTTTCCCGCAGCGCACAGGTAGCTCCTTTACTTTTATTGTAGGAACCTTATTTCGAAATACTATTTCACATGGAAGCATCCAGAAAGGTTAAAGACTACAATAGATTCGACGTCAACACTTAGAAGTGGAGGCCAAGAGTAGCGAGCGAATGTTTGTGGCAGGGCGCATACTGCTTGCGAGTGAGCGCCATATTGATTTTCTACTGCGCATGCGCGCTGAGGAGCGGAGCAGCATCCCTAGCTTTTGCAGGTGGTGGTAGAGATGGCGAGGGAGGGGAGTGAGTAGGAAAGAGATGGTGACAGTTCTCCGTCTCACTTCCACGTGCAGCCCCGGTCCGGACGTCTCCCAGGCAGCGAGGGGCCTCATACACTCACACAGAGATGTACACATACGAGGGAACGAACCCGGGCCCTTCCTACTACACTGCTCTGTTCTCCTGATACCAGGACACATGTATACTATCACACACACATCACTATACTAGTGCTATGTGAACAAACAGTACCAGATGTGATTATTATTATTATTATTATTATTATTATTATTATTATTATTATTATTATTATTATTATTATTATTATTATTATTATGAAAATAAAAGAAAGGAAAGAAACAGAGAAAGAAAGAATAACAGAGAATGAATTAGAAGGAAGAGAGTGCCGTGCGGTTAGGAGCGTATGGCTGTAAGCTTGCATCCGGGAGATAGTGTGTTCGAGCCCCACTGTTGGCAGCTCTGAAGATGGTTTTCCATGGTTTCCCATTTTCAAACCATCAAATACTGGGGCTGTACCTTAATTAAGGCCACGGCCCGTTCCTTCCCATTCCTAGGCATTTTCTATCCCATCGTCACCATAAGACCTATCTGTGTCGGTGCGACGTACAACAAATTGTCGTCGAAGAAAGAGATTTAAGAAGGAGGAAAGGATTTAAGAAAACGGCGAAGCGGAAGAAGACAAGGCAGAGAGAAAGAGAAATCGAGTAGTGCAGAAGAAGTGGGTTTCTTTTCGTCTTTACCCTCTTCTTCTTTGCTACGAATAAAACAGTCTGCTTTATCGACCCAATTTATTCTACAACTGCCTAAATTAATATACACACACACACAATTTTACTATACTTCAGAATGGATGTTAACAGTTCACTAATTAGTGGCTATTTACAAGTTCTCTGTTCTCCTCATAGCAGGTAGACCGGCTCGCTGGTATTACCTGCACGGCGATAATCCTGATTGACACGCCTCACATTCACTTGGCTCCGCACTCTCAGTCACTACACACAACCGCTGCACGCAGACAGGTTCGAACACAGTCTGTTAACAATCACGATGTATGATGACTGAACATCAAACAAGCTAACAGCGGGATGTCACTAGAACACGGTAAAATCAAGGGAGTGGTTGCTCTCACAAAGTGGTGCCAATCATAGGCAACGTTTCATTCTTTCTTTATTTTTTTTATTTATTGGTGTTCATTTGTTGCTATTTAGTCTTTGTTTGTATTTACTTTATTTTGTTTGACATTGTTTTGTTTCTTGTATTTTGGTAAATTCTGTTTGTTTGTTTGTTTGTTTGTTTGTTTGTTTGTTTGTTTGTTTGTTTGTTTGTTTGTTTGTTTGGAATTTATTTCCTTATTTTTTTGGTTTCATTGCTTGCTTTTTATTTCGTTTGAACCATTCTGCTTGTTTTTCTTTGTTTGTTTGTTTGTTTGTTTGTTTGTTTGTTTGTTTGTTTGTTTGTTTGTTTGTTTGTTTGTTTGTTTGTTCTATTCTGTCTATTTGTTTCCCTGGAAATTATTTCCTTGTTTTTCTTTGGTTTCTTTGTTTGCTTGTTATTTTGTTTGTTTGTTCCATTCTGCTAGTTTTTCTTTGGTTGTTTGTTTGTTTGTTTGTTTGTTTGTTTGTTTGTTTGTTTGTTTGTTTGTTTGTTTGTTTGTTTGTTTGTTTGTTATATTCTGTTCTCTTTGGTTGTTTCTTATTTTTGTTCGTTTGTTTGTATATTCCGCTTTAATTTGGTTGTTTGTTTGTTCTAATCTGTTTGTTTTTCATTGGTTGGTTGGTTGGTTGGTTGGTTGGTTGGTTGGTTGGTTGGTTGGTTGGTTGGTTGGTTGGTTGGTTGGTTGGTTGGTTGGTTGGTCGGTCGGTCGGTCGGTCGGTCGGTCGGTCGGTCGGTCGGTCGGTCGGTCGGTCGGTCGGTCGGTCGGTCGGTCGGTCGGTCGGTCGGTCGGTCGGTCGGTCGGTCGGTCGGTCGGTCGGTCGGTCGGTCGGTCGGTTGGTTCAGACTGTTTGGTTTCGGTCTATCTTTTATTGATTTGTTATCACAAGGAACTGCAAGGGAGAATTTCAGTAGATCACCTGGCTAATTATTATCTGACTAAATCGTAGTAATATGAAGGGGGCCAAAACGAGAAATGCTAATATTAGCTGCAATGCAGAACTGTTCATAATTAACTTAGAAAAAGTAATGTCCAGTCTTTTTATGACTCATATTATTTTACTGTTCGTGTTCCGGTAACGTTTATTGCTCCCCCGTGTGTGTCAACACTGACGTGAAAATAATGCTCAGTTGACATGGTAACGAGTTCAGTAGAGGAATTAGGGCCAAAATGAATAAAAGTTTGGGGAATGAAATATTCTCTAGATCTAACATTGCTGATCCAACAAAAAAAAGTCCTAAGACTCTAAAACTGTTCAACAATAACATTACACTGATGTGTGCTCTGGCTCTTCTGCTGCCGCTCATGTCTACTAAATGGCATTACTGTTGCAAATGTGCAAAAACTAACCCGTCAACGATGAATTCAACTCATTACACTCATGTTCATAAAAAACACAATACCTTGAAAGACTAGAGATGAGAAATACATATTCATAGGACATGTTCATTAGTATATTCTGCAGAAACGCGTAGCATTTCAGAGTCCTAGGTTCAGCATGTGTCCTGTTGCCCAGTAGGCACTGGTTCCTCCATGGGCACTGAAAACTTGTTCCCCCACAGGGACCGTCTCGTGTGAGAATTTTAGCCCGTCGGCCTATTGTGGCCTTGAGTGCTACTTCTGAAGAGTTTATCTAATGACTGGATTGTTTTGGGTTTATATGGCCGGTTTTGTAAAAATAATGAATGGTCAGAATGTGACCTGGTGACTCGTTCCATGCGTGTTCGACGCGTATAAGGCGCGAATGGCGTCCCCCACACATTTTTGAATGGTGACAGGTCCCGTGATCGGGCGGGCCAGGGCAACAGTCTGACATCCTGTGACAATAAGAAGGCACTTATTCCTGCAGCAACATGTGGTCGCGCATTGTCCTGCTGAAATATGACGTCTGGGATGTCGTGCAGAAAAAGTATGGCTACGGGTCGCAGGATGTTATTCACGCAGGTCAAACTGGTCACAGTGCCCTGGACACGCACCAACAGATATTTGTGGTTGTACCCAATAGCACCCCACACCATAAGGCCTTGATTTGGCGCTGTATGTCTTGTGCGAATGCAGTTAATATGATGCCTCTCCCCCTGTCAGCGGCGAACCAAAATGCGGCCATCATTTTCAAACAAACAGAACCTGGATTCGTCCGAAAACACTATCTGCTGCCATTCCTGTCCCCAGTCACGTCGTTCCATACACCATTGCAGTCTAGCATGTTTATGCACATTAGTCACAGGTAGGCGGATAAGTGGACGACGCGAGCGTAATAAACGGTGACTGATAGTGTGCGATGTGTTACATTGTTCCACTGTTCGGATGAAGTGTCATATTCTCGTGGGGGAGGGGGGATTTCTCGGTGGTGCGACCAGACCCATCTCGTCGTGTTCTACGGCCTTCTGTGAACGTTTCTGTACACTGCCGACCCACTTTATCCCACACGAGCAGCAATTTCCCGCATGGAAGCATCTCGTTGTCTCATGTCAATAATGTGCTCTCTTTCAAAATCACTCATTTGACGATACGATTCTCGCATACGGCTGCGAGGTATCCTGCACGTCTGCTCAAGTCACACCTTTGGTTTATAGCGACGAGAGCCGCAGGCATATTTTATCAGTCGATGGTGCTGCGCCGAGATATCGATGTGTACCTTGAATAATAATAATAATAATAATAATAATAATAATAATAATAATAATAATAATAATAATAATAATAATAATAATAATAATAATAATAATAATAATAATAATAATAATTTATTTAATGTGTGCAAGAGATAGCTACAAGTTCAATTCATTTTAAGTATTAATATGTTAATAATAATACTACTACTTCTGTAATATATGTGGTTTAGTTACAAGATTAATTTTTCTCAAGTAATAATGTTATTAGAAAAGTTATGTATATAAGAAACAGAGTCCTGTAAATATGTAAACAACATAATGAGTGAATAAATACTACTACTACTACTACTACCACCTCAGGGCCGATATGGTTCAAATGCTAATCGTTTCTTCGGAACACACTAATGCACATGTCCTCTGAATATACCTATGTCTAGTCTTTCAAGCTGTTCTGGATTTTATAAACATGAGTGTATTATTATTATTATTATTATTATTATTATTATTATTATTATTATTATTATTATTATTATTATTATTATTATTATTATTATTATTACTATTATAACCCATCTCTCTGTCAGCATTCGAATCTGTTGGCATTACTAAGCCTTGAATTTGAGGCGAGAAACTCAGCATATCCCTTTTCTGGTGCTTTCAAATAATAATAATCTATTAGCCTATATTTTACCTTCGCCTCTTTGCTTTTTTGCACTAGGAGTACCTACTTGCTGGAACTCTCTGCTAGTTCGTCACAGTCGCTATCAGGTTTAACGCGTAAATTACAAAAGTGTCTGAAAATATTATCAATACACAAGGTTGATTACAATGACAATGACAAAAAACCATACATTTCAATGGTAATAGTAATGTAAATGGGGAAACACAAAGGAATGGAACGACGCAGAGTGAAACCACTCACCACTTTTTTAATATGTACACTATAAAGCTATAAACAAATATAAATAAGTAACGGAAGGAATACAACTTACGGCGAGAGTTAAAATGATTACCTTTGCTGATGAAATTCATAAGTATTGAGGAACAGGGGCGTGGCGTCTGCATACAGAAAAAATAAATTAGATGTATTTCTTATTACATAATTTGTATTTTGTATCATTTATCTAAATCCACTACATTATTGTAATGTATCTCAGAAAAAATATGACCGCCATCTAGCGCCCACAGTACGTACACGAAACGTCTCCAATGTTTCCGACTTCTGCCACGTGTTCCGTGCAGCGCTTTAAAGGCAAACTCACCCAGGCTGGATGTCAGTGATGTTCAGTGCCACGTTGAGACTGTGTCGCGCTCGGCATCGGGCGTTATTTGCCGGTTAGACACAAAGGCAAACACCACCCGAGTATGCCTTCTAAATTGGCTGGTGAAGTAATCGTCTACGATTGTGACTGTGTTATAGAGAGCCTTTTAAACCGTTCATTAGTAGCACGTACATTTAGTGACAAAAGTAATGTTACAATATATCAATCAATCTGCATTTAGGGCAGTCGCCCAGGTGGCAGATTCCCTATCTGTTGTTTACCTAGTTTTTTCTTAAATAATTGCAAAGAATTTCGGAATTTATTGAACATCTCCCTTGGTAAATTATTCCAATCCTTAACTCCCCTTTCCACAAGCGAATTTTTACCTCAATTTGTCTTCTTGAAATCCAACTTTATCTTCATATTGAGCTCCTTCCTACTTCTAAAAACACCACTCATACTTATTCGTCTACTAATGTCATGCCACGCTTCTCTCCACCGAGAGCTCGAAACATACCTCTTAGTCGAGCAGCTCGTCTCCTTTCTCCCAAGTCTTCCGAGCCCAGGGGACTTGGCAACATTTTTGTAACGCTACACTTTTGTCGTAAATCACTCAGAACAAATCAAACTGTTTTTCTTTGGATATTTTTCCAGTTCTCGAATCAGGTAATCTTGGCTAGGTTCCCATACACGCGAACCTTACTCTAGTTGGAATTTGCCTTATACGCCCCCTCCTTTACATCCTTACTACAACCCCTAAATACCCTCATAACCATGTGAAGAGATCTGTACCCTTTATTCACAACTAGTGTGTGTGTGATTACCCCAATTAAGATATGTCCTTATATTAACGCCTAGGTACTTACAGTGATCTTCAGAAGGAATATTCACCGCATCAAGGCACTAATTAAAATTGACAGGATTTTTTCCATCTGTGAAACTCACAACCTGATCTTCCATATCGTTTATCATCATACCGGTGCCTCATGCTATCTCACAGCATTGTCGAGGCCTTTCTGCAGTCCCTCACAGTCTTGTAACTTATTTATTACTCGATACAGTAGGCCTATAACATCATCCGAAAAAAGCCTTATCTTTGATTCAAGTTCTTTTTTTTCTATTTGCTTTACGTCGCACCGACACAGATAGGTCTTATGGCAACGATGGGACAGGAAAGGCCTAGGAATGGGAAGGAAGCGGCCGTGGCCTTAATTAAGGTACAGCCCCAGCATTTTCCTGGTGTGAAAATGGGGAAACCACGGAAAACCATCTTCAGGGCTGCCGAGAGTGGGGTCCAAACCCACTATCTCCCGGATGCGAGCTCATAGCTACGCGTCCCTAACCGCACGGCCAACTCGCCCGGTGATTCAAGTTCTTTACTCATATCGCGTTGTTTGTGAGGTTATGTCATGAAACGTGTACTGTATATAGACAGTTATATGAGTTCAGTTAATATAAGAACCTGTATATAATTTACTATATAATATAAAATAAAGATTTTTGTCTTTACATTGCTCAGAATTTAAAAAGGATGGTATTTCTGTATCGGTCGCGCCCACAGTAACAACGAAATGCACTTTTGAATTTTCCGTAATCTCTGTATGTATGTATGTACATACGTGCATCACGAGAAAATGGCTGAAGAGAATGTATTTAAAGTCGGTATCTAAATTCGAAGAATAAGACACTACAATATAGGTTGCAAATAATTTAATTCACGCTGAGTGAAATGGTAGTTTATGGAAAGGTCTAAAATTCAATTCTCATATATCTATGTTATAAGTGGTCTTATCGTTAAATACTACATAACTAAAGTTATATTGAATTAAATTTCCGATCTTTTATGTCTTACACATTTTTACCGTAAGGACTATGATAACGGAGATGTTCATGAATTTCGATTTTTGTTGCTAAGTTCATATGAACGCCGAACCATGATAAAATGGGTGAACAGAATGTAATGGAAATCGGTATGTACTAATTCAGAGAATAAGGCACTAGAGCCTAGGCTATAAATTATTTTTTGCACGCTGGATGAAATGGTAGTTCAGGGTGAGGCAACTGTGATGAACAATATTCTCTCACCAATGGGCAAATAATCAAGTATCAAGGTAGAATTATTATTATTATTATTATTATTATTATTATTATTATTATTATTATTATTATTATTATTATTACTTGTAATGTATGGCTATGAAGTGTTTACATCAATTTAGTATTAGTATTATTATTATTTACGTAGTCGGGTGATCGCATTGTTTGTGAGGTTATGTCATGAAACATGTACTGTATATAGACATTCATATGAGTTCAGTTAATATAAGAACTTGTATATAATTTATTATTACCTGTATATATGATATGTGATCCACTACAGTATTGTGAAACACACTGTAACATCCAGAATGACGTATCTTTGGCACTAGATGTTGGTAGAATATTCTGTGCCTTATATCTATGTATTAAGCACTCTGGAATTTACGAGAAGGTATTTTGTAACATATCTTTCTAGAAGCCTAACCAGGCACATATATAAGAAGGTGGTCTTTATGGTAGAGACCAGTTATTGTTTAGTAAGGGTCATGGTTTAACAGAAGTTGTTGTGATCAGACGTGCGTCGTGGTAACGAGTGTTGGATGTATGTGAATTGGTTTAGTAAAGTTGGTAGCTGGCTTGCAGTGGTTGCAGTCACCATGTATTCGTGATAGGCAGTTGTTAAAAAATGGCGGATTGTTGATATTCTCGGAGTGATGTGTTTTGTTTGTGATACAGTGATTAAAGTTATGTGTGTTTAATTTGTAAATAATTGTAAATAAATCCGTGTACGCAAGCTGACAGCATTTTGTATGCGTCTTTGTGGCTACTTCAAGGGGAGGTCACCTAAAATTTAATTTTTGAATATCTATGTCATTGGTCCTATCGAAAAGTATTACATAACAAAAGTAATAGAGAATACAATTTCCGATCTTCTTATTCAGTTTTACCGTACCGACTATGATAAGAGAATTCATGAATTTAGACTTTTGTTGCTGAGGTCAAATCAACGCCAAGCGTTCAAACGTGTTAACTGGCGACGGTTTATGTCTTGATTGTCTCAAGGTGTAAAACCATTAATTGTGAAGATGATTATAAAAATGAGAAAAAGATCGTAAAGGAAGGACTCCCTTTACATTATATGCCCTAATATCACAGAGTCCGAAGAAAACTAAATGTGAAGGCATAGAATATCGACAGCTCATAAAACTGATCAATAGCAGCATTACATTGACCACTGTTTGTTGTGGTGTGTTTTGTCTCTTCTGCTGCCATTCATCTCCGATAGATGGGATTACAGCTGCGTCCCGAGTAAAACAGCCTGCCTGAATATTGGGGAGTTAGACAACTTTGCACATGCTATACTGATTGCTCCATCAACGACTATTATTACAGCTATGTCCGTAATATTAAAAGAAGCCTTGTGACAGATAAAGCATTGCACGGTGTTGCCACATTTATGCATTCCTTTCGCTTTCCCTTCGTTTATCCGGGTCACTTCTTTGTTCCTTCAGACCGCACCGAGCTCGATAGCTGCAGTCGCTTAAGTGAAGCCAGTATCCAGTATTCGGGTGATAGTAGGTTCGAACCCCACTGTCGGCAGCCCTGAAAATGGTTTTCCGTGGTTTCCCCATTTTTACACCAGGAAAATGCTGGGGCTGTACCTTAATTAAGGCCACGGCCGCTTCCTTCCCACTCGTAGCCCTTCCCTGTCCCATCGTCGCCATAAGACCTATCTCGTATGTCGGTGCGACGTAAAGCAACTAGCCTTCAGACCGCTCTTGTATGTAACTCACAAGTGAGAGGTTTGATAACTCCAAGCAACACAAGCCGGCTAACAGGCTTATCTCCATAGCAACCGCAACGGGCCCGTCCACGTCTCCATGGCAACGATACCCTTTACACCCTTTTCGCCACCCAGGCAGGGAGTAAACGTACCTCCCTCTAAGAACTGTCAGAACGCATCTTTCAATATTACGACTATTGTATGAAATAAAGCAAGTGTTGGAAAGGAACAATATACACTAGGGCCAAATCAAGAAATATACAGAGATAGGAACATAACAAAAAACACTTAATAGGACAAGCATTAGGGCACTCGGTGCAGGAAGAGAGGGGATAGAAAGAGGAGACGAGGACAAATAAGTAAATACAAAGCTCTTGGTTTTGTGAAATATAAATACTGCGATGAAGAAAATAACGGAGGTAGCATGCACTGAGGTACTAACACTTACATTAGTTTTCCCACAAACTTAATTTTTGAACGGTTTTTCTCACAAAATATAGTAGCTAGCTACTAGAAAGTTACTGACTTTAGTAGGCCTATATGTTTGTATGTGGAACAGGTGAAAAGATTTTAAAGCTATTTAAAAAAAAAAAGGCTGAAAATGTTGCGCTTTTGAAAAAAAATTGTATGAGTTCTATTTTTCAGTATTTCGGCATACACAAAAGACAGTAAAAGACATCAAGTATGCAGATGTACGTGTACAAAATGTTATAGAAATGCAAATGCATTTAATAATGTTAAAATCAACATTGAGAAGATATTTATTTATTTATTTATTTATTTATTTATTTATTTATTTATTTATTTATTTATTTATTTATTTATTTATTTATTTATTTATTTATTTATTTATTTATTTATTTATTTGTAACAGAATGTCTCAATGAGCTAGTGGCTCGAGGAGGAACTGCCCTTTACAATCACAGCTTGGCAGCTTTCAGCTTCAGTTAATAGATAAGGTGCCCATATAACAAGGTAAAACATGAAAATCCACAGCCTGTTTCCAGTCATTCGACAGGGTCAGGAATGGAATGAATGACGCCCCCATCTACCGGTGAGGATAGGAATTGTGCCGGCTGCCGAAACCTCCTCTGGGGCAATGATTAATGAATGACAGATGAAATGAAGTTATATTGGAAAGCGTTGATGGAATGAATTATGACACGGAGTACCCAGAGAAAGACATATGCCGGTAACAAAGAATGTTTTACAAAGAAAAAAAGAAGATAATTAAAATAAAATAAACTTAGGTGGAAAAATAGGTACACAGTGGTTAACAATTTATTCTCCAATAGATTGTTCAAGGAAGTACCTGCGTACTTCTTTTTTGAAATCTGTACAACTTATTGATTGTTTCAATTTGGGAGATAGATTGTTAAAGGCTGTGCTTGCTGAATAAGAAATGATTTTAACGCCATACTTGGTATTATTCTTATTCAAATAGCCATTTCATTCTCCTCGGGAGGGAAGCGGGCCAACAGTCCAACAAAGGGACTCTTTGGCCGATTACATGTACAATAATTTGTTGTGAAATGTTTTATATGAGTGTGAGCTAATAGCACACGTTTTACGAAAGTTTTTTTTAAAAAAGTCTTCTTTTGTAGAACACATCAACAGAAATGAAAGTCTGTTTCTTGAAGTACGAAGCACTACAAACTTAACATAAGAGCAGTAAACATTGTTTTCTTGAAGAGAAAGAATATGGAATGATAAACAAGATCGGAATTTAAATGTACAAGCAATAACATAATATTATTAACCAATTCTTGTCCAAGTGAAAAAGCCAAGTCATCATTTCTGAGAGGACACACATACACTGAACACAAATGTAATCAGAGATGGCGGTGGTATCGCCATTAATTCCACTAAATGTGTAAGGTGGCAATGGCAAAATAACCGGAATAAGAACCTCAGTCAGAATTGTGCGATCTGCAGTGGTCCATAACTTTATGTGCGTTTAGCTTTAGCTGTGGGCTGAGGTCGATGGTGGGAAGAGGTGTTGGTTGGTTTGTAAGGATGGCGGTGGCGAGAGGAGAAAGGCTAATTGCTTCTAAAGGTTCAGATGAGCTGCGGGAGACAGCATTCTGTAAATAGCGAAGACGAATAGAATGTAGGTGAGAAAGGATTGTTGGGAATGTATAAAGGTCATTAACTACTTCGAGTCTAGTTTCTGGTCTGAGGCGATAAGCCAGTCGGATGGCGTTACGGTCTAGTTTTAATATATCGAGGTATTGGAGAAGGGAGGTGGAGATCCAGGATAAGGAGGCGTACGTGATAACAGGTCGAACAAAAGCTTTGTACGTAAATATTAATAATCTGTGTTGCTTTTAACCCTCTACTGCATACTGTTGCCATTAGGCAACAAATAACTTTTCACCTGTGTAAATGGATAAATATTGTAGACAGATGTAGTTTTATGGCACACCTTCAACTGTACAGTCAATTAAACACATATCCCAGTGATGCCTTGTTTTTTTTACATAACATAAGACAAAACAGCCCTACAACCAAAGGTACTCCTTCCATCCCATCAACATCCACGCGAACCAACCACCGTTTATTTTACGTGGGCCCTCCCCATCATATTACCACAGGCTTCAGGAGTACCTCTGGCTCAACCTCAAAGACATTACCGACCTACGGTCGTGCAAGTATACTTGCGCCCTGCAATACGTACCCATGGCCAGTAGGCAGTAATGTTCGGTCTTTGAATGTTAAAAGCTTAGCGTAAAATCGTGGAAAATCGTATATATATTCCAATATGGCAATCCACATCAGATACGAGTGTTAAGCTATTAGGCCCAGTTAAGAATTGCTGGTATATCTAAACCACTGAGCGTATGTTGAACATTAAAGCTTGAAATTTTCTTCACCAAAGAGAAACGAAAAATAATTCATGCAGTAGAGGGTTAATCCCCAGGTTTGACCTAACAACCAGCGGAGGAGATGAAACCTGCGGGATGCCTTTTTGTAAATCTGGCCCAAAATACTTGGTAGTGTTAGTGAAATCTTTGTAAAACTGGTTTGCTGATCTTGTGTTATGGGTGTGAATATCTTTGCTGTATCGTAGTTCTGTATTAACAGAAATCATATTATGTTTATGTAGCACCTCCACTTAAATTTCCTTTACTACACTTTTAAGCTGGACACCCACTCTGTGCCCTACTCTCCTTGAACAGCAACGTGTTTACGAGTGAAGGCACGCCTTCCTTCCCCCTTCTACTACGACCAGCGCAATACAATGGGCTGTGTGCTCCTTACTTCATGAGCTGTGGGTACCGTGGCACGAGCGCGAATGATAACAGCGACCTCTACCGAGCTCGATAGCTGCAGTCGCTTAAGTGCGACCAGTATCCAGTTATCGGGAGATAGTGGGTTCGAACCCCATTGTCAGCAGCCCTGAAGTCCGACTCGTTGGCTCAATGGTCAGCGTACTGGCCTTCGGTTCAGAGGGTCCCGGGTTCGATTCCCGGCCGGGTCGGGGATTTTAACTTTCATTGGTTAATTCCAATGGCCCGGGGGCTGGGTGTTTGTGCTGTCCCCAACATCCCTGCAACTCACACACCACACACAACACTATCCTCCACCACAATAACACGCAGTTACCTACAAAAGGCAGATGCCGCCCACCCTCATCGGAGGGTCTGCCTTACAAGGGCTGCACTCGGCTAGGAATAGCCACACGAAATTATTATTATTAGCAGCCCTGAAGATGGTTTTCCGTGGTTTCCCATT
This sequence comes from Anabrus simplex, assembly GCF_040414725.1. Lineage (NCBI taxonomy): Eukaryota > Metazoa > Arthropoda > Insecta > Orthoptera > Tettigoniidae > Anabrus > Anabrus simplex. Next base: position 68,217,330 of record NC_090278.1, on the reverse strand, counting down.
TTCACACCATGCAAATGCTAGGCTGTACCTTAATTAAGGCCACGGCCGCTTCCTTGGTTGGATTCTCGACCTGTTTAGGGATTTTTTCCTAAATCTAAGGAATGATTCGACGTCCACTCAGCCTATATACATGAGAAAAAATGGTATCAAATATCACTTTCGGAAAATCAAACGACTATATATATGGATTTCAATATATGAAATTCAAATTGATGTGCGTATGTATGTTGGGTATTCATCCCGAAGGCTGGTTTGATCCTCTGCAGCTCCACCAACAGCTGCCATAAATAGCCTAGGCGTCACTGAAGAGGCATACTAGGGAAATGAGGAGTGAGGTAGTTTCCCGTTGCTTTCCTCGCCGAGCCAGCCGTTGCTATTACATATCAGTCTGCCAAGCCCACCAACCGACCCTGTGAGCGATATTTTCACACCATTCATAACAGGGATTGGCTGCATAAGCAATGGTATTACTAGCATCACTCATACCTCAGTCACTTTCATATTGTCAAAGCCAAGGATGAGACTGAGACAGGTCAATGAAAGTAACAAATTTGATATAGCCCATACCAGAAGACATAGTGCACTGTAAACACTACATCTCGCCAGCAAAGATTAAATTATTTGCACCTAACGAATTCTTTTCGAGAGACATTTGTATGGAATTTGGAGTCCTCAGGTGTAGGATTCGGCGCATAGAAAGGAGGAAGGTGACTCAGAGCCTAAGAAACTACCACGAATGAAATAATGTTCTATCGAGTATGATGAGATGAGGCCTCTTTGATAAAAAATATCCTCAGTCATGGCCATCCATTAATACTTCACATCACAGCCTGCAAGATCACATCGGCCATCTGTACTCTAACTTCATAATATGTCTCTCAGTCATGGCCATCCATCAGTACTTCACATCACAGCCTGCAAGATCACATCAGCCATCTGTACTCTAACTTTTATGTCTCTCAGCCATGGCCATCCATCAATACTTCACATCACAGCCTGCAAGATCACATCGGCCATCTGTAATCTAACTTCATAATATGTCTCTCAGTCATGGCCATCCATCAGTACTTCACATCACAGCCTGCAAGATCACATCGGCCATCTGTACTCTAACTTTTATGTCTCTCAGTCATGGCCATCCATCAATACTTCACATCACAGCCTGGAAGAACACATCGACCATCTGTAATCTAACGGCCCTCTTTGGTAATATGTCTTTCAGTCACGGTCATCCATCAATACTTCACATCACAGCCTGCACGGTTACTAGGTAACAATGTGTCACTCATTTTGTATCACTAATTTCAGACATCTTGGCAAAAGACATAATGTATGTATGTCAAAACTGAGGAACTATTTGACTATGAGATGCTGGCCACAGACTATAAAGCCAGGATTATTAGCCGGCAGGTCGTCACAGTGATTACGCATCAGATCGAAATCTGCAGGTCTTCAGATTAGGTAGTGGTCGTTTGGTAGACCACGGCCCATCAGAGCTGTAGCGCCATGGGGTTTATTTTTATTGTTTTATTGTATATTTAGTAAGTTTACCCTCCAGGGTTGGTTTTTACCCCGGACTCAGCGAGGGATCCCACCTCTACCACCTCAAGGGCAGTTTGCTGGAGCGTGAGATATTTGGTCGGGCATACAATTGGGGAGGAGAAACAGTACCTCTCCCAGACGACCTCACCTGTTATGCTGAACAGGGGCCTACTGGAGGAAGTGGCCACGGTCGCTTGCTTTCCAATCCTAGAATTTTCTCATCGTCGCCTCTCTGTGTCGTAAGACGTAAATAAAATAGCCAAGAAAGAAAAACGTAAGAAGTTGACTTACCGACGAAATATTATGCATGATGACATGGGTTCGACCCCTCGTCAGAAAATCGAAAATGTACAAATTATGGTTCCACTTGTGGTGAGGCATTTTTCCCAGAAGTTCTCTAAACCTGCAACAGAAAAAAAAGTATTAGCTTAATGGCTGGAGACAATTGGAGCGAAACATAGACTTAACTACTCTGCCTCACTTATTAACAAGCAAGTTAACGTGAGTATTAAAATAATGATCATAGCCATGGGACATTCAGTTTAACGAAACATTCAAACAACAAGGCATGACTTTTCAGTTCCAAAATTCCACTTGCATTCCCTAGGATTCGAATATTGGCCTGTTCACATCTGCCGAGGTTAGAGACAGTGGAAGGCTTAATTTAAATTCAGAGTTAATAGACAGAAGGCAGAACAATATTAACCGAAAAAAAATTGCTTTGACAACGGAGAAGAAACTATGCAAATTAAAAAACTTTAAATGATGTAAAGGAGAGGGCATATAAGTCTCTGGTAAGACCGTAACTAGATCGTGGTTCCAGTGTGTGCGACCCTCACCAGGATTACTTGATTCGGGAACTAAAAAAAAGAATCCTAAGAAAAGCAGCTCGAATTGTTCTGGGTGATTTCCGACAACAGGATAGCGTTACGAAAATGTTGCAAAGTTTGGGCTGGGAAGACTTGGGAGGAAAAAGACGAGCTGCTCGACTAAGTGGTATGTTCCAAGCTGCCGGTGGAATTGCATTAGTAGACGAATAAGTTTGAGTTGTGCTTTTAAAAGAACGAATGATCAGAATATGAAGATAAAGTTGGAATTCAAGAGAACAAATTAGGGCAAATATTCGTTTATAGGAAGAAGAGTTAGGGATAGAAATAAGTATTTATACCCACGCAGCGTGTGAGAGAGAAATATGGGAAAATTTGTATAACCCACAGAGGCCATGACTAGTACGGACTGGATGAAGGCAGACAATGAACTTCGGCACATAGTGACTAGAGCAGGGCGTCTCAGGGTGCATGCGCTTGGTGCATGCACTGTGCACGGTGCAAAAGACGACTTCGCTTGGTTGACCCGAGTGCAGACCCCCCACTCCTCGATTTGGAGCAATATAATTTACTCTCTCTTTCCTCGTGCCTGTCTCGCTCGCTCCCCCTGTCTCCCTCTTCCCCACTTGCTCCGTAGCGCTCCAAATCCGAGCTGAACTGAGCCGAGTAAAGCCGAGCTTAGCCGCGTAGCCCGGAGACAAAGCGTTGGTCCGAGCCGAGCCGAGCGGGACCGATGCACAGCGCACGGAGCTCTTGCGCCTCGATTTGCACGCGCTAGATTTTGGGCGTTTGAGAGGCCCTGGACTAGAGCAAGAACACACAGTTTCCATGACCGAGTGTGTAGCAACAAAACTTTTCGTACCTTCCACACCCCAAAAAAACCATGTGGACAAAATAAATCTGGCTCGGGAAATATTTAGAATAAGACTGACGCTGAATTGGCCCTTGTTGATTAACATCACAGAAGATGTTGGAAGAAATGAAAATCTGAGGATCCAAAAGTCCTGACTGCACTTCACTCAGAAACCACCGGCAGAACTCAACGCGCTTTAATGCAAGCACAACAGTAAATTTGTAAGGATACAGATGCAGGTCCTCTTTGATAGTCTAATGTTTCGATATGACTATCTCTTAATTCCCACTAGTACAGATAAAAGGCGTTGACATTTCGTCCGACTTCTTTCCAGGTGTTCCTTCACTCGAGCAATGTTTTCTGGTGTTCGAACTCTGTTGGGGTGTCTCGCCATTTTGCCACTAAGTTTTGCATTGCAACACTTTGCTGGAGCTTTTGCCAAAACACTTCCCCAGTCTTAAAATCTTGCGCAAACAGATCCGCACACGTTTTCCACGAATCGTACTTCGCATAACACTCGACAATGAACTCAATTTTTTTGTTGCTTTTAACTGTTCACAAAACACGTCTGATCCTATCACTCACACGCACGTAATGACACAGCGACGTACTCGGGAGATGCGCAGGCGCAGACATGAGACAGCAACCGATTGGTGCATCGACATCATGGTTTCCAGCTTTTCCTGTGATGGGCAGTTCTGCTGTTCATTGACAAGACTCAAGTCCGCGTCAGTGTTCTAAATAGTCTACTTCCCGGGCCAGGTTTTTTTCACCAGTTGTTGTCTTTTTGTGGGCCTACAAAGTGGCAGACTGGAATAACAAAATTCCCCAAATAAAAAACAACCACCATGGAGCAAGAGCACCGAAGGACCATGGCCTACCAAGTTACCGGTGCTCAGCCCGAAGGCCTACAGATTATGAAGTGCCGTGTGTCCAGAACAATAATTCCTCTCCACCGGGGTGCTGGTGGTGGTGATTATTGTTTTAAGAGGAAGTACAACTCAGAAGCCATCCTCTATTAAGACCAATGAGAGAGTCCGGCTCCGTGGCTAAGTGGTTAGCGTGCTGGCCTTGGGTCACCGGGGTCCCGGGTTCGATTCCCGGCAGGGTCGGGTATTTTAACCATCATTGGTTCATTTCCCTGGCACGGGGGCTGGGTAAATGTGTTGTCTTCATCATCATTTCATCCTCACCACGACGCGCAGGTCGCCTACGAACGTCAAATCAAAAGACCTGCTCCTGGCGAGCCGAACCCGTCCTGAGATCTCCCGGCACTAAAAGGCATACGCCATTTCACTAGAGAAAAGAAAATGAAAGGAATCCGCCACTTCGAAAAGTGAAGATATCGACCAAAGAAAGACAAGGGCCACGAAGGGTATGAAAATGAAAGACCCCTAGGCCTCGAGTACTCTAATATCGTCGGGGTCGGAAAAGAACAAGAGTTGACCAAGGGAGGTTGGATAGGATAGGTTTAAGTGACAAACCTGGTACAAGTAAGTGAAAGCAATGCGGGGCTCAGCCCAGGGCCCCGTGGTCAACAACCCACGCTCACCCAGTTCAGATACCTTAGGGCCCCTTTTAGTCGCCTCTTACTTCAGGCAGTGATTGCAACGGGTGTTATTCTACCACCCACACCCACAGGGCGCACAGGGGAAACTAATCAGAACGAAGGAATGAAAGGGATCCGACACTTCGAAAAATGAAGGTATCGGCCAAAGAAAGACAAGGGCTACAAAGGGCGTGAAAATGAGAGACTCTAGGATTCTCAAACCTAATACCGTTGGGGTCGGAAAAGAACAAGAGTTGACCAAGGGAGGTCGGATAGGATAGATGAATGTGAGGAGCGTGGCACAAGTAAGTGGAAGCAATGCCATGACTCAGCTCAGGGCCCCGTGGTCACCAACCTACGTTCCCAAGTTTAAAGCCCCTGGGGCCCCGTTTAGTCGACTCTTAAGACAGGCAGGGGATACCGTTTTTGTTTTTCTACCGCACCCACCCAAAGGAGGACACCCCGGAGGAGTGATGAGAATGTTATTCTTACTTCTAACGTCTTTCGGAGACGCCGAGGTGACGGAAATTTGCCCCGCAGGAGATTTTTACGTACCGACACGAGGCTGACATATTTGAGCACGTTCAGATACCACCGCACTGAGCCAGGATCGAACCTGCCAAGCTGAGCTCACAAGGCCAGCGCCTCAATCGTCTGACCCACACAGCCCGGCAACAAGGAATGTATTTGTGCGTGGAGGCTTGCGACTTCTGTGTGACCTGTAGTAACAGGCAGAGTGTAGTAACAAAATTCTGTTTAGCTTAATTATATAACATAAGTGTAATTTATGACCATTGGCTGTAATAAATTCTTTACAGTTAACTTCGCTTTCCACCAGAGGTCTCCATACCCAGAAAGGAGACTGTTCTTTTTTATATTGCTCAAGTACGATACTTTGTTCAGTAATGACTGCATTGTTCTCATAACATTCCCAGCTTCTGTAATGGATATAATTTTGAAAATAGCGCTAAGAGCAGCATCAAGCTCAATCTCCTGCATGCACATACATTCCTGTTACAATTCCTACCCCCCTTCCTTCACACCGCACTTCTGCTAGCCCGAGAGGCGAGGCACACTGCCTTCCTCTTCGCTGCCCCCAACATCCCTACCACACAGCGGTACTACCCCTCTGACCATATCCTCCTTGGTGGGGAGAGTAGGGGAAAATGTAGGGAGTATTTTTAGAATCAGAGATCCACAGCTCAAAAGATTTTTCTCTCCATTGTCAGTTGTTACACACAGAAGCTGATAAACAAGATTTTAACTAGTCAGATTACTAAGCGTTTACATTTGCATGGATATCCCATAAATGTATTTTACTAGTTCGCTCCTGTGGCGTAGTGGTTAGTGTGATTAGCTGCCAGTCCGGGAGGCCCGGGTTCTGCCACAATATTTGAAAAGTGGAACGGTGTCCACTTAGTCTCGGGAGGTCAACTGGGTACAGGAGGTTCGATTCCCACCTCAGCCATCCTTGAAGTGGTTCGCAATTCTTCTCCAGGCAAATGCATGGCCGTTTCCCTCCCTCCTCCTTGCCAATCCTTTCCAATCTTCCCGTACCCCACGAGGCCCCTGTTCAGCATAGCAGGTGAGGCCGCCTGGGCGAGGCACTGGTCCTCATCCCAGTTGTATCCCCGACCAAATATCTCACGCTCCAGGACACTGCCCTTGAGGCAGTAGAGATGGGATTCCTGGCTGAGTCCGGGGTAAACCCAACCCTAGAGGGTAAACGAATTAAGTAATAATAATAATAATAATAATAATAATAATAATAATAATAATAATAATAATAATAATAATAATAATAATAATAATAATCTTCTGTGGTATAGTGGTTAGTGTGATTAGCTGCCACCCCCGGAGGCCCGTGTTCGATTCCCAACTCTGTCACGAAGTTCAAAAAGTGGTACGAGGACTGGAAAGGGGTCCATTCAGCCTCTGGAGGTCAACTGAGTAGAAGGGGGGGGGGGGTTCGATTCCCACCTCAGCCATCCTCGAAGTGGTTTCCAATTCTCCTCCAGGCAAATGCCGAGATGGTACCTAACTTAAGGCCACAGTCGCTTCCTTCCCTCTTCCTTGTCTATCCTTTTCAAACTTCCCATCCCCCACAAGGCCCTATTCACCTGGGCGAAGTAATAGTCATCCTCCCCAGTTGTATCCCCGACCAAATATCTCACGCTCCAGGGCACTGCCCTTGAGTCTGGGGGAAAACCAACCCTGGAGGGTAAATGGATTAAATAATTATAATAATAAAATATTTTACTTCTTGTCGGCTTAAATGGCTCATACGGTAGAGGGATGGCGGGTACGGTCCAAACTCACTTTGGTGGTACAGTATTTGAAAGAAGATTTTTCAGCACGTGAAAGAATTAATCGAGGAATAGGATAATTTGTTTGTCCCCACAGAAATTCAGCTGCACGAGGGACTACTTCATTGTACCGGAAAACAATTGTATGTACAAACATATCCAAATGTTTATATGTCATTTTAATGTTAAATGAAGAAGACATCTTTCAGAGGACCAAGGCCTGCTTGATCCCTGCCTTCGTGATCTGCAGGCCGTACTGAAGCTCCCATGACGTCACGTCCGTCATACTCGCGCAATTCAAGCGCACGTGACAAGCGTCTGCCTGGCATTTTCTTCAATTTGCTTTACGTCACACGAACACAGACAGGTCTTATGGCGACGATAATATAGGAACGGGCTAGGAGTGGGAAGGAAGCGGCCGTGGCTTTAAGCATTTCCCTGGTGTGAGAGTGGAAAACCACGGAAAACTATCTTCAGAGTTGCCGACAGTATAGTTCGAACCTACCTCTATCTCCCGATTGCAATCTGTGCATTGTAGCTACGAAATATTCACAAATGTTTCATTAATGAAACAGGTGAGATCATTAACACCTATAAATGTTTCATATCTATACATAATTTTAGAAGTAGGTTTAAAGGTATCCTTAAAAGCCGACGCCAGCACCACATCTCAAAAGCCATCAATGTCATCACTTCCATTTTTCACAGGTCCATTTTGCTGAGCCATAGCTTACTTTGAATTCCTTCACTTGATCTAGTGCTTCTCCATCCATCAGCACAATGGCAATTTTCCTTTGTACAGATATTCTTTTTGTTTATTCTCATGCCACACCTCTCTTTTGGCAATTCGTTCATGTGATCATTTTCATTTCAGTTATCAGTGCTATATTATCTGCAAACCCTATCAGTTTGCTATTACATACACTATAGCTCATTCCATGTTATAATAATAATAATTTCGTGTGGCTATTTCTAGCCGAGTGCAGTCCCTGTAAGGCACACCCTTCGATGAGGGTAGGCGGCATCTGCCATTTGTAGGTAACTGCGAGTTGTTGTGGTGGAGGATAGTGTTATGTGTGATGTGTGAGTTGCAGGAATGTTGGGGACAGCATAAACACCCAGTCCCCGAGCCAAGGGAATTAACCATTTAAGGTTAAAATCTCCGACCCGGCCGGGAATCGAACCCGGGACCCTTTGGAGAAAAGGCCAGCACTCTAACCATTTAGCCACGGAGCCGGACATGATTCCTCGTGATTAACCCAGATACTCCTGTCGTCCTATATGTAGGACAGTGACAGTTTCTGCTTCTGTTTCTGATATCAGTAATGCTCCGTAGGTAGTAGATTGATAGGTGGGTTTTCAAGAATGTACACTTGAAGTCTGCAACAGTCATTCTTTGTTGCAGTTAGGTGGAAGGCAGACAGAAGCAGTAGCAGCTGGCATAAATTTTTCAGTTGGCAGTATCTCATAATATGTAACTAATAGATTGTTGTTTCTATTTACGTTGACCAAATTATGTTATATAATCCAGATTTATAACAACACAAATATTGCTGTCCTATATGTAGGTCAATAGGATAATAAAAGAACTAATATTTATTTACAAAATATATATTGTGAAACTTTTTATTTTTAGGGCTTATTGGAAACATGAAAATCTCCTTACTCTGGACGAGGCTAACTATTCTGGACGAAGATACAGATAGGCCATCACAAGGCATTATTATCTACGTTTCTCCTCCTGACAATGCTACTGCAGACCACACTGACGAAGATTCTGATAAAGACGATACCGAAGTAAACATCAGTATGTTAATGTATAGGCTTTTGGGCTTATGACGTGTCAACAAAATAAGGTGAAATTCTTTACGTTCCGCAGAGAACTGTGCACTGCGTCATCAGAAGAAAATCTCGACTGCCCACGAGAAAGGCTTCTTAAACCATGACTTTTTAAATTTAGACATTCTAATAGAAGTGGAAATGGTACGTTCATTCGTGATCAGATGGCTCCCCGGACGTGGCACGGCGCTAGCGTTCGAAGCGGAAGCTGACCGAACCATCAGAATCAGTCTAAGAGCGTACACATGCTATGTAATCCTAAGTATCGGTCTAAGAGCGTACACATGTTATGTGATCCTAAGTATCGGTCTAAGAGCGTACACATGTTATGTGACCCTCTTAGACTGATTCTAATGGTTCGGTCAGCTTCCGCTTCGAACGCTAGCGCTGTGCCACGTCCGGGAGCCATCTGGTGGTGAATGAACGTAGCATTTCCACTTCTATTATAAAGTCTAAACTTCAAAAAGTCATTGTTTAAGAAGCCTTTCTCATGGACAGTCGAGATTTTCTTTTGATGAAGCAGAGCACAGTTCTCTGCGAAACATAGAGTTTCATCTTATTTCCTTGACACGGCATAAGCCCAAAAGCCTCATGTCTATAAGTACGGGCTGTAAAAGCATCAATGGCAACATTAAACATCAGTAATCTTCCAGGCAGCATTATTCGAGCACCTGCTTCTATTAGTGGAGTTACCTCATGTGATGATTCTGGAGCATCTACACCGAATCCACCACCAAATTCTGCAACATTACAGTCATTACATCAGGTATTTCACATCGATCTGTAAACGCACATTGCAAAGCTTCCGTGAGAGAAAGCGGTAGTTTCTCTGTACCATCCCGCAAGAAGCAGAAGACAGTGAAGTGGCAGTAGACAGATCTAAATCCGCAGTAGCCTGAGTGGATCCCTGCACAGGAAGTTTGTCAAGAAAAGAGTCCAAGTTGAGTGGTTTCTCTTCTTTCCTTTCTGATGAGGTAATTTTCTTATTCAGTTCTGAGACAAGTAAGTACATTGCCCCTAAAAACATGTTAGGTGATGTAAGTGAGGATGAAACGCAATGCGTCATTGGCGTTCTCCTTGTCAGTGGTTACTTGAATCCTGCCCGGTGTCGCATGTACTGGAGAAATTAAATGGTTAGCGTGCTGGCCTTTGGTTAGAGTGGTCCCGGGTTCGATTCCCGGCAGGGTCGCAAATTTTAAGCATCCTCGGTTAATTTCGCTGGCACGGGGGCTGGGTATATGTGTCATATTCATCATTATTTCATCCTCATCACGACGGGCGTCCAATCAAAAGACCTGCACCTAGCGAGCCGAACATGTCCTCGGACACTCGCAGCACTAAAAGCCATACACCATTGTATTTCATCTGATACTTCCAATGGACTGATTAGTACTACCATTTCGCGAGATAGATTTGACTTCATTTTCCGGCATTTACACTTGAATGACTTAAAAAAGTTATGATAAAGAGGACAAATACACTGAAGTTAGACCTCTGTGCATGCTACTGAATGAAAAGTTTCAATCATTCGCTCCTCATTCAGAGAATCACAGTGTGGATGAAGCTATGATACCTTATTACGGTCATCATAGCTGTAAACAATTCATCAGAAACAAACCCATTCGGTACGGATACAAGTTTTGAGAAGGGACCACAGACAATGGTTAAATAATCTTGTTTGAACCACACCAAGGGGCTTCGACACCAAGAGAAGACAAATATTGAGAATATGGACTCAGGGGAAGTGTCATTCTTCAGTACTCAGTGGCGGGGCTGCCCATAACTTGTGAGGGGCCCATGACTGTTTACATATTAATAAGGCTACAGCACACAACACAGTATTATTTGTATCACAGAGGGTTATTCCAAACTTAGGCCGTCGTAGTGCAGAGCTTCTTTCATCAGTAGGGGTTTCCCAACCTGTTCCAATAATAAGCATCCCTTGCTGCCACTCACAACAATCAACAAGGCTTCGGAAGTAATTAGCCAGTTCTGAGAACCCAGTAGTCAGCGAAGATGCGATAACAAAGACATCCTCCTTATCTTAACTCTAAATATTGAAGTATCGAGCCACTTTTCTAACTCTCGGCAGTCAGTGTAGCTTAAGTAGGCTTACGATGGACGGTTGAGTTGTAAATTATTTGCTCCTAGGAACGAGATTATTTCTTAATATTGTGACGGTCAGCGTGTTCAATCAATCAATCAATCAATACTGATCTGCATTTAGGGCAGTAGCCCAGGTGGCAGATTCTCTATCTGTGGTTCTCCTAGCCTTTTCTTAAATGAGCGCAAAGAAATTGGAAAATTATTGAACATTTCCCTTGGTAAGTTATTCCAATCCCTAAGTCCCCTTCCTATAAACGAATATTTACCCCAATTTTTCCTCTTGAATTCCAACTTTATCTTCATATTGTGTTTTGGTTACTATAATTCGTGTGTGTGTGTGTGTGTGTGTGTGTGTGTGTGTGTGTGTGTGTGTGTGTGTGTGTGTGTTCGTACCATGTACGTGCATTTTTATTCCTTCGGATTTGAAAACTACATTGTGTAACTTATTATTATTATTATTATTATTATTATTATTATTATTATTATTATCGTCGTCTAAGTGCGGCCAGTATCCAATATTCGGTAGATCGTGGCTTCGAGCCCCACTATCGGCAGCCCTGAAGATGGTTTTCCGTGGTTTCCCATTTTCACACCAGGCAAATGCTGGGGCTGTACCTTAATTAAGGCCACGGCCACTTTCTTCCCACTCCTAGCCCCTTCCTGCCCCATCGTTGCTGTTCATTGTAATAATATATAAGGTTATACTATGAAATTAACTTGTAATTTTCCTTATCAGGAAACGGGGGGGGGGCATTTTAAATTATAGCGGGGGTGGAACTTCTTAGCGCCGCTACTGTCAGTAGGCTACTGTGATGTTCTTCGAACCCTAAAAACTGATGTCTTGTATCATTTGTATATCGATAACATTTTTACCAGTGTATCATTGTTGCTTGAACTAGCAAAGAGGAATTTTAAGGGTACTGGTACAGTCCGTGACAACAAGGTTCTCGATTGTCCCCTAGTACAGACTTCTATAATGAAGAGAGGATCTTTCGATCATAAATCAGCAGAGGGAAAAGACTGTGGTGTGCAAATGGAATGACAACAACATCGTGTCTGGGTGTTCAAATGCAATTCCCGTTCGTCCATGTCAAGGTATCACCAGGTTCCGGCAAGCAGCCTCGACTCTTCTCTGCTTACAGCAAACATATGCGTAAAAATGGTACTATCCTGTACTAATGCACTGCATTGGCATGACCGAACGAAATGCCTGCCTCCTTCGCAGGATGAATTGGGGTAAGCTGGATCATCTTGCTTTCAGAAGGCGAGTAGGAATAGCACTCCTAGAAAAAAAAAAAAAAAAAAAATGTGCAACCAAAAAAGGAAGACCCTCTAAGTTTGAACACATTGACTCAACATTTGACAGACTAGATCCACAAGATGCCCGTTATTGACACCAAAATTGTTTTCTAGTTTACCACACTAAGGGGAGAATGAGGTAATGATTGCCGTATATTAGGAAGTGATAATGTTGTTCACTCAAGAATAATAACTGTAAGTTGTTAATTAAAATGCTTTCATACATCTTCGCTTTTCAGTACCAAGTTGTACCTGTATTATCATATCATCCTATCTATATGTCGCCACATTTTGTACAAACTATCAACAAGAGAATAATAAATAGTTATTCACATCGATATTTACAGGTAATTCAGAGAAAATATGCCTTACAGACTCCGTTTTTCCAAAATAAAATAATTGAGGATAATCTGGGTTAAGGAATATTATAATGTACTTTATACTGTATTATGAAAAAAATGGATGAGGCACATTTTTTTTACAGTTTGCTTTACGTCGCACCGACACAGATAAGTCTTATGGCAACTAAGGGACAGGAAAGGGCTAGGAGTGGGAAGGAAGCAGCCGTGGCCTTAATTATTGTACAGCCCCAGTATTTGCGTGGTATGAAAATCGGAAACCACGGAAAACCATCTTCAGGGGTGCAGACAGTGGGGTTCGAACCCACTATCTCCCGAATACTGGATACTGCAGCTATTCAATAAGGCATATTTTGCCCGCGAGTTATTAACATAATTACTTAACATTCTCTATTTAATGAATACATTCGCAGGGAGGAAGCACAAAGGCGGGAACAGCCATCGCTTTGTTGCCTTACTTCATTTTCCTTCTGAGTTGCTCTGGTACATGCAACGCGTAATCCGTTACGCTGTGAATCGCCGGCAGCTTATCACTGCTGAAGATAAGTCATCTGTGCATTTATGTGTTTATCCTAATATTCTTGCAGTTGTTACTGAAGATTTTGATGCTGTGGTGTGCAGCGATATATCACGACATAACTTGTGCTGACACAGAAAATCGCTATGATGTTTATCTGGGCTTCGTTTTGTTATTTAACTTTTGTTTTTAAGCGCATTTTATTTTTTACACATTTTTACCATTTTTTCATAAGCGCATTTAATTTTTACCATTCTTTTCGTAGGGTGATATGGCCGCCCATTAGTACCCGGCGTTGCGTGGGCAAATTTATTAAATGCTCTTAACTGCATCCCCCATCTCAAGCCTATACAAATTATCTGTTATATATTTTCTCCCAGTTTGCCTTGAACTTCAATATTGAGGTTTTATATGTGCAGAAGTTTATCCGTGTTGCTGTAAAAAACCGAAATAAGCTCTCCCCCTGCAGTACAACCCGTGTAACCTAAGTTTCAAAAAAAATTTGCAGCGTACTTTCTTTCTTCTTTTATTTTGAACTTTTGTACTGAGTTTCACCAATATATACACTACGGTTTTCCCGTAATACTGTTGAGCAAAGCCGTTCGATATAACAACCTCGTTGTCGTAAGAGCAATACTGTTTTCTTAACATGGAATGAGCTATACTTACGAATAACACACACTAACTTTTTTAGCATGTTTTCATTACTCCCTGAAGGGGGGAGGCGGGCCACCTCTAAGGCAACATCTCTCTGGCCAGGAGATTCGGGCGGGTTAAAGCTGAAGTGAGGGATTTAGCAGGTAGGTAATGGATGTGTGCAAATAAGGAGATGGGAGGCGTTTGGCCTATTGGCTAATCGTATTTGTTCTTATTTCTTTTTTTTTTCTTTTTTTCAGAGTTCGTGATATTTAGAATTTAACTTTTATTCAAATGTTGTACGTAATACATGATTGGTTTTAAGTGTCGATTTACATTATTTCTATAGACTACAAGGTTTCTCATAAAAATTGTTGTTGTGGATCATATTGTCTATTTTTGTGGGGGAAGGGGTGAGAGATGGGAGGAAAATAGGAAAATAAGGTTTAGGGCGTTCCGTCACAGATCACAATTAAGCATCACCTTAGGGTGGGGGGAGGGGCCGGTAAAGATGTAGAAGAATTTGGATAAAGTGTGAGGAAGGGGGATGCGGATCACGTCGGAGTTGGTTTCGGTTGAGGGCTCGAAGGGAGGCACGTTGGAAGTAGATTAAGTCATAGGAATCGAGTTTAGGGAAGGGAAAGATAACGTACAAGACGGATGTATGAAAACGAATGTGTTTCAGGTTTGTATCAATTAATAAATTTATAATTATTAAAAAAAGGAATAATATTAGATCCAATGTCGATTAGCGGTAACCTGTTAGGTTTGTATTGACAGGAGCTCAATTGGATTTTTTTTTTTTCATTCTTTCTAGAAGTAAACCAGGTCAACCACAATATTAGAGAGAAAGATAGAAGTTCCATCTCCTGGTCATATCAACACTATAACAGAGATGGTGCACTCTGCTGATTGCCCTCCGAAGCTCTCCAGGTATTAAACTTCCCTGTCCTCCCCACCAACTCAAGGCCCCACTGCTAGAAGAAGGCGGGTCGTAACGAAACTTCCTCTACAGTTAATTCACACTCCAGGAGGCTTTGTCAGAAGCAAAACTTCTCTCCCGCCAAGTATTGTACTTCGCAAATACTAGAAATTAATTGCCTTATCTTTAATGGCTTTTCCATACTGTTTGATTTGCCATTTCTCTTTGAATGTCGCTTATCATAATAATTCTATACGCGAAAATCCTTCATGCGTAAAGAACAAGAGGTATATCGGAGGGCAAGCATTAGAACCCATACTGTGTTCCAGAAAATAGACAAATCCAGCTCTTGCTAAAACGTGACATTCTGTACATATGTATATAGTTCTAAAATTGTTTTGTATATAGTTAATATAGAAGAATGTTTTCTCACCAATTTCTTTATTCAGACATTATATTCTTAGCAGGTAGTTGATTTAATTTCAGTTATTATAAATTTTTACCCCTCACATTCAATATTTTCCAAGCAGGTTGCAGACTTCATTCATTCCTTTCACAACTAATAACAGTAATTTCATATTTGTATGTATTTATATGGCAGTAAGCTTAGTAGATCTATTTATTTAAAACCTCTCATTTATAATATTGCAGAAAATTGCGAAGTATCTTTGGTTATGCTGTTAGAGAAATACTATAAGCCTGTATTATTGTAGTATTATATTTTTCGTGTATATATGTTAACAAACAAAATCTTCTAAATATAAATGGTAGAAGACAATAAAACTAATTCATTTTTTTAAAAATTCTATGATACAGAACAACGTTTATACCAAGACTCTAGCCAAGACGTCCACAATCATATCTCCCATTGCTATCACCTCTATTTACCCTTTCCAAAACCTCGTACATCACCTTTAACCCCACCCCAACAACTCTCTTGGCCAGAGAGTAGGTGTTCCCTATTGGGTGGCCCGCCTCCCACTTCAGGGGAGGAATGAAAGCTTGAATGCATTATATAAATATCGGAGGTTATGGAAAGAAACATTCTTAGCCCGCGAGATGTCAATAAGAAAGTTTTCAATCTCTATCCAACAAAGCAAAACTCAGACACTACAGGTGGTGGTGATGATGATTGTTTGAAGACGAAGTACCACTAGGTAATCACCCTCTATTAACAGTAATCAGAGAAAATAAAGGAAGGGAACACCCCTTCGAAAAATGAAGGTATCGGCCAAAGAAAGACAAGGGCCACGAAGGGCGTGAAAATGAAAGACTCCCTAGACCTCGGAACCTAATAGCGTCAGGGTCGGAAAAGAACAAGAGTAGACCAAGAAAATTTACATAGGATAGATGAAAGTGAGGAGCCTGGCTCAAGTAAGTGGAAATAATGCCAGACTCAGCTAGATGCCCCATGGTTGCCAACCCATGCTCCCAAGTTGAAAGCCCCTGTGATCTTCTTTTAGTCACCTCTTACGAAACGAAAGGGATACCGTGGGTGTAGGCCCTATTATACCACCCCTACCAACAAGAGGTATTATAATGTAATAGCCAAGCAGAGCAAAGTCGTCTCCATACAGGCCCTGGGAGGGGTAAAAGGTAAAGGCTTCCACTATACGTAACCTCGGCACTTGATAGGGTAGAGCGGTCAACTCTACACCCGGCCGCCTTTGCCCCCAGGAATTAACCTGGTACTCATTTTTTGTCTAGGATGAGTGAACCTCAGAGCCATGTGAACCTCCGGAAGTGGAAAACTCGTTTCTTAAATTCTTCGACTTCCATTTACTTTCTTTCTTTTTTTACAAGTTGCTTCACGTCGCACCGACATAGAAAGGTCTTACGGCAACGATGGGACAGGAAAGGGCTAGGTGAGGAACGGAAGCCCTAGCAATTGCCTGTTATGAAAATTGGAAAGAACAGAAAACTATCTTCAGGGCTGCCGTCAGTGGGGTTCGAACCCACTATCTCCCAAATACTGGATACTAGCCGCACTTAAGCGACTGTAGATATCTAGCTCGGTTTTCGACTTCTTGACAGGGAATCGAACACACGTTCTTCCAGGCGAACCTACCACGCCTTTACCACCTCATCCAGGCAGACCCTGCATTAATTTAATTGTCTTTACTGCATCAACGTTTCTCTGCTACAAAACACCACATACAAGCATTAATACAGATTCCTTATCAAAATACTGCCGGTAGAAGTTGAGTAACTTCGCAGTTCACGCACATGTATTGCATTATTTATGAACTGAAAGTCGTCAGTTGCGACATAATATTACTTATTCAAAAGAAGAACACACTCCCCCCTTCAGAATCTAGAAGAAGGTCATGACCCTGTCTCTAAACCTGTTCTCATTTTTGTTTCACCTCGCTCGGCCCCGTTTCTTTTTTTTATTTTATTGCCTGGCAGAAACCAAAGCCCCCTATAAACGCAGCACTTCTCTCGGAGAGAAGAACGAAACAGATCGTCGTGTCGGGCGGGAGTAGGTTTATTTAAAAAAGACTTTTCCGAGGAAAAGATGCATGTATACAATACCACAGTAAGGTATCAGAAAGCCAACAAGACAGTCTTACGGAACATTCTCCACCACTCTGCACCTTGGATTTCTTGTCTCTCTCGTCTTTTAACGACTCTTCTCTTCTCCCTCCCTGCGCGCCACAAACCAAGGTCTCCAACATCATTAAAATGAGATCTCACTTCACAACTTCTCAGAGATGGCGGTGAATACGAGATAGCACGTCTTAAAGTGGCCACAAACTCATCACAGGTCCGTCTTACTTTCTGCCACAGCCGTGCGGTTCAATCCTTAGTTTAGATATAAATTATTTATTAATTCTAGCATAGTTCCTAACATATCCCCTACGGGGACCCAAATAACTAGTAACTAAAGCATATAATAATAATAATAATAATAATAATAATAATAATAATAATAATAATAATAATAATAATAATAATAATAATAATAATAATAATAATAAATAATGTATTCAATTAACTTTCAAGTCCATGTTACATCCAATGATTCTACGCATTTATATACACACTTTTGCCACACCATTTACGGCACCAGGACCGCCTCCATCTGGTCCATCATTCTTTGTAAGTCCTCCGTCCACAACTCGTTATCCAAGTTGCCTCGTCTGAAGTCGATTAGCACACTCTCACACGTTATTTTTAGTATGACGGTCTGTAGGTAAGCCTGTAGCTGTTTGCTCACTTCCAATTTGTCCATGTGCTTCTTGAACAAGTTGGTGACTAGCCCGTCCCACGTTATTACCACAGGGACCCGGGTTCGATTCCCGGCCGGGTCGGGGATTTTAACCTTCATTGGTTAATTCCATTGGCCCGGGGGCTGGGAGTTTGTGCTGTCCCCAACATCCCTGCAACTCACAACACATAACACTGACCTCCACCACAATAACACGCAGTTACCTACACATGACAGATGCCGCCCACCCTCATCGGGGGGTCTGCCTTACAAGGGCTGCACTCGGCTAGAAATAGCCTCACGAAATTATTATACCACAGGGACCATCGTCACCTTGGCTCCACTGTACATAAGTGAGAGTTCGTTGGCTAGCATCTCGTACTTTCTTCCTTTAGTGGTTTCAGTCTGTTATAATAATAATAATAATAATAATAATAATAATAATAATAATAATAATAATAATAATAATAATAATAATAATAATAATAATAATAATAATAATAATAATAATAATAATAATAATGTCGTCATTTAGGTCATCATCCATAGACCGGTTCATGCAGTATCCATGTCACTCTATCCTGTGCTAACCTTTTCATATCTTCCTAACTACTACCGAATATACTATAGAGCAGGGATAGCGAACATATGCCACGCGTGTCACTAGCTGACACGCGAACACGATTTCGGTGGCACACCACTTGCATTTATTAACGTTTTTATGCACGTCTTGCATTATAGACCATACATATCTCATGCATGGTATAGTTATAGTGTTTCAGGTTTAAGAAATAAATACCGAAAATCTAAATTCATGTTTCATTCGGACGTGCATTATGGCAATACAGATGCGTCCGACGAACCATTCGCTCACCCACATCAAGTCAATTAGCGAAGTTTGGCTTGTGTGCGGTTGCCAGCATCGCGTAATTATTCGTAATGTCTGTTTATTGTTTCGAATTTTGTGAGACAAACAGTTGCCAAGAGTCCCAACTTCGAGATTTGGAGAAACTATCGCACTTTATTTCAAAACCTCATATTGTACGTATGAGTGATATTAGGATCAATTCTTTTGAGTGGTTAGATATTAACAGTTTAGAAATGGAGTTGCCTGAATTTCAAGAAAGCAGTACATCGGTGAACAAATTCCTACAACATGGTGAAGATATGGTGAAAATCGAGTGTGCTGTTGATGGTGAATATTCTTTCCAGAACGAAAAGAATACTTGAACAGCGGAACAGCCTCCCACAAATGTTTTCGGCCATGAAGACACTTACTACAGCGTTAGTTACTCTGTTTGGGTCATTATACGCCTATGAACGGCTATTTTATGCAATGAACGTTGTGAAGTCAACAGTTAGAAACCGTCTAGTTCAGACCTAAGTGCCTTGTGTGTTATCGAAGACAACAAGTTAAGAACCTAACACAAATGACATGGCTACTAAGATTCAGCAACAAGTTTCACGCTGAAGTTGAGAACGACATTTCACTTAGTCTTTCGGCAATATTAGTATTTTTGATTTTCATATCCAATAATACTCAATGACGATGTGTGTTATAATGGGAGCTTTTATATTTAAACAAAAATAATGTTAGGTATTCTAAAAACTTACATATTTAAAAAAATGTAGGCTATTTTTGCGGTATTGGCAAAATACGACCACGAAACATGCAATGAAATGTATTATTTTACAGTGTATATGTAATAACATGTTATGAAACATAATTTGGAATTAGGGATGGAAGTCGGTGGTGGGCTGGGGTGGTTGTAGCCATTCCAAAGGAAAATGACAAATGGCACAGTATACAGTTGAGAAAAATAATCCATAATTAAAATGGCACACTAGTTGGAAAAGGTTCCCCATCCCTGCTAAATACAATACAGGACACTTCCGTATTCTCCCGTACTAAACTAAAAGACATGTTGACAGTGGCGCATCTGGCGGCCCGACCTTAAACATCACGCGGCAAGATTGAAACTAGATAGATAAAAGCCTTTATTTTCTGTGGCGAAGTTAGGGCTCTTGGCGCTTTCTTACACTTAATCACACACATATTATTATTTGTTAAGGATGACACTGATTAACTTAAAATACTAAGAGCTACAAATAACACTAATTTTTAAGACAAGAATATGAATATATACAAGCAAAGAAGAAAGAAAGGAAAAAGAAACTGCCTAGTTAATACAGATTTTAAAAAATACTCATTTCAATACACAACGAAAGAAATACTAACGTACAAATGCTAGTAAGCTGAATAAAAATATTAAATGAAATTATTAAATGAAATTTAACTAATTGTATCCTTGCAATACTAGTCTAAATTAAATACTGTAGTTACTACTAGCTATGTTTAGGCTACTTCTACTTCGTAAATACGGTACGGATGTTTTTAATTATCATATTAACCGAATATTTGATTTTATTGTATAATAATCTCATATAATTTTCACACACAATCACGCGTTCCACTCATACAGGTACCTTGCTGGAAGCACTTAACGAGGAACTGCTGGTGAGAGGTTTTAAATATGCTTTTTGATGCAGCATCCTTGATGTCCTTGGGAAGAGCATTCCACCATCCCGAAGCGGTGATAGTAAATGATCGATGGTACGTGGTTGTTCGGTGGACAGGTATTTCTAGGAGGGACACTGAGCGAGTATCATGGAGATGTAAACAACCAAGGTGACGAAAATTTCTGGTACACAGGAGTATTTGAATGTAGTTTACGCCTGTCGTCTAGTCCTAACCAAGATAATTGTTTATAGTAGGGAGAAACTCGAGCGTCATATCGTTAATCCATAGCATATCTAAGACAAGCATTTTGAGTGCGTTGTAGTTTCAAGCTTAATTAATTTGTTATATTCGTAAAAGTTACACCACAGTAGTCAAAAATGGGAAATAATAATGACTGAACAAGTTGAATTTTTAGTGATCAAGGGAATACATTTCTGAACCGTTTTAAGGGGTGCAAGCCGCAATAAATATTTTTACAGATATTATTAACTTGCGCTGACTAGTTTAGAGTTTCCGTTATTACAAAAGTTGCATGTTAAAATTGATAGAAATAATAAAACTAAATAATGATTTTTGCTTTGTTCAACTGTGAAAGGTGAATGGTAATACAGACAGAATTAATGAAACTTAATAAATGATTTCGTTTTGTCCGAATCCTTGGCTGAATAGTCAGCGCTGAGGCCTTCGGTTCAAAAGGTCGCTGATTCGATTCCCGGCCGGTTCGAGGATTTTAAACGCGTCCAATTAATTCTAATGATTCGGGGAGTTTGGGTTTGTGTTTGTTCCAACACGTTTCTCTTCATATTCAGACAACACAGTACACTTCAAACCACCACAAAAACATGCAATAGTGATTACTAGACCTCGGATTTTTAGGTGCTTAAATGTTATTTTAGTTGCCTAAAATAGACTCTCAAATAGGTTCTAAAATATTTTTAAAGAGCTTCAATTTTACGTATTTTAATAGGCATCAATTAAAATGCCATGTTTTTGTTTTTTTGTTTTTTGTGCTAAATTGATAATAACTCGTTGGGGTAAACATAAAACAAGTTTTACTCACCTCTTTGTTGTTAACGTCACAGAATATAATTTTACCATCCAATGTGAAATGGGGAAACTCCTGCAACCACGTTTTATATTATCGGCAGAGTGCGATCTTGAAACCTAGTCGCCAACTCAATATTTACATTCACGACGTGGTTAACCTGTCTCTGTCAGCGTGTGTGGCATTCAGTACGGTTCGCGATCTTTTGCATTTTTCTTCAGTAATGAGTGTTTTTCATATCAGTTTTTATCTCTCTAATATAGTATAGCGTAGTTTACAGTTCAGCATAGCATAAGTTAGTACAATGCAGGTTTAGTAGATGAGTGTAGAAAAATAGCAGTAGTTTTATTTACGCCCGTGTATTGGTTGGTGTATTTAGTTCGTGCGTATTCAGAATGTCTCAGTATAGTTCGGGAAAGACAAATAACAAGAAACTGACTCTTAAATCAGTAGAGTGCTCCTTTTGTAGACCATAACTAGAACCCTGCGCGGATAAACAAAATAATATCTGCATCGGCGAATGGTTATCCGCGGATAATTTAAATATTTAACTACAGTATATGTCCGCCTCTGTGGTGTAGTGGTTAGTTGGATTAGCTGCCACCCCCGGAGGCCCGGGTTCGATTCCCGACTCTGCCACAAAATTTGAAAAGTGGTACGAGGGCTGGAACGGGGTCCACTCAGCCTCGGGAGGTCAACTGAGTAGAGGTGTGTTCGAGTCCTACCTCAGCCATCCTGGAAGTGGTTTTCCGTGGTTTCCCACTTCTCCTCCAGTCAAATGCCGGGATAGTACCTAACTTAAGGCCACGATCGCTTCCTTCCCTCTTCCTTGTCTATCCCTTCCAATCTTCCCATCCCCCGCCAAGGCCCCTGTTCAGCATAGCAGGTGAGGCCGCCTGGGTGAGATATTGGCCATTCTCCCCAGTTGTATCCCCAACCCAATATCTCAAGCTCCAGGACACTGCCCTTGAGGCGGTAGAGGTGGGATCCCTCGCTGAGTCCGAGAGAAAAACCAACCCTGGAGGGTAAACAGATTAAGAAAGAAAGAAAGAAACTACAGTATATTACACCGCCCGCCTGGTGGCCATGATCGTTAAGGCGCTGAAGCCAAAAACGGTCTGACACCGAGGTTAGCCGGTTCGAGTCCCGTTGCTCGAAAAAATTTTCACCATCAGAATGTTGGCCGGCAGGTTAGGGGAGGTGGTGGTATACAATTTCTAATCACTAGATTGCCAAAAGCATGGATTAAATTCCAAACCTCTCCGCAGTGCTCATATGGAGGGAGGGCATATGACGCTACTGATGGTGATTCGTCCGTCGGATGGGGACGTTAAGCCTTGAGCAGACCCCTTGGTGCTATTCGACAGGAGTAGCCTATGTGCCGGCACCAGGTTTCACCCTCTCCCTTTCTACTATCATATATCACGTCTGATGAGGTTGACGTTAGGAAGGGCATCCGGTCATAAAAACCCGCCACGGCAGTTTCATCTGACCTCATACCCGACCCCGTAGGGAAACGGGACAAGGGTTGGACAAACAAACAAACTACAGTATATTACACCCAAGGTATTAAAACGGATAATTCTGTTAACATAATACAACAGGCCTGACACCTGCCACCTGAAACCTCTACAGTCGCACGTTTATGAGGAATTTTATCTTGTGACAACTAACGAAGTATTGACCTTTGTGGCTTCCTTCCAATAATTGCGGTCAGGAGCCAGTTAGGCTTAGGACAGACTTACGGCTTTATGGTTTCAAGGCTCTTTATACCCTGTATATCGCTATTCTCTGATACCAATATCAAGGGTCGCCTAACCACAAGCAGAAACAAGAGTATACCTGAGTGAAAATCAATAAACGTCATTATTTAGAAATGATCCGTACTGCCATACAGTTTCTATCCGCCAAGACACTAACTTCGCGGATATCCGCATCCGTGCAGGGCTCTGACCATAACCTGCTTCCTGTGCTAGCCATTAGCGGCGAGTGATGTGTTATTTCCTCATAATGTATTCTCTTTTCACTGTCGTATGTTGTTAGTAAGCGTCGTTTATGTGAATTTGCTTTCAAACCCGATTCATTAGCTTTTCTGAGTACGGTATCTCATTTTACAAGGGCTTTTTTTTTACCGCGGTCGTATTGCATCGGCTGTTCTCGCGGCAGTAGAGCGCTGGCAACAGGGGTAAGGCGACGCTCATTTGTTTTGCGAAACGTCAATTTAGAAGTAAAACCGTGCGGAGTATATTTATTAAACTGTATTCGCTGTTTCAGCTAACCTCTAAGTGCGCGAGTCATAGTATGCGTGTGATGGCACATATTCAGCACCAAAATGTTGCCTTAATTTCAAGCGCTAATTCATGCAAACTAAGTTCAGGTTTTTTTCTCTTTTATCTGTTAACTGAGACATTAAACATAATCTAAGTCAATACTCTCGGTGATATACGCGTTCTACCCAAACACTAAAAGCGTCTTAACATTTTTCTTTCCATGCACCCGTTGTTGAAGAACGTAAATCTGCGTTAAAACTAACTGAACAAGACGTGTCTTAGGATGTGCCCTACCATTCTGTCTCTTCTTCTCATCAAATATAGCCACAACGATCTCCTCTCAACAATTCGATTCAGTATCTCCTCATTTGTGATTCGAACTACCCATCTCACCTTCAGCATTCTTCTCTAACACCACATTTCAAAAGCTTCTAATCTCTTTCTTTGCCAGCTAGTTATCGTCCATGTTTCACTTCTATAAAATACCACGCTCCAGACGAAAGCCTTCAAAAACGTCTTTCTAATTCCTACATCAATGTTCCAAGTGAGAAAATTTATTTATTTATTTATTTATTTATTTATTTCCTCCCTCCCTTCCTTCCTTCCTTCCTTCCTTCCTTCCTTCCTTCCTTCCATGCTTCCTTATTCTACTACTCAAGTGACAATATTCATCTACTTCCTTTAAGTCTCCGTTTCCTATTTCCTGTGTCACCAGACTTCATTCGTCTGCACTCCATTACTTTTGTTTTGGATGTATTTATTTTCATCTTGTTCTCCTTCACCAAGACTGTGTTGATACCATTTAACACTGTCACCCAGTTGTTTTATACCAGCTTAAAGGCCAATATAAATACATAATTACATGTAAATAATGTGGGAATAGTTACATCTATGATATTTTGCCATTCTGATACAATGTGTTTATATTTTTTAGGTTATATGTTTGATGAAAGTAATATGGGTAGGAATCGTACGTTGAATTGAAGCGGTTCATTTCTTTGACTTCCAAACTGCCGCAGAAAAAATAATAAATACAAGAAATCGTAATATTTCCAAAGCCGATTGCATCACTTGTGATTCGTCACAATTATCACACGCCCGCGTGAAAGAATCCTACAATAAGATTAAGTGTGGCAGTTCTGAAAGAAAAAAAAGAAGTGAAAAACACGTAAAAGATATACAATCATCAATGATTCCCTAATTGGCGATTCTTGAACGTAAATAATATTATTTGCTGATCTGTGAGTAATGGATGGAGCTTTGCACCTGCAACACGAAAATTTGCAGGACTTTGCACCTTTCGTAAATCATGATTTTTTTTAAAAAAAATTCAGTGTGTTGATTTCGATATTTCTACCAAACTGTTGACAAAGATTTATTATAAGTGATCAGAGTTTCTCCTAAATAAAATCTCAGAAATAAATAACTTACTGTAAATTGTTTCTGCGTGAGCTTTTTTTAATTTCGTTTACAAATCTGGCACTTTGCACCTTTGTAATCTTACGTATCCAACTGATATGGGAGACAGCCCTAAATGCAGATCACTTGAAAATCAAGAACAAATGAATAACTTTGAACTTACCGAAGGAAGTCTGGGTCCTGTTCAACGAACGAACTTTGCAACTTTTCAACTTTGCACTTTTCAATTCTTGCAAAGTGCAAAGTCTTTCTGTTCCATCATGATCTATGTTTTACTTTTCAATTTCTTCGCGAAGTGAAAAGTCTTTGCAAACGCGTGATCCGATAAAGTTTATTCCATGGGCAAACTGTATAATACTCCATGATCCAGACACAGAAGGAAATTCACCATTCATTAGAAATTCCGTCGGTATATTATATGGAGTATCAGGCCAGCGTACTATGTTAGGAAATATTACATTTATTGTAACATCTACGACTTTGGTAACAGTTCTGCAAATAATTGATTTTGATGCCCGATGCATTGTTGCTACACCGTGCAGCTGGGCACCATTTCCTAACCAAAGTAAGCATATAAGAATTTGTTCTTTTTCGGAGAAGGATTGGCCTCTTTTTACTTGTTTCAATAAATAACCGATCTTTTCAAGAATATAGTCACCGTGTGTTGGGGTAGGTAATACAAAAACACTGGTGAAATTGCACCGAAGTGAAGTTATGAAAATTAATCCTGTCTTTGTACGTTCTCTTGTTGGATTCTTCATCACTGTCCCGTCTCCACTTGATGCTAACAAAAGCTCTCGTCGTTACATGTTTATATCACTAAACCAAATTCTACGCCGAGAAACCAGTGTACATACTTGTTAATTATCAGATGAAAAGGGAATCATCTCTTTGCAAGATTTATGAAAACTTTTCACTTCATTTCTTTGCACTTTGCATTTTTGTACCAATGGAGGAACATAACCTGCCTGAAAAGTGAAAAGATTCCTCACTTTTCACTTTTCACTTTGCAAGCTAAATCTTAAAAGTGGTGGTAGAACTTGCAAAGTTCGTTCGTGGAACAGGCCCTTGGTACACACCATTTTGGGCCATGCAGATTTCTACCGAGAAATTCAGCACTCGATGGTAGTGGCCACAGTCAATCTCACTGCAGATTCTTTCGCGCGGACATATGATAAGTTAATTGTGACGAATCATAAGTGATGGTATCAGCTTTGGAAATATTAAGATGAAGTACAACTGGGCAACCACCAGTACGAGAGACATATTTTACGTCAAGAAATTTCTCTTCTGGAAAAGGACGGGGGAAGGGAGTGTCACAAATACAGAGTTGAATATTCATATACACATTCACCAGAAACCAAACCGCAATAATTCCATCTACAATATGTACAATCTGTACACATAGCCCGCATGTACCCAACACGATCATGCTGGTTCTGCTGTTATCCAAACATCGTTATTGTTAGCGAGCTAATAGAGAGGTTATAATTAAATTGTGAGAAGTGGTGTAACAAATGTAATGTTTTCGAGAGCACTGTTCTCCTTTATTTTTTACATTTATTAACTATAATCAATGATGTACTCCATTAGCTGACAAATATAAAATTCCAATCATAATAATAAAATAACACCGTCTGGTTTCAGCGCTCCGTAGTTCGGCTCTCTGACCAAATGGTTAGCGTGCTGGTCATAGGGGTCCCGGGTTCGATTTCCGCCAGGGTCTGGAATTTTTAACCTGCACCAGGACTATCCGGAGGCCACACGGCATTTCATTTCAGTGCTCCGGAAATGGAAATGCACTGGAAATGGAAATGGCGTATGGCTTTTAGCGCCGGAAGTGTCCGAGGACATGTGATGTTCAATCCAATCCATTCTTTCCATCGCTTCCGAGCGAGATTTGGTCACTCCAAACACACTCAAATTAGTAGAAGATTGAGCACTTTTTCGAATTGATTCCGCAATGTCCCGAATAGTTCTCACAGTCGATTTTTTAAGTCCCAAAGCACGCTGAATGTCAACAATACGCTCCCCTTTCTCATAGTGATTCAAAACTTCTAATTTTGTTTTTTTAAAATGGTTATGAGGGTGTTTAGGGGTTGTAGTAAAGATGTAAAGGAAAGGGCATATAAGTCTCTGGTAAGACTCCAACTAGAGTATGGTTCCAGTGTATGGGACCTTTACCAGGATTACTTGATTCAAGAACTGAAAAAATCCAAAATAAAACAGCTCGATTTGTTCTGGATGATTTCCGACAAGAGAGTAGCGTTACAAAAATGTTGCAAAGTTTGAGCTGGGAAGAACTGGGAGACAGAAGACGAGCTGCTCGACTAAGTGGTATGTTCTGAGATATCAGCGGAGAGATGGCGTGGAATGACATTAGTAGACGAATAAGTTTGAATGGCGTCTTTAAGAGTAGGAAACATCACAATCTATATATATAAAATAGCTTGTCCTGACTGACTGACTGACTGACTGACTGACTGACTGACTGACTGACTGACTGACTGACTGACTGACTGACTGACTGACTGACTGACTGACTGACTGACTGACTGACTGATTCATCATCGCCGAGCCAAAACTACTGGACATAATGAAATGAAATTTTGGGGATACATTCATATTAAGATGTAGGTGCTCGCTAAGAGGGGATTTTTGGATATTCCTTCGCTAAGGGGGTGAAAAGGGAGGTGAAATTTTAAAATGAGTCGATCTATATCTCAAAACTTTAAAAGTTTACAAATGTAAAAATTGGTATTTAGAATCTTCTTTAAAAATAAGGAAATACGTATTTTTTTGTTTTCAGAAAATCCCAATAGGAGGGGTGAAAAAGGGTGAAAGTGGGGGAAAAAGGGTTGAATGCCTTTAATCAGGATACCGGTACTTATATCTCAGAAACTGAAGGTATTACAGACCAGAAAATTGGTACTTTTGATCTCTTTTAAAAATTAAAAAACACGTATTTTTTTGTTTTTGGAAAATCCAATTAATGGGAGTGTGAAA
The DNA here is from genome assembly GCF_040414725.1 of Anabrus simplex. Classification (NCBI taxonomy): domain Eukaryota; kingdom Metazoa; phylum Arthropoda; class Insecta; order Orthoptera; family Tettigoniidae; genus Anabrus; species Anabrus simplex. Next base: position 68,189,103 of record NC_090278.1, on the reverse strand, counting down.
AGGGGGGTGAATTTTTAAAATCAGCGTATCTATATCTCAAAACTTTGAAAGTTTACAGATGTAAAAATTGGTATTTAGAATCTTCATTAAAAATAAAGAAACACGTATTTTTTTGTTTTCGGAAAATCCCAATAGGAAAGGTGGAAAGGGGTAAAATGGGTTGAATGCATTTAATGAGGATACTTATATCTCAGAAACTGAATATATTACAGACCTGAAAATTGGTGTTTTGGATCTCCTTTAAAAGTAAAGAAACACGTATTTTTTTGTTTTTGGAAAATCCAATTAATGGGGAGGGGGTGAGAGGAAGTGAATATTTAAAATGAGTGTATCTATATCACAAAACTTTTAAAGTTTATAGATGTTAAAAATTAGTATTTAGAATCTCCTTTAAAAATAAAGAAACACGTATATTTTTGTTTTCGGAAAATCCTAATAGGAAGGGTGGAAAAGGTTGAAAAAGGGGTCCAATGCCTTTCATGAGTCTACTTATATTTCAGAACCTGAAGATATTACAGACCTGAAAATTGGTGTTTGGGATCTCCTTTAAAAATAAAGAAACGCGTATTTTTGTGTTTTTGGAAAATCCAATTAATGGGGGGGGGTGAAAAGGCGGTGATTTTTAAAAATGTGTGTATCTATATCTCAAAACTTTTAAAGTTTATAGATGTAAAAATTGGTATTTAGAATCTCCTTTAAAAATAAAGCAACACGTATTCTTTTGTTTTCGGAAAATCCCAATAGGAAGGGTGTAAAAGGGTGAATAATGGGTTGAATGCCTTTAATGAGGCTACTTATATTTCAGAACCTGAAGATATTACAGACCTGAAAATTGGTATTTGGGATCTATTTAAAAGTAAAGAAACGCGTATTTTTTCGTGTTTGGAAAATCCAAATACTGGGGGATGAAAAGGGGGGGGTGAAATTTTAAAATGAGTGTCTATATCTTAATACTTTAAAATTTACAGATGTAAAAATTGGTAGTTAGAATCTCTAAAAATAAAGGAGCACGTATTTTTTTGTTCCCTGTAAATCCCAATAGGAGGGGTGTAAAAGGGTGAAAAATGGGTTGAATGCCTTTAATGAGGATACATATATCTCAGAAACGAAAGATATTACAGAACTGAAAATTTGTATATGGGATCTCCTTTAAAAATGAAGAAACAGGTATTTTTTTTGTTTTTGGAAAATCCCATTAATGGCGGTTTAAACAGGAGTGACAAATTGAGGTGAATTTTTTAAAGACTATATCTACAGAATATCTTGGAAACGTAAAATGTTACAGACGTAAAAAGTGGGTGTTTGGAATCTTCTGTAAATGTAAAGAAACATAGGTGATTTGTTTTTGGAAACTCCACTTAAGGGGAACTCAAAAGGGGTGAAATTTTAAAAGAGAATTTTTACAGTATATCTAAAAAAACTTAACACGTTACAGAAGTGAAAAATGGTATTTTTATCTCTATTAAACATAAAGAAACGTGTATTTTTAGATTTCGGAAATACCACTTGGGCGGAGGGGGGGGGGGGTAAAGTGACTGAAAATGGTGTTGAATTCTTTTAATTAGGCTACTGATATCTCAAAAATGAAGATGTTACAGACGTGAAATTTGATATTTGCAATCTGCTTTAAAAGTAAAGAAACATGTATTCTCGGAAAATCCAATGAAGTGGGGGGAGGGGGGTGAAAGAATTGAAACATTAATTGGCTTAATTGTATGAGAATACATACATCTAATAAAAACTACAGTTGTTACAGACGTGAAAATTTGTATTTGGATCCCCTTTAAAAACAAAGAAATACGCGTTTGGTGGGGGGGAAACCATCTTGGAGGGCGGGAGTGTAAAGGAGTTGAATTCCTTTCATGAGGACACATAAATCAAAAACTGAAGAAGTTAGAGTCGTGATAATTGGTATTTAGAAGATACTTTACTATTAAAGAAACAAGTATTTTTTGCGGGAAAATTCACTTGGGGGGGAGTAGTGTGAAATGAAGTGAAAAAAGTAAATTATTTTTATGGGGATACTTATATTTCAGAACTGAAGGTAATAGACGTGAACATTGGTGTTTGGAATATCCTTTAAACATAAATAAACAAGCTTTCTTTTACTTTTGGGGGGGGAGGGGTGGCGGTAAATAAACTTAACGGTGGTGGGGTGTAGAAGGAGGTGAGACCAATTGATTTTACTGTTCTTAATATACTTATAAGGATCCTCCGTTGCTCAGGCGGCAGCGCGCCGGCCTCTCACACCTGGGTTCCGTGGTTCAAATCCCGGTCACTCCATGTGACATTCGTGCTGGACAAAACGGAGGCGGGACAGGTTTTTTTCTCCGGATACTCCGGTTTTCCCTGTCATCAGCCATTCCAGCAACACATAATAATAATAATAATAATAATCATAATCATAATGTTCCGGACCGTCGTCAAATGTGCGGACCGCGCTGGAAACGGCTCCTAGACGGGTAATGACTAAGAATGCAGTCCGGCTGCGGGTTCAGTGCCGCCAAGGCACCCAATATGACACCACGCCGTATCTCCTGAAGGATTTTATCCATATTAAAAATGATTATAGGAAAAGATGGCAAAGATTTACGGACCCAACTGACCGGGAGGAATACCTGAGCCTAGCCCGGGAAGTACGAAATCGATTGCTGGAAAGGAAGATTGAAAAATGGGAGGAAACGTGCCGTAATCTAATAGAAAACGAGTCAGATCGGGGATTTTGGTGGATTTTCGCAGAAAATGAGTCAGATCGCGAATTTCGGCGGATTATATACTAAAACAATAAGCATTCAATTATAAATGTCAGTATAATACCGTAGCGAAGCACGGGTATCTTGCTAGTCTTATATATAAAATAAGAGTTTTGTCTGTACATTGCTCAGAATTTAAAAATGATGGTATTTCTGTATCAGTCGTGTGCACAGTAACAAGGAAATGCACTTTTTAATTTTCCGTAATGTCTGACTGTCTGTTAGTACGTTTACATGCAGGATTCAGATCGATCTGAGTACACTTCCCGTATTGAAAACGCCATGTAAACGGGGACTCAGTTCGGATTGAGTCTCAAGGTCAATACGGTAAAATCTGGGATCGTATCGTACTCAGTTCGAATTGAGTCCCATGTAAACGCGGATCGTACTGAGATCGTATTGAAAACGACTGCGCACACACTCCATGTTTGTTCTGACGAAATCATCATCATCAAAGTTCTGTCGAAATAACAAATATAATAAGCCAGTAAATATATTTACCTGTATAAATGATCAGTAATTGCAATCATATCATAAGACGGCCAGCCCTTGCGATTAACAAAATCACAATAACCTTCTGTTGGGAGTAAAAATTGGAATGTGCGTTCCATCTATTGCACCAATTACGTTTAGAATACCACATATAACCTACTTTCAAAACTGAAAGTTATCTTCTGGGTTTCTACTGCATTTGGCGTTTTTAAATTCTAAGAGGTGATAACGATTTTACTACAATTCTGCATCGTTCGTATACGTCGATGTTGCCTGGCGGATTCAATACGATACTTAAATAGCCTACTGCATGTAAACGGGGATCGTATTCAATGCGGTAAGTGTACTCAAATCGATCTCAATCCCCATGTAAACGTACTATGTCTGTCTGTCTGTCTGTCTGTACACGCATCATGAGACAACCGCTGAAGAGAATTTAATGAAAATCGGTATGCAAAGTCCGAGAATAAGTCGCTACATCTAGGCCATAAATAATAATTGTATTCACGCTGAGTGAAATGGTAGTTTAGGGAATGCCTAAAATTTAATTCTCAAGTATCTACGTTATTAGTGGTCGTATCTTAATGAAAATCGGTATGCAAAGTCGGTGAATAAGTCGCTATAATCCACGCTATAAATAATTGTATTCACGCTGAGTGAAATGGTAGTTTAGGGGAAGGCCTAAAATGTAATTCTCAAATATTTATGTTATTGGTGGTCGTATCTTAATGTAAATCGGTATTCAAAGTCGGGAAATGTGTCGCTATAATATAGGCCATAAATAATTGTATTCACGCTGAGTAAAATTGTAGTTTAGGGGAAGGCCTAAAATTTAATTCTCAAATATTTATGTTATTAGTGGTCGTATCGATAAATACCACATAACTAAAGTTATATAGTATTAAATTTCCGATCATTTTTCTTATACATTGCTACCGTATCGGCTATGATCACAGAGATATTCATGAATTTGGAAAATGGATAAACAGGATTTAATGATGATCGGTATGTAAATTCGGAGAATAAGGAACTACGGTCCACGCTAACAAATAATTTTATAAGACGCCCTAATCTCACAGAGTCCAAAGAAAATTAAATTTGAAGGCCTGCAATGTATAAAGCTCATAAAATTGATCAACAATAACATTACGTTGACCATTGTTTGTTCTGATGTGCTTTGCGTCTTCTGTTGCCATTCATCTCCGATTGATAGGATTACTGCTGCGTACCAAGTTTTTTTAAAATTTGCATTACGTCGCGCCGACGCAGATAGGTCTTATGGTGATGATGGGAAAAAAGGGCTAAGAGTGTGAAGAAAGAGGCCTTGGCCTTAATTAAGGTACAGCCCCATCATTTTCCTGGTGTGAAAATTGGAAAGCACGGAATACCATCTTCAGAGATGCCGGCAGTGGGTTTTGAATCCACTATCTTCCGGATGCAAGCTCACAGCTGCGCGCCCCTAAGCACATGGCGAACTCGCCCGGTCGTACCGAGTGTAACAGCCTGCCTGAATATTGGCGGAAAGTAGCTGGGGAGTTAGATAACTTTCTTCTTTAGCATGCCATTCCTCTGGTATTATAAATGTTCTGATGCTACTGGTACGTAACACACTGATTCATCATAGCATTCGAGCCATTCAATTACTACTCTGAGGCACTTATTGGAATGAGCAGTGTGCATATATAACGGAATAATGGCAGAGGAGTGTTCACGGCTGTCTGCTGCCTGGGCATTTCATTTGATCGAGTATGCTATGTGATAACATTGCTTTTAATCGCTACTGTCGTTTTTGTACTGACCTAGGTTGACTTCAGTTAAGAAAACCACAAGGTCAGTCTTTCTGAGAATCCCGTAGCGAAGCACGGGTACATCAGATAGTATTAAGATAAAGTTGGAATTCAAGAGGACAAATTGGGGCAAATATTAATTTATAGAAAGGGGAGTTAGGGATTGGAATAACTTGAAGATGTTCAATAAATTTCCAATTTCTTTGAAATAATTTAAGAAAAGGCTAGGAAAACAGCAGATAGGGAATCTGCCACCTGGGCGACTGCCCCAAATGCAGATCAGGATTGATTGATTGATTGATTGATTGATTGATTGATTGATTGATTGATTGATTGATTGATTGATTGATTGATTGATTGACTTTGGTGCACGCTTCTTTCCTTCGACAGGCACACTTTCTTACCTTCTACCCGGCGTTTTAAATACGAAACCTGTCGAGTGCAACTCAGCTCTACTGACCGGAACTGGCGATTCACGTCTCGACAAACACGATAGAAGATGTGCGTCAATATTGCTTGCCCTGTTTAACCTTGGCGCGCACTTAGTGTACGTTAATACGCATGTCTGTAACCGCCTTAAGGCATTACAACTTCCAAGTCCTGTTAACAGATGGCAGCACTAGATTTAAAAAACCAAAATCGCTTATATGCGAAATCGCGTATAACGGGGTTTACCTGTATTTACTAGGGAAACGCCGTTTAAGAGGTAATGGATGAACACTTGAAAAAATTGCAAAAAAAAAAAAAAAGGATCAATAAGCCAAAAACATTTAAAAAGACAAAAAGGACCCACAATTTTCTACCGTACAATGACGCAGAATGAACATACATCATGCTGGGCCTCGTCTTCGGACACTCGAGAAAAAAAAAAAAAGGGTGTTCCTCGTAAAAGAAAATTCACTTAATCAAATTCGCTGAAAATTGTGAGTAGAAGTGGCATCATGGTACACCGTTCTGTATACTGTAAATGTGTTTCAACTTATCGTGCCTTAGTCCTCCCTATTAACGTTTACTCTGTGATTCATGAACGACAGCTATGACTTAACGGTAGGTGACGATCATAACCTAACCACAAATCAATTTGATCGTGGGGGTTATAAAACCAAGCGGTTCCTTCGACACACTCCACTGTGTGACGTTCCAAGAAGTATACTACATCACTGTCACGAAGCTTCTGTTAAAGCCGTCTCGTAGATTGTTAAAGCGAAATGAAATCAAAAGTAATAAAGAGAGAAAATGTTAAATTGTATTTTCAATAGCGAATGTCATTCAATTTCCTCCAACCAAAGGCTACCTAGCAGACAAAGCATTCTAAATATGCGTGTCTTTTATGATATTGACTGGCGACTTGTGCAACAAATGCTGCAAACAGAAAAGAGAAACGTGTACGTAAATATCTCCGCTGCACGGAAAAGCATACAATTATCGGTATGTTTTTGGGCTTAAAAACAAGAGAGCAAATACAGATTCTTTGGTTGTTCCCTCTTGATTGATTGATTGATTGATTGATTGATTGATTGATTGATTGATTGATTGATTGATTGATTGATTGATTGATTGATTGATTGATTGATTGATACGAGGGATGTAAAGTAGAGGCATTATTGATAGAACGCAATGTTTAATGAACTAACAAGTACCATTGTATTACATCCCGCAAAGTCTATTTTCTTTTGCCAAAAGTCGAGAAGCCGTTGCGGACCGTAGGCAAGACGTTCTCTGTTGACAGCGACGGAGAGCCCTACTATGCGGAGTATTTATTTATTACTTATTGCACACAACAGGACTTACTGTCCCAATTACAGTGGCGACTACGTTATATAAACCACACCAGTATACAGTTAAAATAAACAAACATGCTTAAATGAGTAAAGTAGACCCTCCACTCAGCGACCACCGCCCGGTGTGGCCCAGGAGTGTTGTGCACCCAGCGCCAGTGTTGCCAACTTATATTTTCAAGATCCGCTAAATACTACTAAAAATCCGCTAAAATTCCGGCAAGAAATCCGATGTCAAATAATGAGCAATAATAATAATAATAGTAATAATAATAATAATAATAATAATAATAATAATAATAATAATAATAATAATAATTTCAGATGTCATTCGAAAGCGAAGAGTTTAATTTTTTGGACATATATCAAGAATGCCTAATGACAGACTTGCTAAGAAAATCTTTAACCACTTCAATAAGCCCAATAGGAAAGGCAACTCTTATGAAAAATTTTTTGTTAACACGAAGAAAGATTTGCAAGAAATGAACATCAAACATCGAGACATCCACAATAGAACCACCTTCAGAAAAAAAGTTACACACATTTAAGGGTTTCCTAGAGCCAAAAACAGCGACCAAGAAGAAACAACAATGGACGGCTGAAAGGAAAGAAGCAGCAAGCAGGAGGATGAAGGATAAAGGAGTACTGGCGCCAAAGAAAATTTAAAACAAGAGAAGTTATATACGTGGTCCACAGCTGGCCAAAATCGATAAAAGAATAATAATAATAATAATAATAATAATAATAATAATAATAATAATAATAATAATAATAATAATAATAATAATAATAATAATAATAAAAGTAAATATCTGCACTCACCTGATCTGTGAGTTTCACTGGGATTAACCCCGTGCCTGCGAGTCGGCGAGCTAAAACTTGTAGGCGTTTTAGTGCCGGGTACAAACTAGGTGAATCCCCTACCTCACGGGCCACACACAGAACAGGCCAGTTCATTAAACGGTCTTCCTTCATAGCATAAATATAAATGCTACTCTCTCACAGTTTCATTATCTGTCGTCATTCGTCAACTAAGAGATAAGTACCCTTTCCCCACGCATTACAAATTTATGATATCACAATCTCATAACATCAAATCAAATAACATGTTTTCCTCATGTGATTGCTAGCTCCTGACAAGAAATATGGAATAGTTCAGAAACAGACTGGAGTACAAATTAAAAAAAAATTAAAATGGATAAAACGCTAAATTCCGCTATAATAAATCTAGAATTCCGCCAAAAAATCCGCTGTCCGCTAAATGGCATATTTCTCCGCCGACAGTCTTCTAATTCCGCTAAGTTGGCAACACTGCGCGGTGATCACTGCGTTTTGGAGTCTGTAGGTACCAGGTATTGGGCGTTTGCCAGTAATCGCGAGGCTGCTTACGATATTGAAAGGAATTTTGCTGGAAGGATGAACAGCATAAAATACCTACTGTGAGAGGAGTGATTTACGTAAATCGTGCGCTACTCCCGATCCTGAAAGTATGAACAAAATAAAGTAAAATAAGTAGCGCAACATTATCTATCGGCGGCCTCGGAGAGGTTCCTTCAACTTCGAAAACAGGTTGAAGTGACAAGAACTCATGTCTGGTGAGTACGGCCAACCTGTGCAGTGCAAATTCGCATTCTCATTCTGAACCGCACACGAAACGCCTTGATCCATCGTGCAAACGTCCTGTACGGTATTGCATTTTCGCCACAGGCTTCACGTAAACCTCGATAACATTCTAATGCATTTTTGCCACGGGAACCTCGATGTTAATCCACGAACGCTGATCATACATACATACATACATACATACATTATCATTATAGACTGTTATGCCTTTCAGCGTTCAGTCTGCAAGCCTCTGTGAATTTACTAAACGTCGCCACAATCCTCGATTTGCAACTAGTGTTGTGGCCTCATTTAGTTCTATACCTCTTATCTTTAAATCGTTAGAAACCGAGTCTAACCATCGACGTCTTGGTCTCCCTCTACTTCTCTTACCCACCATAACAGAGTCCATTATTCTCCTAGGTAACCTATCCTCCTCCATTCGTCTCACATGACCCCACCACCGAAGCCGGTTTATGCGTACAGCTTCATCCATCGAGTTCATTCCTAAATTAGCCTTTATCTCCTCATTCCGAGTACCCTCCTGCCATTGTTCCCACCTGTTTGTACCAGCAATAATTCTTGCTGCTTTCATGTCTGTTACTTCTAACTTATGAATAAGATATCCTGAGTCCACCCAGCTTTCGCTCCCGTAAAGCAAAGTTGGTCTGAAAACAGACCGATGTAAAGATAGTTTCGTCTGGGAGCTGACTTCCTTCTTAAAGAATACTGCTGATGGCAACTGCGAGCTCACTGCATTAGCTTTACTGCACCTTGATTCAATCTCACTTACTATATTACCATCCTGGGAGAAAACACAACCTAAATACTTGAAATTATCGACCTGTTCTAGCTTTGTATCACCAATCTGACATTCAATTCTGTTGAATTTTTTTACCTACTGACATCAATTTAGTCTTCGAGAGGCTAATTTTCATACCATACTCATTGCACCTATTTTCAAGTTCCAAGATATTAGACTGCAGGCTTTCGGCACAATCTGCCATTAAGACCAAGTCGTCAGCATAGGCCAAACTGCTTACTACATTTCCACCTAACTGAATCCCTCCCTGTCATTTTACGCTGATCATCTTTGGAAAAAAAAATGCTTTAGAGCGGTGAAATCGACACTCTTCACTTCAATGTCACACAGCAACAACACTCCCAACGGAATGCCCGTCAAATGCACACTACACATCGACAACAGTGCCATATCCTATGGCCAATCTCCTGCGTGTGTCTGGACTGCGTTGCTGCTACTTTATTTACATCCCCGTTGTAGCCTTTTACGACATGCACGGATTAAAGATAATGCAGCATTTCACTCCACCCACAGGGGAGATAAAGAGTTCCGATAAATCGAAATGTAGCGTCATGATCTATGTCCAACAATATGGCAGTTGATCCAGCACACAACATTCCTATGCCATGTCACAAGATGGATTCAACAAATTGTACTCTTCGAACACTGCGACAGTGAGAGTTAATAGCAACTTTTCAAACATCTTTTCACCGGGCGAGTTGGACGTGCGCGTAGAGGCGCGCGGCTGTGAGCTTGCATCCGGGAGATAGTAGGTTCGAATCCCACTATCGGCAGCCCTGAAAATGGTTTTCCGTGGTTTCCCATTTTCACGCCAGGCAAATGCTGGGGCTGTACCTTAATTAAGGCCACGGCCGCTTCCTTCCAACTCCTAGGCCTTTCCTATCCCATCGTCGCCATAAGACCTATCTGTGTCGGTGCGACGTAAAGCCCCTAGCACAAAAAAAAAAAAAAAAAAAAAACCATCTTTTCTACAGCCTAAACTTTGCAACATGTTTGTAACGCTACTCTTTTGTCGGAAATCACCCAGAACAAATCGAGCTGCTTTTCTTTGGATTTTTTCCAGTTCTTGAATCAAGTAATCCTGGTGAGTGTCCCATACACTGGAACAATACTGTAGTTGGGGTCTTACCAGAGAATTACATGCCCTCTCCTTTACATCCTTACTACAACCCCTAAATACCCTCATAACTATGTGCAGAGATCTGTACCCTTTATTAATAATCATATTTATGTGATCACCCCAATGAAGATCTTTCCTTATATTAACACCTAGGACTTTACAATGATCCCCAAAGGGAACTTTCACCCCATCAATGCAATAATTAAAACTGAGAAGACTTTTTCTATTTGTGAAACTCACAACGTTACTTTTAACCCCGTTTATCATCATGCCATTGCCTACCGTCCATCTCACAACATTATCGAGGTCATTTTGCCGTTGCTCACAATCAGAAGTCAGCTAAGGATAACATGATGGCAAGCATAATTGGTGGTCATAAAAATGTTACTGAAAAACGGAAGGGTATGTATAGGTACTTTAAGGAAGAAACAGGTCCCAAGAAGGACATTCCAGGAATCATTAATGAACAACGGGAGTGTGTATGCCAGGATCTTCAAAAGGCAGAAGTATTCAATCAGTAGTATGTAAAGATTGTTGGTTACAAGGATAATGTCCAGATAGAGGAGGTGACTAATACTAAAGAAGTATTAAAACATACCTATGACATTTTCAGTAAGATACAAAAGTTGAAAACTAGAAAAGCGGCTGTAATTGATAAGATTTCTCGGGATATACTAAAGGCATTGAGTTGGGATATAGTACCATATCTGAAGTACTTATTTGATTACTGTTTGCATGAAGGAGCTATATACCGGGCGAGTTGGCCGTGCGCGTAGAGGCACGCGGCTGTGAGCTTGCATCCGGGAGATAGTAGGTTCGAATTCCGCTATCGGCAGCCCTGAAAATGGTTTTCCGTGGTTTCCATTTTCACACCAGGAAAATGCTGGGGCTGTACCTTAATTAAGGCCACGGCCGCTTCCTTCCAACTCCTAGGCATTTCCAATCCCATCGTCGCCATAAGACCTACCTGTGTCGGCGCGACGTAAAGCCCCTAGCAAAAAAAAAAAAAAAGAGCTATACCAAATGAATGGCTATAGTAGCCCCTGTATATAAAGGAAAAGGAGATAGACATAAAGCTGAAAATTACAGGCCAGTCAGTTTGACATGCATTGCATGTAAGCTTTGGGAAAGCATTCTTTCTTCTGATTATATTAGACATGTTTGCAAAATTAATAACTGGTTTGAGAGAAGGCAGTTTGTGTTTGGGAAAGGTTATTCCACTGAACCTCAACTTGTATGATTCCAGCAAGATATAGCAGATATCCTGGATTCAGGAGGTCAAATGGACTGTATCGCGATTTACCTATCTAAGGCATTTGATAGGGTAGATCATGGGAGACTACTGGCAAAAATAAGTGCTACTGGACTAGAAAAAAAGAGTGACTGAATGAGTGGCTATATTTCTAGAAAACAGAACTCACAGAATTATAGTAGGCGAAGCTTTATCTGACCCTGTAATAATTAAGAGGGGAATTCCTCAAGGCAGTATTATTGGACCTTTATGTTTCCTTTTATATATATCAGTGATACGTGTAAAGAAGTGGAATCAGCTGTTTGCAGATGATGTTATTCTGTACAGAGTAATAAATAAGTTACAAGATTGTGAGCGGCTGCAGAGTGACCTCGATAATGTTGTGAGATGGACAGTAGGCAATGGTATGATGATAAATGGGGTTAAAAGTCAGGTTGTGAGTTTCACAAATAGGAAAAGTCCTCTCAGTTTTAATTACTGCGTTAACAGGGTGAAAGTTCCTTTTATTATATATCACAATACTATATTTTGTAATGTCTATTGTTATTGGAATGCAACTCTGTTACAGACATGTGTATTTAATAAATAAATAAATAAATAAATAAATAAATAAATAAATAAATAAATAAATAACATATTTTCTTCCTCAACGTGTGAGAAATGTGTCCAGAAATTTTAGCCGTATCTTGTACACCCTGTAGACCAGATGTGGGCTTGCCGAATTCGAGCGAGCTAACTCGATTGTGAACGAGTCACCTATGTTGTCTGAAGGGGGGGATAGCCTTGTGTGTCAATCATTGATCTAACCCACATTCACACAAACGAATCTCAATTGTTTGCCATCTAACTCGAGGTTAACAAAGTTGGTTTGTTGCTGAATAAACTCTGCTCGACGTAGGGAGGGTTGTGCTAGCCATTAAACAGAGACTATACTCTAATACCCCGATAGTCGACACTCATGATTCCCGAACAATGTTACGTTCCGCATTCTATGAATGCGTTGAAGAACTATATAAATACAACTTTTGAGCTTTTCGAAAGTAATATATCTTATGAGTGGGGGTCATCCGAAAATTTGTGTAACGCGACAAACTGGGTGACGGATTTGACGTCACATTAGTCGTTACTGTAGGCCTTGGTCGCCAAAGATACTGCGGCTGTGGATTTCTATAAATAGTGTGTGTTGGAATAGAAAGTGTACAGTCAGTGACGTCACATTAGGCGTTACCGTAGGCCTTGGTCGCCAAAGATGCTGCGGCTGTGGATTTCTATAAATAGTGTGTGTTGGAATAGAAAGTGTACAGTCAGTGACGTCACATTAGGCGTTACCGTAGGCCTTGGTCGCCAAAGATGACCGGGCGAGTTGGCCGTGCGATTAGGGAGGGGCTCGCAGCTGTGCGCTTACGTGGGTTCGAATCCCACTGCCGGCGGCCCTGAAGATGGTTTTCCGTCGTTTCCCATCTTTACGCCAGGAAAATGCTGGGGCTGTACCTTAATTAAGGCCACGGACGCTTCCTTCCAACTCCTAGGCCTTTCCAATCCCATCGTCGCCATAAGACCTATCTGTGTCGGTGCGACGTAAAGCCAGTAGCAAAAAAAAAACCTACAATAAACGAGTAATGTCACGTAATGCGAAATTGAAACATTACAAAACAGTTATTCTACCGAAAGATCTATATACATCAGAAATATTAACTTTAGGAAGTCATTCTAAAATTGCAGATATTGAAAAACAAGAACTTAATATTCTTAGGAAAATGGAATTTGGATCCAAAGGCGAACTGCACATCTCTATAGTTACAAAGATACTTTCATCAATACTGTACGGATGAGACGTTTCAAATTTTTTGGACACATTTTTAGGATGGATAATAATAGATTCGCAAAAAGGTTATTCAATGTAATAAATTCCTAAAACACGAGAATACATTGGCATGAGGAAACAAGAGGAGACCTGAATGAATTGAACATCGGGCAAGAAATGATGAAAAATCGGCAAATCTTCAGGGTCTCAGTAAATAAACACACATTTGTGATAAAAGCCAGCAGCAGGACTGGGACAAAATGGTCAGAACAACAGGAGAGGAAACATAGTGAGTTTATGAAGAGACTTTGGAAGAATAGGAAGGCGAATGTCATCAAGTCAATGAACAAGTTCCAACGCGTTCTATGAATGGGCATAACGAAATCTATGGATTCAATTTTTTTATGAAAACTAAAGTCAGTCAGTCCGGCCATTCTATCCGGTCGATTTCCTTCATTTTTTTTCTTAACTGCAAGGTATTCAAACACAGATTTGTCATCAGGTACTATAAATCACTTAACTTCCGCCTTCCTCAAATTATTTTATTTTTACAATTTTTTGTCTCTTTGAAGCAATCATATCTGTCGTTCTAATTGAGGTACGCAGTTCGTTTTGGTCTAAAAACACTCAATGGATCAAGCTCTTTCTTTTAAGGTAATAACTACTTATACTGGTAGATTCTGAGAAAAGTTATGAGTACATTTGTCTCCATGACGAAGTGAAGGACTTTTTAACCGTTTAGTGTTGTTCCAAGGAACGTTTAATTAAATTTCTTTGTGTGATGTATTTAGAAGTGTTTTGTTGACATAATATCACATTCTATTACCACAGCAGATCATGTGCTTTATTTCATTAACTCGAAACTTTGCAAATACATCCGTGAGGATAGTAACGAACAACACCATACATTGCGGGCGGAGCCTGCGGGAAACTGCTAGTAATAATAATGATGATATTTGTTTTACGTCCCACTAACTACCTACTTTGTGGTTTTCAGAGACGCCAAAGTGTCGATATATAGTCCCGCAAGAGTTATTTTAGGTGCCAGTAAATCTATCGACACGACGCTGAAGTATTTCAGTACCTTCAAATACCACCAGACTGAGCCAGGATCGAACCTGCCAAGTTGGGATCAGACGGCCAGCGCCTCAACCGTCTGAGTCACTCGGCCCTGCAGCCCTCTTTTCACACCAGGCAAATGCTGGGGTTGTACCTCAATTAAGGCCACAGTTCCTTCCTTCCTACTTCTAGCCCTTTCTTATTCTATCGTCGCCGTAAGACCTATCTGTGTCGGTGTGACGTTGGTCAAATCTCACAGTCCAGAAAGGGGAAAGTTCTAGCAAATATCGAAATTTAACCGTCAAAAAATGCAGTTTCAGGTGTTTATGAATTGGCAGTACTTGACAGAAAAAATGAACTCTTGTTTTTAGGCTCTTTTTCAACAATAATGATCCCCCTGTGGGTGGGGGCGGTAGAATAACACCCACGGTATCCCCTGCCTGTCTTGGGGGGGGGCGCCTAAAAGGAGCCTCAGGGACTCTGAACTTTGGAGCGTGGTTTGGCGTCTACGGGGCCTTAGCTGAGTCCTGGCATTGCTTCCACTTACTTGTGCCAGGCTCCTCACTTTCATCTATCATTTCCGAGCTCTCTTGGTCAACACTTGTTCTTTTCCGACCCCGACGGTATTACGTATGGAGGCCCAGGGAGTCTTTCATTTTCACGCCCTTCGTGGCCCTTGTCTTCCTTTGGCCAATATCTTCATTTTTCGAAGTGTCGGACCCCTTCAATTTTTCTCTCTGATTAGTGTTATATAGAGGATGGTTGTCCAGTTCTACTTCCAATAAAAACAATAATCACCACCACCACCCCCACCACCATCAACAATAATGAATGAGTACAAACAGAACTCCACATACAAGCGACAAAAAATCCACACACAAAATATATATACTTGTGTTTTAATAATGAAAAATAAGAGATTCTGTATTTTAAATACAAATGAATTATGAGGATGGAAGCTAGAGAAATACGAACCGTATCTCTGAAATCTTTAGGTAAAAATTAAATAGCGTATGGCTTTTAGTGCCGGGAGTGTCCGAGGATATGTTCGGCTCGCCAGGTGCAGGTCTTTTGATTTGACGCCCGTAGGCGACCTGAAATCTTTAGGTAAAAAAAAAAACATAATAGTCTAGTTTTCTCACACGATGATACCAAACTGAATTTTTAGGAACGCAAATTTGACGTTTACTGTTAGTATTTAAAAAGAGAAACTGAAAGTTCTAAGTACAAAATTTAAAATATTTGCGTAATTTCTAACTCTCTCTCATAAAGAGAGTGTTTCTACAAATAGTCGATCGTCTGATGAAAATGTTCGCCACAGTTTCGAGGTCCTTGATTATGGACATGCATGATTGCGTTGTTCAATTTGCGCAAGTGAGTTTTTAAATTTTCTCAGAAAAAAGAACGCTCTGATGTGCGTGTAAAAACGGGTAGGGTATAGTTAAGCGATCTTTAGCAAACTTAACTACCTCCAGAATCGATTAACCTTTATGAAGATCTAATTAAGTACAGTATCACCACAACTCACTTGTGATCGAGAATAAAGTAAACAAACATTTCTTAGCGGGCTCCCCAGTAGGTGGGGGCGGTAGAGGTCTGTCATAAGAGGCGACTAAAAGAAAACCCAGGGGCTCTGAATTTTGGAGTGTGGGTTTGCGTCCGCGCGACCCTTATCTGAGTCCTGGCATTGCTTCGACTTCTGCCAGCGTCTTCAGTTTCTTTTATCCTATCCGACCTCCCTTGGTCAACTCTTGTTCTTTTCTGACCCCGACGGTATTAGAGCATTAGAGGCCTAGAGTGTATTTTATGTTCCCGCCCTTCATGGCCCTTGTCTTCCTCTGGCCGATATCTTCATTTTTCGAAGTGTCGGATCCCTTCCATATTTTCTCTGTGATTAGTGTTATATAGAGGATGGTTGCCTAGTTGTACTTCCTCTTAAAACAATAATCACCACCACCGCTCCTCGTTCCACCATTGGTAATGTAGGGATAAAAATACTTTTTGTATTGCTAGGGATTAAAAACTGCAATGAAAAATTCCCCTTTTATTCTTTCTTTTCTTCTGTTATCTCTCTTTTATACATCATTCTTCTCCTGCTTTGTAGGGGTTGCTGAGCACCCCCATAAAAATTCTAGGGGTGCTCGAACATCTATCACCCCCAGAGTCGGCGCCCCTGTCACAGAGTCATTGAACATCCACTTGTTTTGAAGATGTGTAGGCCTACATTTGTTAAGAAATGAATATCAATAAAACTTGTCCTTTCACAAATGTCTATCGTGGGGCAGGTATTATGCGCGAAAAGTTGACGCGAAACCGACAGAGCCCCGTTCGATTTTTTTTTTTTTTTTTTTTTTTTTTTATTTTAAATACAGGTTACGGTATTCTGCCTTACGTCAGCTTATCTTCATTCCTAGTGCTTCTCTCATTTCTTAAAACATTATTGCAAGTTTCTTTGTCTTTCCACTCAGGACATCATCATCAGTGACCATCGTGGACCATGGAGCTTCCTTCCTGACTCTGTCCACACTTCCACAAATATTACAAATAGTAATGAACTGAGGACAGAACTCTGGTGTACTCCTATGTTAGCAGGAAAGAATTCTATAATTCCAGATATACATCTTACTATAGTTCTGCTGCCCTTAAAATCAGGCGTAGAATCTCGTAGACGCCCCCATACTTCCGGCATTAACTGGATGATTCACTTAGAATTTCTTGAAATGTAAGGTAAGGGTGTATTCTCCCGAAGGCAGGTCCGAACCTTCGCAGAGGTGTGCCTGAGGCGGATTTTACGTACAGTAGGGTGGCCAGTTTCATTCCGCTCCTCCATTCCCTTACCCCACCCCCGCCCACCAACAGCGCGTGGCAACCCATCCCAATCTTGACCACGCCCAATGTTACTTAACTTTGGAAATCTCACGGGATCCAGTGTTTCAACACGGCTACGGCCGTTGGCTCTTGAAATGTAGCCATCTTTAAAGGCAAGCCAAAATGGTCACATTTAATTAAAATATGACAGGCTTACAGATGAAAATCCACCAAACTCTATTGAAAGTCTTCATCTAACGCTTTTTCCACACACTTGTGTGGTCGTGGGTTCGAACTTGAGCCTGTTTGGTGGCCAGACGTTATTCCTGACGTTAACCGATGTGGAAGGATGTATTGACTATTACGTGTAAGGATGTAAAGGAGAGGGCATATACAGTACCGGTCAAAAGTTTAGGACCACATAAAGAAATCACGAAATGTCATCCAGAACCTAAAATTGTGCCATTTGACCTCTGTAATTGTCTTTCTGAGCTCTCATATCTAATAGGATATATGTTGCTTGATTTCATTGAGTTAGTCCAAATACTGTAGCAGTTATGAATTTTTAACTCTTGGAATGTCACACCAAACAATCAAAAATTTTGGTAATATAATGTACTGAATACTCTAATTGGTTGTAAGAATCACCAACAAGATTCTTTTGTAGATTTAGCAATAGGTGGGGGCCATTTTAGTATAAATATAAAAATTCAGAAAATATGCGGCACTGGTTTTTTCGCGGTTTTTTGTTTTTTTTTTTTTGAACCAGGGCCAGAATTGTTGATTTTTCTTTGCCTTTGTCATGTATGGTCCAAGATCTCAGAACGAGCTATCGTCGTCAAACTTATCTGCCCTGATAGTTTCATTTGCACACTGCGGATGGCATCCAAGAACACATGTCTGATGCCAATAGCTCACACTGAGAGCTATGACAAGAACAAAGAAAAATTGACTATTTTAGCGCTGGTTTGAAAAAAAAGTAAATGCACAAAAATGGGTGCCACATTTTCTCGGAATTTTTTTATTTATACTAAAATGACCCATAACTATTGCTAAGTCTATAAAAGAATCTTGGTGATGATACTTGAAACCAATTAGATGATACAGTAAATAATATTTCCAAAAATGTTGACTTTCTGATGTGACCTTCCAACAGTCAAAATTATATAACTTATACAAAATTTGGCGTAAATCACTGAAATCAGGCGACGTATATCATATTAGATGCAATAGCTCAGGGGAAAAATACAGTGGTCTAGTAGCACAATTGTAGGTTCTAGATGGAACTTCATGATTTTTTAATGTGGTCCTAAACTTTTGACCGGTACTGTAAGTCTTTGGTAAGACCCCAATTAGAGTATGGTACCCTCACCAGGATTACTTGATTCAAGAATTGGAAAAGATCCAAAGAAAAGCAGCTAGATTTGTTCTGGGTAATTTCCGACAACAGAGTAGCATTACAAAAATATTGCAAAGTGTGGGCTGGGAAGACTTGGGAGAAACGAGACGAGCTGATCGACTAAGTGGTATGTTCCGAGCTGTCAGTGGAGAGATGGCGTGGAATGACATTAGTAGACGAATAAGTTTGAGTGGTGTCTAAGTAGGAAAGATCACAATATGAAGATAAAGTTGGAATACAAGAGGACAAATTGGGGCAAATATTCGTTTATAGGAAGGGGAGTTAGGGATTGGAATAACTTACCAAGGGAGATGTTCAATAAATTTCCAATGTCATTGAAATCATTTAAGAAAAGGCTAGGAAACAACAGATAGGGAATCTGCCACCTGGGCGACTGCCCTAAATGCAGATCAGGATTGATTGATTGATTGATTGATTGATTGATTGATTGATTGATTGATTGATTGATTGATTGATTGATTGATTGATTGATTGATTGATTGATTGATTGATTGATTGATTGATTGATTGATTGATTGATTGATTGATTGATTGATTGATTGATTGATTGATTGATTGATTGATTGATTGATTGATTGATTGATTGATTGATAGTATGCTGTGTTGTGTGTGTATTGTAACAAACGCCCAGACAGAGCCATGCGGCTGGTTGCCAGCTCGCATCCGTCGAGCTGATTCGTATCAGGCGAGCTGGCGATTTGTCAGTTCGTCTGACAAGGAAGAGTCACGGCAGTTGAAAAGGAGAATAGAACAAAACTACTTTCGTTTTGTTAATGATGAGAAACACGAACTCTTTCCAAAGATTTAGCTGCAATGGTGTGGGCAGGAGAGGGAGGAATAGGTGGGGCGGCGTGGGTCTCTCCTATCTATCTCTGTGCTCCCAACTCACACGACAAGTTTGTGCTGTCGACCGAGCAGGGCAACAGCTGCTAGATTCACTAGCCTTGCAGTTCTGAGTGGAGGTGTCGCGCCGGCTCGTACCCATATCCGCAGCAGGTCTGTAAGGCCGCTATTAGCTATGGGCGACTAGTGGCGCAACTTGCCAGAGGATTCAAGTACCGGGCGATCAGTGGTGCAACTTGTGAATAATTGCTCCGTTCACACCGAGGAACAGTCAGTTGAGAGAATGACGTCCTACGAAGAACTCTTCTCCTTGTTATTCTATTAAAAAAAGAATAACCGAACGGTTAGGAAAATGCGGGAACAGCCTATATTTGTTTCTCGACTGACTAGAGGATTATATTGTACATTGTTTGGCGATCTAAATCAGGATGACAGTAATTTTTTCAATTACCTGCGGATGTCAAAGTCGTCATTTTACGAATTGCTCGGCTATATAAAACAAGAAATTACGGGAAACGACACAGGACTAAACAAGTGTTTCCCAGCTGAGCTGTTTTTGCTAGTGGCTTTACGTCGCACCAACACAGAAAGGTCTTATGGCGACAATGGGATAGGAAAGGCCTAGGAATTGGAAGGAAGCGGCCTTAATTAAGGTACAGCCCCAGCTTTTGCCTGGTGTAAAAATGGAAAACCATGGAAAGCCATATTCAGGGCTACCGACAGTGGGATTCGAACCCACTATCTCCATCAGGCAAGCTCACAGCCGCGCGCCCCTAACCGCACGGCCAACTCGCCCGGTAGATTTCTTTAAAATACTGTTCCAAGATTTGTTTCTATTTTGTCAGCGTAAGCTTCAGTTCTGGAATCCCAAATGGCCGGTTTTCTTTCTACCTCAAAAATGAAGTCCTCAGTATTTATTCGACTTTCAAATAATTTTGCCGTCTCCTTCATTTGCTGTTGTAGTTTATTTGATGTCTCCATGTTCAATAAAAGAGCCTCTAGTCAGTAGACTAATGTAGGTAAGGGAAGTCGGCAAACTGGATCCGTAACTTCGGGATAAGGATTGAGGATCGGGGCGTGTCGGGCTTGGAGGGACTGTACTGGGAGTAGTTTTCTGTGGTTTTACATTCTCCTGAACTAAGGTGAATTCAGAGACAGTTCCGTTTGTAGGCTAAGGCCACTTTCCTACTGACGCTTCTATGCACCTCAAATTACCGCCTCAATCTCCCTCCCGTGAGAGAAGACGTAACTCCTTCAAGGTCATCATCATCATCATCTGTTTACCCTCCAAGTTCGGTTTTTCCCTCGGACTTAGCGAGGGATCCCACCTCTACCGCCTCAAGGGCAGTGTCCTGGAGCTTCAGACTCTTGGTCGGGGGATACAACTGGGGAGTATGACCAGTACCTCGCCCAGGCGGCCTCACCTGCTATGCGGAACAGGGGCCTTGCGGAGGGATGGGAAGATGGGAAGGGATAGGCAAGGAAGAGGGAAGGAAGCGACCGTGGCCTTAAGTTAGGTACCATCCCGGCATTCGCCTGGAAGAGAAGTGGGAAACCACGGAAAACCACTTCCAGGATGGCTGAGGTGGGAATCGAACCCACCTCTACTCAGTTGACCTCCCGAGGCTGAGTGGACCCCGTTCCAGCCCTCGTACCACTTTTCAAATTTCGTGGCAGAGCCGGGAATCGAACCCGGACCTCCGGGGGTGGCAGCTAATCACGCTAACCACTACACCACAGAGGCGGACAACTCCTTCAAGGTACGGAATAAAAACAACTGGACAATCATGCTCTACAGACCTTGTCCTTGAAAACGGTTCAATATATGCAGAGGAGGCAACAAGCGAAGGAAAAAAAAAAGGTTCTATAAACAATGTTCGTAAATCCAATATCTTCGGAGTTATGGTCCACTACCAGCAGTGATCATAATGTCTTTGATCTACTCTTCAAAACATGTGCTCGATTTGACCGCCATCCATTGCAATACAGCCTTCCAACCTACGTCACATTCGTTAGAACATTCCTGTCTGTTGCCGAATTGCATCACAAATATTGAACACGCATTGTCGTAGTCTATCCACATCATCTATGGTAAGCTCTCTCAGGGTGCATGCGCCGGTGCACTGCACGGCGCAAGGTGCAGGAGATGTCTTCACTAGACTGACCAGATTGCAAACCCCCACTCCTCTTTCCCTAAATGTGTCTCACCCCTTGAGCCTGTCTCCGCCTTCTTCACCTTCCCCGCTGTTTTTCCCTCACTGCGAAATGTTTATGTGCGGTGAGCGGAGACACTCTGCTGTATGGGACAATATTACTGGTGTTATAGAAGTTTTCTTACACTTTTGTTTGTTTGAGCAGACAATTTATCTTCTCTAGCTCTTCTTTTCCTTTTCTCTTTACAATTATACCAGTAATGCTTGGAACAAAGGATCGGCTAACAGCAGTTCTGAGAGCATTGTTTAAATTACAACCAGAAATACTCGAACGTAATCTAGTTTTCGTACAAGTCAAAACAGAAAAAAAAAAAAAAACTTTCACATGTGCATGTGGAACCAAACATAGAATAGTACATTAGGCAACAAGCCTATAATTACCATTGTAGGCAAGTTGCATACGACCGTTTAGGCTCGACGATAATAATTATAACTCTATTTTATAAATATTCATACATTTCTGTCGAGATGTCAATTGGCAGTTGAGTTTACTGAACAGATCGCAGAGCGCATGCGCTGGATTATTCATTTTCCGTGAGTGGATCACAGAGACCTTGACAATGTCATATGTTTCCAAAGCTTTGATAGAAGGTTATCATAATCTAGCTTTATTTCAAATACATACAAATTGTTTATTGTACAGTTGCTGAAGTGAATTTGCGGGAATGTGACGTGTATTCTTCTTCTTCTTCTTCTTCTTCTTCTTCTTCTTCTTCTTCTTCTTCAAGTGTCATATCCGGTTGCCCAGACGTCGGCGATTACTCTGGAGAAAGTTTTTCTGTCTTCTGATAGTCCGAAGTCTCTCCCAGTTGTCTCAATACCGGTCCACTGCTTGATGCTGTGTAACCATGTTATCTCTGGTCTGCCAACTCGCCGTTTGCCCTCTATTTTACCTTGGAGAATGAGTTTTATGAGGCCATATTTGTTTCCTCTTGATATGTGGCCTAGATAAGCTGTTTTGCGAACTTTTATAGTTGTTATTAGTTCTTACTTTGTCCTAGCTCTCCTTAGGACTTCATCGTTTGTTATCATATCTGTCCAGCATTCTTCTGTGCAACCACATTTCAAAGGCGGCAAGTCGTTTGATACTTGCGGCTTTTAAGGTCCATGTTTCTTCTCCATATAACAGTACTGACCAGATGTAGCACTTCATTAATCTCTGTCTGAGCTTCAGATTTAGATGATTATTACAGAACAAAGAGCTCATCCTGCGAAATGCAGTTCTAGCGTTCTCAATTCTGCATCTGATTTCCTTATCTGGATCCTTACTCTCTGTTATTATGCTGCCGAGGTACTTGAACTGGTGGACTTGTTCTATTTTACGGTTGTTTAATGACAAGGTGACATTTGCATTACTATTTCTGCTAAATACCATTAACTTAGTTTTTTCTACATTTATATTGAGATCATACTGTAAACCTCTGACATGGATTCTGTTCAGGAGTTCTTGAAGGCCTTCTATAGTGAGTGTTGCACAGAATCAGAGTGTCATCTGCATATCTAATACACTGACTGACAGAGCAAATGCAACACCAAGAAGGAGTGGTTCGAAAGGGATGAAAGTTGGGGAAAAAACAGAGACGGCACGGACGAATAATTGATGTTTATTTCAATCCGATATGCAGGTTACACAATGCGCACGGCATCGACTCAGTAGGATGTAGGACCACCGCGAGCGGCGATGCACGCAGAAACACGTCGAGGTACAGAGTCAATAAGAGTGCGGATGGTGTACTGAGGGATGGTTCTCCATTCTCTGTCAACCATTTGCCACAGTTGGTCGTCCGTACGAGGCTGGGGCAGAGTTTGCAAACGGCGTCCAATGAGATCCCACACGTGTTCGATTGGTGAGAGATCCGGAGAGTACGCTGGCCACGGAAGCATCTGTACACCTCGTAGAGCCTGTTGGGAGATGCGAGCAGTGTGTGGGCGGGCATTATCCTGCTGAAACAGAGCATTGGGCAGCCCAGAAGGTATGGGAGTGCCACCGGCCGCAGCACATGCTGCACGTAGCGGTGGGCATTTAACGTGCCTTGAATACGCACTAGAGGTGACGTGGAATCATACGCAATAGCGCCCCAAACCATAATGCCGCGTTGTCTAGCGGTAGGGCGCTCCACAGTTACTGCCGGATTTGACCTTTCTCCACGCCGACGCCACACTCGTCTGCGGTGACTATCACTGACAGAACAGAAGCGTGACTCATCGGAGAACACGACGTTCCGCCATTCCCTCATCCAAGTCGCTCTAGCCCGGCACCATGCCAGGCGTGCACGTCTATGCTGTGGAGTCAATGGTAGTCTTCTGAGCGGACACCGGGAGTGCAGGCCTCCTTCAACCAATCGACGGGAAATTGTTCTGGTCGATATTGGAACAGCCAGGGTGTCTTGCACATGCTGAAGAATGGCGGTTGACGTGGCGTGCGGGGCTGCCACCGCTTGGCGGCGGATGCGCCGATCCTCGCGTGCTGACGTCACTCGGGCTGCGCCTGGACCCCTCGCACGTGCCACATGTCCCTGCGCCAACCATCTTCGCCACAGGCGCTGCACCGTGGACACATCCCTATGGGTATCGGCTGCGATTTGACGAAGCGACCAACCTGCCCTTCTCAGCCCGATCACCATACCCCTCGTAAAGTCGTCTGTCTGCTGGAAATGCCTCCGTTGACGGCGGCCTGGCATTCTTAGCTATACACGTGTCCTGTGGCACACGACAACACGTTCTACAATGACTGTCGGCTGAGAAATCACGCTACGAAGTGGGCCATTCGCCAACGCCGTGTCCCATTTATCGTTCGCTACGTGCGCAGCACAGCGGCGCATTTCACATCATGAGCATACCTCAGTGACGTCAGTCTACCCTGCAATTGGCATAAAGTTCTGACCACTCCTTCTTGGTGTTGCATTTGCTCTGTCAGTCAGTGTATTATTGATCAAAACACCATTTACTTTCACCCCCAGTTCAACATCATGCAAAGCTTCTTTAAAAATGATATCAGAATACATACTAAAAAGGAGCGGCGAGAGAATACAACCTTGGCGTACCCCTCTTCTGATTTTCACATCTGATGTTTTGGTTTGGTTGATTTGGACTGTTGCTTGTTGGCCCCAGTAGAGATTCTGTATGATGCGTATGTCTTTTCCATCGAGATGTGCCGTGTGGTTGTGGAATATTGGAAGTAGAAGGTGCATTGATGTTAATATGTGTGTCCGAAATGTTTGATTTTGGAAACAAGTGCGAAGGTAGAGCGTTGAAGGCAGGTGCGATACTATCCTTACCTAATTGGTCAAACAGTTGTATCATAATGAAAATCTGAACTCTGATTCATGGAGAACCTGAATCTTAATGAAACTTGAACTATAATGAGCCCCATTAAGATTCAGTTTTCTGGCATATAATATTTATATTTCGGCATCGTCGAGCATAAATAATCTTAGCTGCTTCTCGATACAGCTTAGGAAAATCTTCCTTCGACAAATTCTCGTAGAATTCGAGCAAAGTCTTCGTATTGAAAAATAGATCTTTCTGGTGATCACGGAGTTATTGTCCCACAGATTAAGCATTTGGCTTTATCGTCACGACTGAGAAAAAAATACGAAATTTCCCAGGTCGATTGAAATGGTCTTTCGGAATTCTTTGCTTTTTACGAAACAGGTTGCTCCATTATTATGTTGTTGCCTTGTGCTTATCTATTTTACGGATTAAAAAGCCGTTTATCACCGAACGCTTCGTCGCTCTCCACACACTTCACATTCTGAGTCAAGCCGAGTTGAGCCAAGTCGGACAGATGCACATTGCACGGAGCCTCTGCGCCTCGGTTTGCACGCGTGAGACTTTGGCCGCTTGAGAGATCCTGATCTAAAGGGATCGCACACACTATGGTCTTTACATGTCCCCAAAGCCAACAATATAAATGGTTAAGGTCAGACGAACGCGCAGGTCAAAGTATTGACCTTCCCCGACCAATGCATCGCTCATGAAAGACCCGTGTTAGGTGTCGCCTAACCCTACGATGAAACTGGGCCGGTGCTCCATCATAATAAGACCAGAACGCATCACGCTAGTAGGTTTACGACCAATGTTTAGATAGGAGCGTATTTTTGTCTTTTGTTGCATACGACCCACCGTAAATTATTGGAAGATCGTGATCATTGATAGTAGTGGTAGCGGACCGTAACTCCGAACATACTGGGTTTATAAAACATGTTCAATGGACCTTCTTTCCTTCGTTTGTTGTGTGCTGCCTCCTCCGTAATTTTTGAAACCTTTTTCAAAGACTCTCCGTGTAACGATAATCAGAGGGAAAAATTGGAAGCGATCCGACACTTGGAAAAATGAAGACAGGAAGACAAGGGCCACGAAGGACGTGAAAATGAAAGACTCCCTAGCTCTGGAATGCTCTAATACCGTCGGGGTCGGAAAAGAACAAGAGTTGACACAAGGAAGGTCGAATAGGATAGATGAAAGTGAGGAGCCTGGCAAAAGTAAGTGGAAGCAATGCCAGGACTCAGCTAAGGGCACCATGGCCGCCATATCCACGCTCTCAAGTTAAGAGCCCCTGCACCTCTTACGACAGGCAGAAGATCGCGTGGATGTTATTATAACACCCCAACCCGCAGGGGAAATTTATCTTTTAGAGGGGAGCTACGACTGGATAACACCATGCTCTCTTAACTGTAGTCGGAAGTAGAAAAGCGAGGTCTGATCCTTTGAAGAATAAAGCTATGAATAAATGAAGAAGGGCTACGGAGGGCGTAAAAATGAAAGGCTCCCCAGGCCTCGCAAAGCCAGTCGAGCGGAGCTGAACGTCACTCAGCTTATTGTCCCCCCCCCCCCCACTGCAATACCTGACTAGCTAGTGGCTTCCGTAGTCATCAACCATGTATGGTAAACTTGAAGGAGGCATTCCTTCGACAGTCAGATTATACCTTCAAAGGAAATAATCTGGGGGCGACTAATCGGGTGAACACGGTGGCAACAATCCTTTCCAAATGAGACGTTCACTACAACTACTACCAAATAGAGTAGAGACAATACGCGACACTCTGCGAGAAATCGAGAGACAGCGATTAGAGCTCTGTCTAGCGGAATGACCTGGAGTTAATGATTCTATCATAAGAGCACGTGTATTTGTTTGTGAAGTTTCTGGCGATATTTATGCGTTTGAAGTAAGTTGATATAAGTAATAGTAGCGTGTGTTATTTCTTCTCTCAACATGAGTGGAAAGATATGTGCTGTGTTTGGCTGCAATAACTATTAAGTGTACAAGGATTCGCGGTCTTTCTTCCGTTTCCCTCGTGACAAGAAAATGTAAGTAAATATTGTGTTTGCATACATATTCTTCAAGTGACATGAGATTTTTATAGTACTTCCTAAACTTCTGACCTGCGCGACCCATATTTTAACTGGCTCAAAATATAATAAGCTTATTTTATTGTATAGTGCAGCAGTTAACTTTCAATACCGATGTGTTGTTGTAGGTGCGATCTCTGGGCTTTGATTTAATTCAGGAAAATGCATGGCCGCTTATGTTCCAAGTAACCCCATCTGGAATGCCGTAACGCGTTGTCAAGCACTGAAGAAAATATGGGTGACTTAAGAAATGTCCATATTTCGTTGAAACAAAATGATGATGTAAATTTGCTTTATCCTAATGAATTGACAAGTACTGCTTATAGGAAAATCTTGAATGTGTTTTAGGCTAAATTCATAGAGTTTCTTTCTGTTAGTATGTTTCAAGTTAAGAGGAAAACTGTCCAGCTCTTAAATGTTAATTCATTGAATCATGTGCGTAAGGAATGTGCCGATATTTTTATTGATGAGTGTCTTAATGTGATGATACAATGTTTTTTAAAATGAGAAAACAGACAAATCTGGCCGTAAAAGTTCAGGCAGGAATGCTAAAGCTAAAAAAATTAATACATAAATGAAAGACCAAGTCCTTTCACAACAGTCCATTTCACATCTTGATTATATGTCTAATTTCAGTCTTTAAAACCTGTTAAATAATTCTTCATTCGTTTATCCAGAATTGCTTTACCAACTTTGAAGTTAATATCTTAATAACACTTTCTTTCTAGACGTAATTTATTTATCCATTTCCGTATATGCTTTTCCATTGATATTTGAATTTTCAGGTCACGTCACTAGGAGCGCCACTTGCGAATTGTCTCCCATTTTAACAAGGCTAAATCGGGAACTGTCGCGTATTGTCTCTTCTGTATTTGCTACAACCACCACTAATTAAACGTTTTTATTACGCACCATGAAAGGGTGCGCCAGGCCTCCCAGACGGGTGACGCCCTCTCTCAAGCCTAGAGATGTGTTTCGGTGATTTGCTGTCGAAGAAGGTAAGTGGTGATGGTGATTATTGTTTTAAGATGAAGTACAAATGGCAAACATCCAGTATATAACACTAATCAGAGAGAAAGTATTGGAAGCTAAGAGGTGAGCGGCCGTGGCCTATAAAATGGACTGTGCCGGCATTGAGGAGAATGGATAACCACGGAAAACCATTCTCTGGACAGACGACGGTGTGAGCAACCCACCGCCTCCCGAATGCAGAGCTGTAAAGCCGTGCCCACTGTTAGCTCTGCTCCTTGACTTTCTTGCCAGGCTGAGTGGCTCAGACGGTTGAGGCACTGGCCTTCTGACTCCAACTTGCCAAGTTCGATCCTGGCTCAGTCCGGTGGTATTTGAAGGTGCTCAAATACGTTTGTCTCGTGTCGGTAGATTTAGTGGCACATTAAAGAACTCCTCCGGCACCTCGGCGTCTCCAAAAACCGTAAAAGTAGTTCATGGAACGTAAAAAGAATTATCATTCTTATTTTTCGGTGACGCTCACCGAAAAACGGTCGATCGAATTGTTAGGAACTGCAGAATCCAAGTATATCCGACGAACCTTCTCTACAACACGGGTGTAAAAACTACTGAAGAAATAATATTCAACAACTAGCTGATGTACCCGTGCTTCGCTACGGAATTCTTCATTGTATACAGAATTCTAGGTTAGGAAGTGTACGCGTTGTAAGCAAGATTGTATTAAATTGCATAGCTCTTAACGTTACCCTAGAAACGCGATGGGGAAGTCACCAAAAGTATTTTCTTATGTGAAGACTGGGTTAGGGAATTTTCATTGTAATGGTAGGCCCTCTTGCCTACCATCGGTCACCATCAAGTCGAGGAGTTTTCATTATTATGGCACCCACTCACTCTCCACCTACGTGTTTACATCCTAAGAAAGGCTGTCTCCGTGGTTTTCCCTACTGAAATCAACACAGATCAGTACAATGACGCCAGTAGGAATGTCACGATTAAAAGCGATGCTATGAGATGAAATACTCTATCAAATTAAAAACCACACATTTTCTCCCTTTTAACGAACAGTACTACGCTGCCGATCTAACAGTCCAAAGTTCCAGAGCTGGAATGACCAGGCCGCAGACAGCCGTGAGCAGTGAACACTTTAATTTTTTCGGGGCGGTTAGGCGGGGCAGGAGGGGAGTGAAGGCGGGGGAATGGGGGCGATTAGTGTAGAGTCCCAGGGCAAAAACCATGCCCTCTTACTCATCTGTTTAATAGGATTATCCGAGGAGTCAGAAAATCTCAATTCACTAAACTAGCGGCAGACAAATCTGTCTGATTTGGAAGCATATTTTTCCTCCAAGCCAGTTTGGAATAAAATGAATGCAGAATTTAATAAAAGTGAAGAGAAAGAAGCTTGAGGATTGAGTAATTTAGTGAACTGTGGTGCTATAATTTGGAATAGGCCTAAATTGTTACTCTAGACCAGGTCATACTACTACTACTACTACTACTACTAAGCGAGCCTCTGGTCCGGCCCCGCGGTGTAGGGGGCGACGCGTCCGCCTCTCACCCGGCGGCTCCGGGTTCGATTCCCGACAAAGTCCGGGGTTTTTAATTGTAAATGATTGATATCCCTGGCCTGGGGACTGGGTATTTGTCGTCCTTAACGTTCCTTTCCTCACATTCAACACTTTACACTTCCGCCATTTACAAAATAGGCTACACGCAGGTTCCTCACATATGGTGCAAGTAGGGGAAAAGATCTATCTAGGGGGAAGCCCCGAACAAATAGCACTTTTAATTTTTTAAACTCTGAGCCTCTGTCTTAAATGTGCACATGGCTCATTCAAAACAGCGTGTCAGAGTAGGAATCGAATAGCTTGAATACTATGACGAGCCAATGTGTTACGTACCAGCCGAATCAGAAAATGTATTGACCAGAGGCATGACATGCTAAAGAAGAAAGTTATCTAACTCCCCGCCTATTTCCCGCCAATATTCAGACAGGCTGTTATACTCGGTACGCAGCAGTAATCCCATCCATCGGAGATAAGTGGCACCATAGGAGACAAAGAACATCACAACAAACAATGGTCAATGTAATGGTATTGTTGATCACTGTTAGGCGTTTTCGATATTGTAGACCTTCACATTTAGTTTTCTTCCGACTCTAAAATACCACTCTTATCATAGCCGGTATGCTGAAACTGAATAAAGCATAAATGATCGGAAATTGTATTCTCTATAACTTTTGTTATGTAATTAGTACTTTTTGACAGGAGTAATAACGTAGGTACTTAAAAATTAAATTTTAGGCGCCTTCCCCTAAACTACAATGTCATCCAGGGTAAATAAAATTGTTTATAACTTAGACTGTAATACCTTATTCCTCGACTCTCTATACTGATTTTTATTCAATTATGTTAAACCATTTTCTCGTGGCTCGGCATCGATATGGACTTAACAAAAAATACAAATTCATGAATACCTGTGTTATCGTAGCCGGTACGGTAAAAGTGTATAACACATAAATGATCGGAAATTTAATTCTATATAACTTTAGTTATGTTGTATTTATCGATAGGACCACTAATAATGTAAATATTTGAAAATTACATTTTGGGCCTTCCCTAAACTACCATTTCACTCAGCGTGAATAAAATGATTTATAGCCTAGATTGTAGTGGCTCATCCCTCGACTTTACATACCGATTTTCATTACATTCTCTTCAACCGTTTTCTCGTGATGCGTGTACATACATACAGACAGATAGACAGACACAGACAGACATTAGAGAAAAGTAAAAAATGCACTTCCTTGTTACTGTGGACATGACCGATACAGAAATACCATTCTTTTGAAATTTTGAGCAATGTACAGACAAAACTCTTATTTTATATACATTGACTGGGCAAATGTCATGGGATAGCGGAGCACTGATGCGCAAGTGTGTTGTCTGCGCACCACACGCCCCCTGTGCCAGCGGCAGTTGTATAGGAGACCTTGTGAGCAGTGGTTGTGCATGTGACAGGTGTAACATGGAACGTCGTCGTGAGCTGACACCGTTCGAACGGGGTATGGTGGTCGGTGCCCGACGATTTCGGAAGTGGTGCGGGAATTCGGCTTCACACGATGAACCGTGTCCAGGGTGTATCGTGAATGGTTGAATGCGGGTGTCGCCGTCCACAACAGACGAACGACCGGCCGTCCGCCACCCTCGATGAACGTGACCGGCGACATCTGAGACGGATTGTCAATAGTGACAGACGGGCAACCGTGCAACAAATCACGGCTCAATTCAACACAGGCCGTGCTAGACACGTCTCCCAGTAGACAATGCGTAGGAACATGGGTTCTATGGGGTATGGGAGCCGGCGCCGCACGCGGGTGCCACTGTTAACCCAACGTCATCGGGCACAACGAGGCGCATTTGTCGCCAGTCACCAGGGATGGGCACTGGAACAATAGAGTAACGTGATATGGTCGGACGAATCACGATTTCAACTGCACGATGCCGATGGGAGGCACCGCGTATGGCGCAGACCACATGAAGCGATGGATCCCGCCTGCCTCGAAGGTGTGGTCCAGGGCGCTGGTGTCCCTGTTATGGTCTGGGGTGCATTTTCCTGGTATGGAATGGGCCCCCTAGTTGTTCTGGAAGAGACTTTGAATGGTACGCGGTATGTTAAGCTGCTTGGAGACCATCTCACCCATGTTTGGCCTTCCAGCGCGCAGACGGTTCTGCGGTGCTTCAAGATGATAACGCGCCGCTACATCGCTCCCACGTCGCCCGGGAATGGTTCCAGGAACATGCAGCGGAGGTCCAACAACTGCCATAGCCACCCAGGAGCCCCGATATGAACCCTATCGAGCATATCTGTGATGTCCTGGAACGCAGGCTCCGTGCCATGGACCCTGCACCCACGAACGGACCAGCATTGGCGGCCGCTCTGCAAACGATTTGGTGTCAGCTGCGTCCAGAGGACTGCCAGGGACTTGTCGACACACTTCTACGGCATCTCACTGCAGTTCTCGGGGCCAGAGTAGGCCCCACGCGCTATTAGGTGATTATCCCATAACATTTGCTAAGTCAGTGTATATAGATGAACATTCGTTGCTCTTGTCTTTCAAGCAGACAAAACTATAGGCCTACTGCAGATGTAAAACCGATACACAACAAATGACATTTTACTCGCTGATCATATTCCCACATCTAGCGAGATATAATTATAATAACTGCGATAGAAGTTATAACCAAAACTACGTTTTCGACGTGTGCAACTTTTCTACCGCGCTGTATTATTTAATACATGTACAGTGCCGGTATAATGAAAGTTTTAATGACTTAGAAATATTTGGAAGGATTCATTTCATTTTATCTAATCATCATACATTTAAGGTAATAATAGCCGTCATGTTCAAGTTAACTGGATAATCAATCGTTCCCTTTGATGACTCCCGCCTAACGTTGTAAACATTACAATTGCATTTGTTTCCTTGTAAGCTAATTGCTCCTGCTTCCACTTGTATTTTATTTACACGTATCTCTTGGATGGGATAACAATATACGGTTATCTGACTCAGTGATGTGGATATGTTACTGCCCTCGAGAAGTCTGTGTGTGAATATCAGTACTTCAATATTTTTAGACCGAGTGAACCGTGTTATAATGTGTCTATTGTTTTAAAATTATGTTTTTTGTGACTGGGCGTCACATCAAGGGTCCATTAATCTCAAGAAGAAGAAGAAGAAGAAGAAGAAGAAGAAGAAGAAGAAGAAAATAACTGGATAGGCCTATATATGGTTATGTTACCAGTACGCCACTTAGTTTCATGGCCTCCGGTAGCCGTTTCGTAAGCTTCCGTTTTTGATACCGGAGTGACTGTTCTACATCTTCAATGATCCTTGCTTCTTCTTTTATCCAAGTGCTGCGTTTGTTCCGGAAACATTGCCGCAAATTTCAGGTACAAACAAAGTCTGGATGGGTTAGCAATTTCTACAGACTTCTACTAATCGATTAACTGTAGGAAACGGCTCCTGGACAACTTTATGTTAAGGAAATTCCTTTTCAAAGGTTCCGTTTCAAAGGTACAGTTCTTACTTTAGTGTGAATTCTATCTTACATATAGGTTTTCATAGGCAATGTGTGTACCAGAAAAATATGTTATTTACTTTCAATTTTCACACATTTATTATCGTAAGTAATTTGTGCAGTAGATGACCAGTGACCATTCCTTATCCCTATTAAGCATCTATATTCTCAATGGCATAATTATTAGTAGTATTAGTATTATTGGTTACGTGAAAGAATCGTATCCACGAACTTTCACTATATTTTTTGTGCCAAACCGAAGACAATAATTGCTTTTAATCAAATTAATTGTAAAATCTGCGGTAAATTAAGAAATAACATCGTTACTAGATAAATATCTATACGTACTTACGGGCTGTAGACAGGACCCCTTTACGTTGCATTCCGCTGCTTGTGCCGTCTTTTGTTTCTTTCTTAAGGTCCAGGACTTTTAGAAAGTGTATATTACTTGCTTCAGGCTCCTAGCATTCATCTTTCCTATTCGAATTATATTCGTGAAATCGCATTTCCTTCGGTTTCCAAAGGCATTACATTTGTGCAGAGTCAAAAAAGTAATTAATTTGTACGTATTTTATTGCCCTGGCACTTCCTAAGATGATATTGAATTCTGCAAAGGATCTCAAATCTATCGATTCTCCTAAGATTTAGGATAAAGAGGAGGAAAAGGAATTCATTTCCTTCCGTGGGTGGGGAAGGTAGATTGACTTCTACGGTATCCCCTGCCAGTCGTAAGAGGCAACTAAACGAGGTCCAGGGGCTATTCAGTTGGGAACATGTTTTTGGAAACCACAAGGCCCTTAGCTCAGTCCTGCCATATCTTCAACTTACATGTGCAAGGTTCTCAACTTAATCTCTCCTATCCGACCTCTCTTGGTCAACTCCTGTTCTTTTCCGACCCCGACGGTATTACGTATGGAGGCCTAGGGAGTCTTTCATTTTCACGGCCTTCGTGGCCCTTGTCTTCCTTTGGCCGATACCTTCATTTTTCGAAGTGTCGGACCCCTTCCACTTTTTCACTCTGATTAGTGTTATATAGAGGATGGTTGCCTAGTTGTACTTCTTGAAACAATAATCACCACCACCATCCCAGGGAGACTTTTTTCATTTTCACCCCCTTCGTGGCCAGTGCCTTTCTATGCCCGATACATTCATTTTTCGAAGTGTCAGACCTTTTCCATTTTTTCCCTCTCATTAGTGTTAATAGAAGAAGGTTGCCCAGTTGTACTTCTTAAAACAGTAATCACAACTATCTCTCAATTTCCGCCCCTTTCTTCAGCCAATGACTTCATTTTCCATATCCTCAAACCTCTTCCTGTTTCTTCTACGACTAATGTTCAAGTGCCAGAAAATCATGTTGTTTTTGTCTCTTAAAGCAACAGCCAACCCAACCAGCATTCAATGTTTACATTCACATCTGAGTGCCAGGGTTATCGCCCCATGTGTGTGTGTGGGGGGGGGGAGCGGTAGAATAACACACACGGTATCGCTGCCTGTCGTAAGAGGCGACTAAAAGGGGCCCTAGGGGCACTGGACTTGAGGCCGTGGGTTGGCGACCACGGGGCCCTTATCTGAGTCCTGGCATTGCTTCCACTTAGTCCTACTTGTGCCAGGCTCCCCACTTTCATCTATCCTATCCGACCTCCCTTGATCAACTCTTGTTCTTTTCCGACCCCGATGCTATTAGGTTTGCGAGGGCCAGGGAGTCTTTCATTTTCACGCCCTTCTTTAGCCGATACCTTCATTTTTCGAAGTGTCGGATCCCTTCCATTCTTTCCCTCTCATTTGTGTTATATAGAGGATGGGCTGCCTAGTTGTATTTGCTCTTAAAACAATAATCACCACCACCGCCACCTGGGGGTGAAAGAACTGTTTTATTTTAATAACCTGACAAAAATCGGCCCTTTAATTATTGCCTTTACATCTACTTCATGACTGGGGGGTGTGAATGGGTTTAGAAAACAACTCACTATCCACCGTTCAGTTTGGAATTTATTGCATTAAGTTTATTTGGCTTACTTTTCATGTTACTTATTTAATTTTTTTTTTATTATGAACTTTATTTTAGTATGGTTTTTATCATTTTCGGCATGTGAAGGGGCTTTGGGACCATAAGCTGAACCTTGACCGAAATATATTCTAATATGAATACAAGAAAATTATCATTCTAAACAAAAAAATCTCCCCCTGTGGGATGGGGCGGTAGAATAACATCCACGGTATCCCCTGCCTGTCGTAAGAGGTCGTAAGAGGCGACTGAAAGGAGCCCCAGGGGCTCTGAACTTTGGAGCGTGGGTTGGCGACCAAGGGGCCTTTAGCTGAGTCCTGGCATTGCTTCCACTTGCTTGTGCCAGGCTCCTCATTTTTATCTATCCTACCTGACCTTTCTTGGTCAACTCTTGTTCTTTTCCGACACCGACGGTATTAAATTTTGCCGATACCTTCATTTTTGAAGTATCGGTCCTCTTCCATTTTTCTTCTGATTAGTGTTCGTTACCAAGTTGTCCTTCCTCTTAAAACAATAATCACCACCAGCACGTAATTTTACGTAGCAAGGACGGGACCTGACAACCCTCTCGACCATTTGGCTCGAGGAGTTTTCGGTAGAGATTTGTGTAATATGAAAGTATCGTGTGTGCAAATGTTATTTTTTATCTATTAGCCTAAGTTAAAATCAACTTTTCTTTATCATTAATACACTACATTGGATTTATATATTCTTTCTTCCCATTGATTCACTTTAATACGTAAATAACAGAAAAAAATATCCACAACAACTTAAAAAGACAAAAAAAACCTTTAACTATAAAATAGGCTACGGAATCTAAAATAGGAAAGTAAAGGTAAAATAACAACTGGCCTTACCGCTCCTAAATGTACGGAAACATGTTTGACTCTATGTGACACTTCGATATATCCACCCAGATAAAAAAGGCATTTTGCTTAACCTCCGGGTTCTAATTATTATTATTATTATTATTATTATTATTATTATTATTATTATTATTATTATTATTATTATTATTATTATTATTATTATTATTATTATTATTATTATTTAGGCACAATCTTAAAAGAGTGAAATCAACCTAATATACCTTTCCTCTAAGCGTGAGTTAATATCGGGTGCGGTAAATTTGGTGAAATTGACCTTCAATTCATTACTTCAAGACAAATGATAGTGAATTCCTTTATGGAATGGTTTCCCGTACCTCTGCTGCCTTGCTGTTTCCCTGACGATATCTAGTGTTATCTAGGACTAGTTGTCGCCCGCCCCTAGTCTCGAACTAGAAGCTCTTTAACATTAGTGTAAGTACCACGTCACTCCTAGCTTGTTATATGTTCCTGATACAATCCGGCACCCCTTCTCTTCCCTTGCCGGAACATCCCTTCCACTGTGTCAGGCTCCTGTAGTGGGGACTCGACTCAGCTCACACAAACGAGTGTTGTGTGGGGGGTAACGGGATCACCGCACGGGTCTCTTGAAGAGCGCGGCCGCCCCACCACCAAGCACACTAGGGATGGGGGGAGGTGGATCTTTTCCCACCACTACCTACAGTCCATTAGTACAACGCGCCAGTCCTACTCAGGCTTGCCCATTGTTCGCACACATATCTGCTTTAACGGCATATTCAAATAATTAAAAAAAGCCAGCTGCCGCTTATCAGTTGAATTTCTTTCGCAGTGGGTTTCTTCCCGGGAGTGCAGCACGTGCGCAGCTGTTCACAATAGCTGCCACGTTACGTGAACACCACGTGATCCCCCTGTGGATGCGGGCGGTAGAGTAATGCCCAGAGTACATCACCTACTTGTCGTATGTGGCGACTGAAAGGGTCCCAGGAGATCTCAACTTGAGATCCCCTTGTGGCTGGGGACGGTAGAATAGCTCCCACGATTACCCCTGCCTGTAGTAAGAGGCGACTAAAGGGTTCCAGGATATCTCAACCTGGGATCCCCCTGTGAGTAGGGGCGGTAGAATAGCTCCACGGTTACCCCTGCCTGTCGTAAGAGGCGACTAAGAGGGTCCTCAGGGGCTCTGAACTTCGGAGCGTGGGTTGGCGACCACGGGCCCTCAGCTGAGTCCTGGCATTGCTTCCACTTACTTGCGCCAGGCTCCTGACTTGCATCTATCCTATCCGACCTCCCTTGGTCAACACTTGTTCTTTTCCGACCCCGATGGTTTTACGTATGGAGGCCTAGGGAGTCCTTCATTTTCACGCCCTTCGTGGCCAACGTCTTTCTGTGGCCTATACCTTCATTTTTCGAAGTGTCGGATCCCTTCCATATTTTACCTCTGATTAGTGTTATATACAGAATGATTGTCTAGTTGTTCATCCCCTTAAAACAGTAAATCACCACCATCACCACCACCACCACCGTAAGAGGCGACTAAAAGGGTCCCAGGATATCTCAACTTGGGAGCGTGGTTGGCGACCACGGGGCCCTTATCTGTGTCCTGGCATTATTTCCACTTACTTTTGCCAGGCTCCTTAATTTCATCTATCCTATCCGCCCTCCCTTGGTCAACTCTTGTTCTTTTCCGACCCCGACGCTATTAGGTTTGCGAGGGCTAGGGAGTCTTTCATTTTCACGCCCTTCGTGGCCCTTGTCTTCCTTTGGCCGATATCTTCACTTTTCGAAGCGTCGGATCCCTTCCGTTTTTTTTTTTTTTTCCTCTGATTAGTGTTAAATAGAGGATGGTTGCCTAGTTGTACTTCCTCTTAAAACAATAATCACCACCTTGCCGGTCTACCTCGTCTCGTCTACTGCACGGCAGGGACATGCCATGTTTATATTATTGCTGTTATGTGAGCTTCTATTGTGAGCTCATCTTCTTTGCGTGTATCCCTGTTCCTCATTTCCTTCATCTGTGATGAGAGGTATCTGGCGTATTTTCCCCCTGTGAGTGGGGGCGGTAGAATAACACCCACGGTATCTCCTGCCTGTCGAAAGAGGCGACTAAAAGGGGCCCCTGGAGCTCTGAACTTTGGAGCGTGGGTTGGCGACCACGGGCCCCTTAGCTGAGTCATGGTACTGCTTCCACACACTTGTGCCAGGCTCCTCACTTTCATCTATCCTATCCGACTTCCCTTGGTCAACTCTTGTTCTTTTCAGACGCCGACGGTATTGGCCTCAGGGGCTCTGAACTTTGGAGCGTGGGTTGGCGACCACGGGGCCCTTAGCTGAGTCCTGGCATTGCTTCCACTTACTTGTACCAGGCTCCTCACTTTCATCTATCCTATCCGACCTCCCTTGGTCAACTCTTGTTCTTTTCCGACCCCGACGCTATTAGGCTTGCGAGGGCTAGAGAGTCCTTCATTTTCACGCCCTTCGTGGCCCTTGTCTTTCTTTGGCCGATATCTTCATTTTTCGAAGTGTCGGATCCCTTCCATTTTTCCCTCTGATTAGTGTTATATAGAGGATGGTTGCCTAGTTGTACTTCCTCTTGAAACAATAATCACCACCACCACCACCACCACCGCCGACGGTATTACGTATGGAGGCCTAGGGTGTATTTCTTTTTAATGCCCTTTGTACCGGGCGGTACACCTCTACGACTTAAGTTCATATCTTGCGCCAATTGAAACTTCTCTACTGGAGAAACCCGGAACTTTAACTACTGAACTAACTCTACGGTTTATCAGAAGATGTCACTGAGTGTTTTTGATTTACTTTTGTTTTTCAGTGATCAAGAAGTGTGGACATTCTCTAACAGATGTCTCTACCAAAAACGATGGTAATACACTCTGGTGCAATGGAATGAACTCTCTTGAAGAAATGTTGTATTCATGAGTTTTGTCCTTACTAAATTTTCTTCTGCGGTTTGTAGGTTGGCAACATTAATCCTTTCTTTCCGCCTGTTTTAAATTTAGCCAATACGTAATTTCTGTAATTAATTTTCCTCCAATCATTGCTTTCTTCTTCGAATTTCCATGTGTAATTATTAGTCAACCAATAAATATTGAGGGGGTGTGTCTACTCATTCCTGAAAGGTCTCGAATTTTCCACGAGGGTATAAAAACTGCTGATTTTCTTGTCCCGGGGCCACTTCAGTAACATCTAGCGTAGTGTGTGAATATGTAGCACGGGGTGGGAAGCGCCTCTTTCTTCGGACAGCAGTTCTTCAACAAGGTAATGGCCTTTTAACATCTTTATTTCTTGCTAGCTCAGCAGTTTAACTCTCGGGGAGGGTTCGATACCTTTAATATGTAAACTATTAAACATGTAAACCCTTTTCCTGGTAAACTTCAGTTTTCTTGAACTTTAATTCGGGGATAGAGAGTGCTTTACCCTCTCGAGCTCCCCTTCATTTGAAATTGAGGTGACTACGTTTTCGTAACCGTTTCTTCTCTTCCTTAATGTATTAATGTTTTCTCATACGAGTCACCTCCCTAGCTTGGGATTAGCCCCTGTGTATCGGCCTAGAGCCACTTAGGTTTTAAGATGTAGATTTAGGAGCGGAAGTTCACGCCTCCATCCTTTTTGTTTTGGGCCATTTAAATTAACCTAGTTTTTGCACACTAAGGCCCAGTAGACTGGCTACGAGATACCCCTGTTTCTTTATTATGCCTTGATGGCAGTTTGTGTAAAAGTCTGTTATTGCCTTTATAGGCTTGAAAGACCGAGAGCGGGTCAGCTCTTTATGGTGTTGTGGTAAAAGTGCCTTAGAGAGGCTTGAGATGTAAAGTTGGGAGCTAATGCTCCATGTAATTAAGGGTTTTCTGCCCTTTGGTATTTTGGGGTTGTGAGCTGAGAGCTCAGAGATTGTAAAAGGTGGGGCTTGAAGCCCAGATCATCAATTTGTATCTCAATCCTTGCTTTTCTGGTCTTGTACCTGATTGACTTGTTAAGTTTTCAAATTCTATGTAAACTTTTGTTAACTCTTGTTGTCTATTGAAAATATAACCTTTATTTAAATTTTAAATTCATATTTCGAACTTGCAGTTAGACCCATTTCAGCCCGCACCTTCTTTCACCTCTGGCTTCCATGGATAAATCCGTAACACCCTTCGTGGCCCTTGTCTTCCTTTGGCCGATACCTTCATTTATCGAAATGTCGGACCCCTTCCATTTCTTCTCTCTGATTAGTATTATATAGAGCATGATAGCCTAGTTGAACTTCCACTTAAAAAATAATCACCACCACCATCTGGCGTATTTCATAATTCTGCGTGTCACAAGGATGTTTTGGAGGGCCCAAGCAACAGATTGAGTACTTTCATAAGCAACCTCCTGTGGGTGGGGGCCCCAGGGGCTCTGAACTTTGGAGCGTGGGTTGGCGACCACGGGGCCCTCAGCTGAGTCCTGGCATTGCTTCCACTTACTTGTGCCAGGCTCCTCACTTTCACCTATCCTATCCGACCTCTCTTGGTCAACTCTTGTTCTTTTCCGACCCCGACGCTATTAGGTTTGCGAGGGCTAGGGAGTCTTTCATTTTCACGCCCTTCGTGGCCCTTCTCTTACTTTGGTCGATATCTTCATTTTTCGAAGTGTCGGATCCCTACCATTTCTTCCCTCTGATTAATGTTATATAGAGGATGGTTGCCTAGTTGTACTTCCTCTTAAAACTATAATCACCACCACCACCACCACCACCTGTGGGTGGGGGCGGTAGAATAACGTCCACGGTATATCCTGCCTCTCGTAAGATGCGATTAAAAGTGACCCCATTGGCTCACTACCACCATGAGTTGGCGACCACGGGGCTCTTAACGGAGTACTGGCATTGCTTCCACTTGTGCCGGTGTCGGATCCCTTCCATCCCCCTGTGGGTGGGGGCGGTAGAATAACACCCACGGTATCGTCTGCCTGTCGTAAGAGGCGACTAAAGGGGCCCCAAGAGCTCTGAACTTTGGAGCGTGGGTTGATGACCACGGGGCCCTTAACTGAGCCCTGGCACTGCTTCCACTTACTTTTGCCACACTCCTCACTTTCATCTATCCTATCCGACCTCCCTTGGTCAACTATTGTTCTTTTCCGCCCCGATGGTATTACGTATGGAGGCCTAGGTAGTCTTTCATTTTCATGCCCTTCGCGGCCCTTGTCTTTCTTTGGCCGATACCTTCATTTTTCGAAGTGTCGGATTCCTTCCATTTTTCTCTCTGATTAGTTTTAAATAGAGGATGGTTGCCTAGCTGTACTTCCTCTTAAAACAATAATCACTACCACTCCACGAACAAAGCTTTCTAACTCGACAGAAATCCATGGTTTGTGAGACAACACACATAAGCGATCTTTTCTTGTGGACTTTGAAAAAGACTAAGTTCGCCGAACCATGTTCGTTCCGTTCATGGTCAAATATAGATGATCTGCAGATAATTAAAATATGCAAATGAGACCACTTAGGAATGACATCCGAATTTATATTATTGTGCAATATCACGCAACATAGCGCGCTTTTTAAGAGATCAGAGCGTCAGTAGCAAGGTGGAGTTCCCAGCATGAATAATAAATTTTTATGAACCCACGCGAACCACTTACTCATAGCGTCTGATGCCAGCATCTTCATGAGAAACCGCGGGAGAAGTCAACTTGGGAGGAAATGAAACTCGTTGGATATCTCTGCCCCCACAAGGAATAGCAAGATTCGGAAATACTAGCTGGAATGAGCGTAATTTTCTGCACATTTTGATATGCCACATGAAGGTATTAATAATCTCTAC
This sequence comes from Anabrus simplex, assembly GCF_040414725.1. Classification (NCBI taxonomy): domain Eukaryota; kingdom Metazoa; phylum Arthropoda; class Insecta; order Orthoptera; family Tettigoniidae; genus Anabrus; species Anabrus simplex. The sequence continues at coordinate 68,147,290 of NC_090278.1, read as the reverse complement.
GAATTAATGTTTAATTAACTGGAGCACCGTGAGAGATATTCCTTTTCCGTGAGTGCGCATTCAAGTGGACCACACAGCAAGAACTTCGCGGGCGTGGGTAACGCTCTTTCATAAATACAGCACGCGTGGGACGCGAGAAGCATTCTCTGTGCGCATCGCTGACTGTAAGGCCGCTATTAGCCGTGGGCGACTAGTGGCGCAACTTGTGAATACTTGTTCGGTTCATACAGGGGAATAGCCAGTTGAGAGAATGGCGTCCTACGAAGAACTTCTTCTTCTTGAGCATCTATTAAAAAGGAAAAACCGAAGGGTTAGGAAAGTGCGGAAACATTCTATATTTGTTTCTCGGCTGACTAGAGGATTATATTATACATTATTTGACGATCTAAATGGGGATGACAGTAAACTGTTCAATTACCTGCGCATGTCAAAGTCGTCATTTTGCGAACTGCTTGGCCACATAAAAGAAGAAATAACGGGAAACGACATACGACTAAACAAGTGTTTCCCAGTTGAGCTTTAATTCACTAATAGAGCCATATAATGGACCAATGGTACTTGTAAATGTAAACGATTATTGAATTTATATGGGCATTGCATACTGTATTTCCATATAAGAGTAGTAAACGTTTTTTTATACTCACACACCGGGAGAGTTGGCTGTGCGGTTAGGAGCGCGCAGCTGTGAGCTTGCATCCGGGAGATAGTGGGTTCGGATCCCAGAGTCGGCAGCCCTGAAGATGGTTTTCCGTGGTTTCCCATTTTCACACCAGGCAAATTCTGGGACTGTACCTTAATAAAGGCCACGGCCGCTTCCTTCCAACTCTTGACCCTTTCCTATCCCCTCGTCCCCATAAGACCTATCTGTGTCGGTGCGACGTAAAGCCTCTAGCAAAAAAAAAAAAAATACTCACCTCAAGGTCTTTAAAATGCTGTTCCAAGAATTCAGTGTTTTTATTTTGTCAGTGTAGGCCTAAGCTTCAGTTCTGGAATCCCAAGTGACCGGTTTTCATTCTAAGTCAAAAATGGTCTTCATTATTTATTTGATTTTCAAATTATTTTGCCATCTCCTTCATTTGCTGTTGTAGTTTATATGATGTCTCCATCTTCAATAAATAAACTGTCATAATAAGTAAAATATTCACTCTGCCACAGCACGATACCAAACAAGGTAATGAAGAAAGATAATGGTTAGGTGGATCGCTGATTCAATTGCGTTCCATCGTTCGCATTACGTCAAGCTGGTGTGATAACACGAACTTGAGTGACGTTTCCGTATGCGCGGGGAGGTACATCCGGCGACTAGTTGCGCCACTAGTCGCCCACGGCTAATAGGCTACATTTACTGCAATGCCCCGTCACGCAGTTGAGCAACTAAGTTGAGCAACTAAAAAGGTGTACCGGTACGTGTGTGAGGGCAGCTCATCAAGAAGAAGACAGCCTCTATCTCGACGCGTCGCAGTTAGAGAGACTGCATTGTCCTAGTGACATGTAAGTAGCAATCTTGTGAGAAGTAAATAGGAACTTTGTACTGCAAACTGATTGAACTGCTTTCTTTAGAAACATTTCTTTGCCACTAATTACTCTACGCAGAGTTGCATATTGCAGTCTGATGCTAACGTGTTCTCAATTAGTGTTACAAGTTAGTGTATGCTCGGAAAGACAGTATTTCTCCAATTATTTCAGTATAATCTCGGTCAATTGTAAGTTCCATTTGTGTAGGAGAATCGTGTACTGTTTTATAAACATAAACTTAAAGGAGAGTGTCGGACACCTTCCGATTTTTCTTTCTGATTAGTGTTATATAGAGGATGGTTGCCCAGTTATACTTCCTCTTAAAACAATAATCACCACCACGAGTCAAGACAGCCAAAGGGAATGAGTCAAAAGGCAAGAGGGGAACCTAGGCATCTAAATAAGGATACGAAATAATATGGCTTTTCCTTACAGTTCTCTAACATCAAGAATTCACCTACCACTGCCATTTCATCGCGCTGGGAGCGCTGGTACGAGCCAAACGGGGACATCCGTCATCGCAGAGAGGCAACGATCGAGGACCTCTGGCTGCGTGCATCACATCCACTCAAGGCACCCTAAACAACCAGGAGGCGGTCAACTCAACAGTACGAGTTTCGAGCTGAACAGCGCAGATCCTCGTGATGTCACCAATCCCGAACCCCGAACTGCTGCCTTCCATGAACATCATTAGCATGGGTTGCTCAATCTCATGTCCGCCAGGAGAACTGCTTAAGTGTATTTACAGATGCAGGTCAGGCAAATCCTAACTTATCAGCATGGAGCAGAGATAGGGTAGTTTCAATAACTTAAAGATGTAACTTAACGCCTTCAGGCTAATATGTAAATAGTAAGTGTGTCCTCGGGCACTTGTATATAGATTATGCTCAGGACGCGCACGGTTAGGATAGTTTAATTTTTGCATGTTATAACTTCTCGGTTTTGGTTTCATTTGTGTCGTAATTTGTTGTACATAAGGTCTTCAGTCATTGACGAAAGGGTTGTCATTATTTCATCAACTAAAGGACTTGCGCAGTCTGAGATTTTTTTATAGGCAGACCGAGAGTCTTAGGACCTAGCTCGAAATGCTTTTTTTTTTTTTTTTGCTATGGGCTTTACGTCGCACCGACACAGATAGGTCTTATGGCGACGATGGGATGGGGAAGGCCTAGGAGTTGGAAGGAAGCGGCCGTGGCCTTAATTAAGGTACAGCCCCAGCATTTGCCTGGTGTAAAAATGGGAAACCACGGAAAACCATCTTCAGGGCTGCCGATAGTGGGATTCGAACCTACTATCTCCCGGATGCAAGCTCACAGCCGCGCGCCTCTACGCGCACGGCCAACTCGCCCGGTAGCTCGAAATGCATGAGGCATGTTTAGATATAAGAGGTTTGTTGTCAAATCCCCCTGTGGGTGGGGGCGGTAGAATAACACCCACGGTATCCCCTGCCTGTCGTAAGAGGCGACTAAAAGGGGCCCCAGGGGCTCTGAACTTTGGAGCGTGGATTGGCGACCACGGGGCCCTCAGCTGAGTCCTGGCATTGCTTCCACTTACTTGTGCCAGGCTCCTCACTTTCATCTATCCTATAGGACCTTCCTTGGTCAACTCTTGTTCTTTTCCGACCCCGACGCTATTAGGTTTGCGAGGGCTAGGGAGTCTCATTTTCACGCCCTTCGTGGCCCTTGTCTTCCTCTGGCCGATATCTTCATTTTTCGAAGTGTCGGACCCCTTCCATATTTTCCCTCTGATTAGTTTTATATAGAGGATGGTTGCCTAGTTGTACTTCCTCTTAAAACAATAATCACCACCACCACCTTTGTTGTCAACGTAATGGTATAAGATCTTCAACATTTCCTTCAATGCATCTGGAATCTTGCACGAAGTCGAGCTTGCCATGAATTCACGCAGAGATAAATAAAAGATGAGAGACACGTGTTTAATAAGCCCAGAGATGTTAGATAAGAGCCCTAAGTTGCGCGAAGTGCTCAGATATAAGCTGTGAAAGATATTTGTGTGTGCAGAGAAATCCACGGGAACGTAAAGAGATAAAGCTCTAGATGAGCTCAAATTATGAATATATTATAGTGCTGTGATTTGCACTGTATGGAATAAGAATACGTGTGGTACTTACACGTTAGCTACATTATTAAGAGGGCATGGTAATTAATGACCTTTACTAGGGCTGGGATTCTGTGAATGAGAGTCTCGCCAGTTGCGTGTTTACAAACTGTCAGCCGCTCATAAACCACGGCAGGTCCATGATGGCACTCGGCTCTGAGTCAAGCTTCCTGGGTCGCAAGGGGGAAGGTTTCAGACGTCACTCTCCGAGGAAAACTCTTCCTGCACGTCTGGTCTGACCAATGAAGCCTCTGTCTACCGAAAGGAGCTTTGGCCTCTTTCTTGCAGGCTTTTTAAAAACGTGAAATATATACACGATTGCCTGTACCGTTAGTACATGCATTTAGAGATTCATTATAATTCTGCGCATTGTTATTAAATTGGTTTTCCATTGTGTCGTAAATAGACATGTTGCGTGTCTTTCAGTGTAGTCAGGAGTTCGAGTCTTTGAAGTCTTGTATTTGTGTTGCATGTTTTAGTATTAAGTGCGAGTGTTAACTTTTAGTCCTGCAGTATAATATGAGTAGGGATCAATTTTAGTATCATTGTGTATGCAAGTTAACGTTCCCTTGATTCATTATTTGTTTCATATCTGTTGAGGTTAGCATTTGTCTGAACCGAATGAATAAGCTGGTAACCCGATTGCTGCTGCATCTAAGGATGGAGATGCAAGGTTTTCCCAACAGTTGTTCTGACGACGACCGAAGATCCTATATTGTAATGTAATTATTAACTAAAGAAAGATTATTTGTATAAAATTTGCTTATTGATTTAAATATGAGTAATCAAGCTCTCATTTTGTAATAAATATTTATTATCTAAATCCGAAATTTGCAACTCACGCATTTTCTTATTTTAGCTTGTGATAGTTTATAACCTGATCGAACAATTCCTCTTCATTCTTTTTTATTGTTTCACTGACCCACTTTACCCACTTACCTTATTCCGACTGAGCTATGCTGAGCTGCAGAAGAGGATTTACGATTCAGGTAAGCTATGTGCCAAGGTTACTCATCGTTTGGTGAGTACTATAATGTACCGGGTCGGTTCTCAGCATTTGCTTGATAGCGACCAGGGCTTTAGAGCTCCTTGTCTTGTCTTGATACATCCATGAAGTTTGAGTCAAATCTTCTGGGAAGAGGAGGCCTTGGATTAATTGGCCATTTCTAACTTCTTGTTGTTATCACGCCGTGAACTTTCACGACTTACCCGTTGATGGTGTAGTAAGAAAAATCCAATATACATAAGACTCTTTCACTTACGGGAGCCTTGAGAATTTATGGGTACATTTAACGTCTCTTATCACCCACCGTTGTCCGCAAACCGGAAAATGGAGGATACGCCCACTTGCAACATGTACATACATTACAATATCCTTGGTAAATAAAATCACCGTTCGAAAGGTGATCAGTATAACTGAATCAATGATCCGAGAAACACCAACAATCGGCACTTATCATTTAATGAGGTTTAAGTTGTGTTTGATCGTTGGAAGATAAGTCTTATCATTGGGCTGAGAAATAGCGTAAGTCATTCAACTACAACTACAGTAGTTAAACTTTCAGGTGAGGATATTTCGTTGAGGCGAGAGATGTCGCAAGTCATTGGATTACGTCATTTCCTTCCTTAACCAGGTCAAAACCTTATTCACAAAGTTATTGGGATGTCATGCTTCAGTTTCTAAGGCACTTTTTTTTTCTAGTGGCTTTATGTCACATCGACACAGATAGGTCTTGTGGCGACGATCTGATAGGAAAGGCCTAGGAATTGGAAGGAAGCGACCGTGGCCTTAACTAAGGTACAGTCCCACCATTTGCCTGGAGTGAAAATGGGAAATACCGAGCTCGATAGCTGCAGTCGGTTAAGTGCGGCCAGTATCCAGTAATCGGGAGATAGTGGGTTCGAACCGCACTGTCGACAGCCCTGAAAATGGTTTTCCGTGGTTTCCCATTTTCACACCAGGCAAATGCTGGGGCTGTACCTTAATTAAGGCCACGGCCGCTTCCTTCCCATTCTTAGGCCTTTCCCATCCCATCGTCGCCATAAGACATATCTGTGTCGGTGCGACATAAAGCAAATAGAAATAGTAGGAAACCACGGAAAATCATTTTCAGGACTGCCGACAGTGGGATTCGGACCCCCTGTCGCCCGGATGAAAGTTCACAGCCACGCGCCCCTAACCGCACGACCAACTCGCCGGATAAGGCACGTCTTTTGACCTACTCTCACTATTTTTCAACCCGTATTCATTCTTTTATGCTTTGCGCTAGGGACTTCAGGTTAAATACCAAAGAAAAGATCTGTAATAGGTCATGGTAATCTACATACTGTACATAAAATCGTACGGCTCCCGTGTCTACATACTTTATATCAGCATTTTTTAAAAATAATTATCACCTTGATGAGGCTTTTGGGAAACGGTTGGGCAGAACTTTGGTTTCAATTCTGCTTATTTCTTTACATGTATGGAAAAAGTTGTTCCACTGAAGCTCAACTTGTAGGATTCCATCTAGATATAGCAGACACACCCCTGTGGGTGGGGACAGTAAAATAACACCCATGGTATCCCCTGCCTGTCGAAAGAGGCAACTAAAAGGGGCCCGAGGGGCTCTCGACTTGGGAGCGTGGGTTGGCGACCACGGGGCCCTTGGCTGAGTCCTGGCATTGCTTCCACTTACTTGTGCCAGGCTCCTCAATTTCATCTATCCTATCCGACGCTATTGGGTTTGCGAAGGCTATGGAGTCTTTCATTTTCACGCCTTTCGTGGCCCTTGCCTTTCTTTGGCCGATACCTTCATTTCTCGAAGTGTTGGGTCCCTTGCATTTTTGTCTCTGATTAGTGAAATATAGATGATGGTTGCCTAGTTGTACTTCGTCTTAAGACATCCCCCTGAGGTTGGGGGCGGTAGAATAACACCACGGGGCCCTTAGCTGAGTCCTGGCATTTCTTCCAATTACCTGTGCCAGGCTCCTCACTTTCATCTATCCCTTCCGACCACTCTTGGTCAACACTTGTTCTTTTCCGAGCCCGGCGGTATTACGTATGGAGGCCTAGGAGTCTTTCATTTTCACGCCCATCGTGGCCCTTGTCTTCCTTTGGTAGATACCTTCATTTTTCGAAGTTTCGGACCCCTTCCATTTTTTTCCCTCTGATGAGTGTTATATAGAGGATGGTTGCCTAGTTGTACTTCCTCTTAAGACAAAAAGCACTAGCACCAACATTTTTTCTTCCTATTTACTTTACGTCGCACCGACACAGATAGGTCTTATGGCGATGTTGGAACAGGAAAGACCTAGCAATGGGAAGGAAACGGCCGTGGCCTTAATTATGGTACGGCCCCAATATTTGCCTGGTGTGAAAATGGGAAAACACGGGAAACCATCTTCAGGGCTGCCGACAGTGGGGTTCGAACCCACTATCTCCCGGATGCGAGCTCACAGCTGCGCACCCCTAACCGCACGGCCAACTAGCCCGGTACTACCACCACCACCATCACAGAAACTCGCAATAGGGAATATTTTCCTGCATATAGGATTAGCGTCGAGACGGGCATCCGGCTGTCAAACTGCTCTAAATCCATTCACAGGGCAAACTTTGAGAAGTCGTAAACGGGTCATGAATTTGCCGGACTGAGTGGCTCAGACGGTTGAGGCGCTGGCCTTCTGACCCCAACTTGGCAGGTTCGATCCTGGCTCAGTCCGGTGGTATTTGAAGGTGCTCAAATACGTCATTCTCGTGTCTGTAGATTTACTGACACGTAAAAGAACTCCAGCGAGACTAAATTCCAGCACCTCGGCATCTCCGAAAACCGTAAAAGTAGTTAGTGGGACGTAAAGCAAATAACATTATTATTAGAGGCCATGCAGTAGAAGAGAAGAAGAATGTGTGAGTGGAACTACTCTTTCTACCATACTGTATTTGTGACGTCAATACGCCGGAAGTATTTTACGTATTTAAATATGGCATTTGCTTCACTGAACTTTAAATCTCCCAACTGCACTGCGTCAGATAGCTATACACCTAAACTCTTTCTCAAATCGTTTAACTGTCTTC